>NC_081324.1:70233974-70537004 GCF_026419965.1 Kogia breviceps
TTGTACATGTGTTCTTGATGTACTGTGGGGAGAGCTGAGCTCCACATCCTCCTACTCTGCCATCTTGACTCAATGTCACAAACGCTTTTTAAAGTATGTTAATTTTTTATAAACGTAAAAGGAAGGTGGACAGTCACATCATATTTACAATTTTTAGTCAACTATGTTATTGGTAACTTTTTTTTTTTAGATGTTGGGGGTAGGAGTTTATTATTCATTTATTTATGGCTGTGTTGAGTCTTTGTTTCTGTGCGAGGGCTTCTCTAGTTGCGGCAAGCAGGGGCCACTCTTCATCGCGGTGCACGGGCCTCTCACTGTCGTGGCCTCTCGTTGCAGAGCACAGGCTCCAGACGCACAGGCTCAGTAGTTGTGGCGCACGGGCCTAGTTGCTCCGCGGCATGTGGGATCCTCCCAGACCAGGGCTCGAACCCGTGTCCCCTGCATTAGCAGGCAGATTCTCAACCACTGCGCCACCAGGGAAGCCCTGTTATTGGTAACTCTTAAGCCATGGAGTTGACTTGAACACATCAGGCAAAAATGTCAAATGTGATTGATTACTGGGGCCCTTTTGATACGAGTCAATGGGTTGGTCTTTAAAATGGATCCTACGAGGTCCACTCTAAGGAAGTTCTCTGGCCAGCAAAGCTGCTACAAGGGATGCCTGCAGAGTTCTTATGGACCCCGTGGGGCCTTGTGTTTGCCTGCAGGGCCCGCGACTACTCGGCGCCAGTCAACTTCATCAGCGCGGGGCTCAAGAAGGGGGCGGCAGAAGAGCTGGAGCTGGAAGGCTCCGACGATGAGGAGAAACCTGTTAAGCAGGATGAATTTCCTAAGGATTTCGGACCAAAGAAGTTAAAAACGGTAGCATTTTTATTGAAGGATTGTGACCTTAGTAATATCCCTGGAAGATCACTTTGGCCCAAGCATCCGCTGGGGGAGGGTTCAGCTGGAGGCCGGTCGTGTGGGTCTCTCCCTGTGAGGTAGGCTTCCCTGAGGGGTGATATGTGCAGTGCGGTCTTGTCTCTTTCCTGAGACACATCACAGGTATGTTTGGTTTGTACAGTAGGATACTTTTCACAGTGCTCTGTGACTGCCAGGCCATGTTCCCATCAGCCAAGCTTGCTTTCTTAGGCTTTTCCTTCTTTTTTCTTCTTTTCAGGGTGGCAATTTTAAACCCAGCCAGAAAGGTTTTGCAGGAGGAACCAAGTCTTTCATGGATTTTGGCAGCTGGGAAAGACACACAAAAGGAATTGGACAGAAGCTTCTTCAGAAGATGGGCTATGTCCCTGGAAGAGGCCTAGGGAAGAATGCACAAGGTGCGGCACCCCCACTCCACAGTCTCACACGAGGGCGGCCAGGCAGAGGCCGGAAGAGCAGCTGGGGCGTGGTTTGCCTTTTCTCTGCTTTTTCGCTTTTCTGGCAGCACATGACAGTTGTGCTCCAAGCCACTGCACTTTATCAGAACTCACGTTACATAGAATACACTTATTTCAGCAGGAGGGAGAGGTTAGGGTTCAAATAGGCTGCAGGCTGACAGGCCGAAAACAGGCCTCTTTCTGGCCCGCCCAAGTGTTTCTAAAAGAATCAAGCTGGTTGCCAGTATTTAAAAATCTGAATTCTAGATTTGCTTGGCAGTGATTGGTTTAGCTGAATCTTCCCGCCCCAGGTAGCAGCCACGGCCTTATTCTGGAAACCTTCTCCACACCCCAGCCCACTTTCCTTGTTCCTGTTAACGTTTCTGGGCCCTGAAGGCATATGAGTTTGTGGTCCCTGCTCACAAAGGGGCAGGACAGGTAACTATTAGCCGTATGAAAAATCCATGGACTTGAGTGAAGATGGAAAAGGTGACGTGGAATGAGAGTGAGGGGCGTTCTAAGGTGGCGTTTCCACAGTGCTGGCTGGAAGCGGTGTGGTGGGAAGTCTGGGGTGAGGGCGGTTCTTCACTGAAATGTAGTCCTGTTTGTAAACTTTTTTACAGGAAAGACACGTTTATTTCCAAGGCTTAAACATGTTATAGAACAAGTGAAGCATGGGAGACATGAAGTACTAAGTAAAATAGATGGAGTTTCATATTAAACGGCAGCTTCACCTCACTTTGATCACAATTAATATATTATCTGAATTACTGCCCTTTCTGTATTAATAGGCTTCCAAATTAACAAAATGTAGACTCTAGGATGCCAGAGTTTCCAGTTATAAACGAATATCCCCATCCGCTAAAAAAGTGAATCCAAGTGGAAATGGAAATCTGTATTTAGGACATACATACGGTGACATCAGCACACTGCTCTGGCAGCGCAAATGCACAGACGCCTCCCGTCACGCGGGAGCGGAACAGTGTTGTGAGGGCAGAAGTGCGCTCTCCTTCCTGGGTGGTGCGTCGTCTTGAGTAAGGACCCGGGAGCGCGGTCCCCGAGTGGCTCTCACACATGGCAACTGCCGTGACCTGAAGTCTGTCTTTTGCTGAAATTTGTCAGGTATCATCAACCCAATCGAAGCCAAGCAGAGAAAAGGGAAGGGCGCCGTGGGGGCATATGGCTCGGAGCGCACCACTCAGCCCCTGCAAGACTTCCCCATGGCTGACTCCGAAGAAGAAGCCGAGGAGGTGAGTCAGGAGACGGGCCGGGTGCCGTCTGTGCCCCTTTCAGCTGGTGTTTGTTCACCTCGCTCACCCGCTCAGCTACCGTGCGCCATTCACCATGCTGGAGGCTGGTGTCCCACGCTGGATGGGTGTGGAGCCTGGTCGACAGGGATGTGGTAAACAAGTAACCACGGTGTGGTTGAAAAGAGCAGTAGTGCCAAGAAGTCCTGGGGAGAACGTAAGGTTGGGTGTGTGGGGAAGGGGTCTCAGCATTGGTAAGGGTGGGGAGCGGGTGTCAAGCAGTGTCCTTGGCTGGGTTTAGTGTTACACAGCACGGTCCTTGGCACAGAACCTTGTGAACGTCTCAGTGACCCCACCTGTGGTGAAAAGTGGCCCTTCCTTCTTGTGATGGACTGTATCCCTCTGATTCAGGAATTTCAGAAGGAGCTCAGCCAGTGGAGGAAAGACCCCAGTGGAAGCAAGAAGAAGCCCAAATACTCTTACAAGACAGTGGAAGAGTTGAAAGCCAAGGGCAGGATTAGCAAGAAGCTCACTGCTCCCCAGAAGGAGCTTTCTCAGGTCAAGGTACGGGGCCCGTGGATGTCTGGTCCAGGATGGGGGCTTGGAAGACACAAATAACCCACACACGGCGCAGTCACCGAACATTTGCTCGTGAGGTTCCCGCGGGCCCTCCGTCCCAGCTGTGTGTGTGCTGCTTCTGTGGCAAGCAGCAGCCTGCGCCCACTCCCCCCACTCACGCTCAGGCTCATCACTGTCCCGGCCCTGTGCCAAGCGCTCTTTGTGGCACGAGAGTGCTAAGTCGAACAATGTCCCCGGCTTTCTGGAGCTTGCCGTCAGTGAATTTAATGATGCTCCTGTCATTCTGTTGCTGTGGACGTTCCTGTTATTCTGTTGCTGGACCTTTAACATTTCTGGTTTGGTTTGGGGCAGGTTGGTTTATGTATAAAGGCTTGTCTTTGTTTTACAGCTGTTAAGGATAGATTCCTAGAAGCGCAGGCACCAGGTTAAAGTCTTTAAGGCTCTTAAATCATGGGAAGGTTGTCACTTCTCGAGCAGGAGTGGGCCCTCAGGGCATCCCAGCATTGCATTTAAGATGATTACCACTGTTCTGTACAGATAGTCTCTGAGGCTTTTCCATTACTGTCTCTAGTGGCCAGAGAACATTGGTGACAGATGTCTGTTGTATGGGACATACATAGCGTAGGAGATACAGTGTTTGTGTACTACAGAAAGTCGAGTGGGGTTCTGAAAGGGCAGGGTGTTGTGTATCAGGTTACTTGGGGCTGCAGATCTAGACGGGGCCTGGGGGCTCATGCTCAGTTATTTTCCCCCAGGTATCTCTAATACAGGTGGTTCAGAGGTTACCCTCTCACCTCAGGTGATGGCGATGCTTCTGTTTCCTTCAGCACAGCCACGTTCTCGTTTCCTCAGTCTCCTTCAGACATTGAAGTTAGCTCATTTCCTCGGTTGCCTTTATGGCTTTTGTTATGTTTCATGTTGTTTTTAAATTCAAAAAACAACTATTATTACAGAGCAGTATGCAGTACATTTTAGACAATTAGGAAATAAAGGCAAAAATATTAGAATTACTTTCCTTTCCCATAAATGACCGGTTTTCACACCTGTGATGTACATCCTTCCAGGTGTTTTTATCTAAATATGCCTTTTTTGGTACCAAAATACAATATTTTGATTGTGTATGTTGTCTCATTGCCTGCTTTGATCAGTACAGCCTCTACTTTTCCATGAAAATAGACTTTCATCTCAACTAAATAGTCCACATTCATATTTCATCAGTTTTGCTAAAAAGTCTTCTCCACCCGGTTGGTCCAGAGGGACAGAGTCAAGAACCGGATGGTGGTTTGTACCTGGTTGTTTTGTTCCTGGAGTCTCTTCCAATCTAGCGCAGCCCAGGCCCCACTTTGAGAAACACTGCCCTTCTCCAGCTCTGCCGACCGGTGTGGTTTTGACACGTTCCCACTAGTGTCGTGCCTTCCCCGGGCTCAGGTGTGTGTCCGACGGGGCAGCAGTGGTGAGCGTTAACCTGCGTGCCCTCTGCCGCTTTCTCCAAGGTCATAGACATGACGGGCCGGGAGCAGAAGGTCTACTACAGCTACAGCCAGATCAGCCACAAGCACAGCGTCCCCGACGATGGGCTCCCGCTGCAGTCCCAGCAGCCGCCGCAGCCCGGCAAGGAGGCCAAGGCCCCCGGCTTCGCGCTGCCGGAGCTGGAGCACAACCTGCAGCTGCTCATCGACCTCACAGAGCAGGAGATCATCCAGAACGACCGGCGGCTGCAGCACGAGCGGGACACAGTGGTCACCCTGTCCCATGAGCTGGAGAAGATGTCGGAGGTCCTGGAGCAGGAGCAGCGGGTCATCTCCAACCTGAGCAAAGTCCTGGAGCTCGCGGAGGAGTGCGAGCGGCGCCTGCAGCCCAGCTGCAGTGACCCCCTCACCCTGGACGAGTGCGCCCGCATCTTCGAGACCCTGCAGGACAAGTACTACGAGGAGTACAGGATGTCCGACCGCGTGGACCTGGCCGTGGCCATCGTCTACCCGCTCATGAAGGACTACTTCAAGGAGTGGGACCCCCTCAAGGTGAGTGGGCAGGGGGTCCACTGCGCTGCCTCTCCTCCGGGGCGGGCCTGGGTGCGAGACGGGCAAGGGGGCCGTCAGCCGGCTACCTCTCAGCTGCAGTGTTTCTCCTCAGGACTGTACGCACGGCACCGAGATCATCTCCAAGTGGAAAAGCCTCTTGGAGAACGACCAGCTGTTGTCCCATGGGGGGCAGGACCTCTCGGCAGATGCCTTCCACAGGTGCTCCGGGGGTGGGGCGGGGGCACTGCCTGTATGAGCCCTCGGCCACGTGCCGGAGCTGCTCGGGGGGGTTAGATTCATTCAGTAGTTCACCCCACACCTGTCAAGTGGCCGCTGAGGACCTGCCTGTGCTCCGTGCTGCCTTTACCCTGGGAGTGGAGAGGTGGCCTGTCTCCAGTGAGGGGAAAAGGCAGGTGGTAAAGGCAGGTGGCAACCAAGGAAGTGGACAGATAAACCCAGGCTGCCACCTGGGTCCGGCAGTAGAGAATGACAAGGGTGCCCACCTGTGTATGTGCACCTGTGGGGGGGGGCACAGGTCTCTCGGGGGAGGTGACGTTGAAGCTGTGACCCAAAGCATGAGGGGCGTCGGCTGTGCAGATAGAGCTCCAGCTGGGGAGGCACACGACGCTTGGGGCGGGGTTGGGGGGTGGGTGTGGGAAGGGACCTGGCAGCAGCCCTGCCAGGGAGGCAGGTGCTACTGAGGAGACAGGCCCCGAGGCCAAGTGGGCGGCCAGGGGAGCAGGGTCGAGGCAGGCACACGTCTGGCCAACACATGGGCCAGTCCGATGGTTTTCTGTGACCGGATTGCCCCGCTGTTGCCATTTTCATTCTTACCCTAGAGGTGGGTGGCGGTGTACTTTGCACACGTGGAAACCAGTCAGTGCTTTTAGCCAGCCGCCCTCTGCCTTTCTCACATAGGCTGATATGGGAAGTCTGGATGCCATTTGTTCGAAATATCGTCACTCACTGGCAGCCGAGGAACTGTGACCCGATGGTGGACTTTCTGGATAGCTGGGTGCACATCATTCCCGTGTGGATCTTGGATAACATCCTGGACCAGCTTGTCTTCCCCAAGCTGCAGAAGGAGGTGGGGCCGGGCGTGGGAAACTGTGGTCATCAGGAAGCACGGGGACTCGTTTCGCGTTTCTCTTCTGCTGTTACAATGCGCAGAATTCACAGAATTCTTCAGCACGGCCGCTGTTCTGTAATGTTAACTCCTTAACTCCAGCCCTTTGCTCAGCACTTTTCCCCAAAACCACCCCTTAATAGGGAATCCATTTACTTGGCTTCTTTAGTAAAATCAGAATTGTGCCACTTCTGAGCTTTAATACAGATGGCATGCATCTGTTGGTGGGTCGGTGTCCCTTTCTGGGGGAAATGTAACGGAGACCGTGTCGCCCATACACGCGCCAAAGACGGGGACCTCCGCCAGGAGAGCACGGGGGTCATCGTGTGACTGCCCCACAGGCCGCGTGAACTGCTGCCTTTCCCCCACTCCTCCTGCAGGTGGAAAACTGGAACCCGCTGACAGACACCGTCCCCATCCACTCGTGGATCCACCCGTGGCTACCTCTCATGCAGGCACGCCTGGAGCCGCTCTACTCCCCCATCCGCAGCAAGCTGGCCAGCGCCCTGCAGAAGTGGCACCCCAGCGACTCCTCGGCCAAGCTCATCCTCCAGCCCTGGAAAGATGTCTTCACCCCCGGCTCCTGGGAAGCATTCATGGTCAAGAACATAGTGCCCAAACTGGGTAAGGAAACGGGGAGATGCATCCAAGTCAAGCAGCTTCAGTGACTGGTTTCTGTGGCTGGTGGTAATGATGGTGCTGCTTAAAAAGATGGCCTCTGAGCTCTGAGCGCATGATATTTCTCAGTATATAAGAGGTGGCATTTTGTGCACTGAGGCCGAATATAAATGTTAACCAGGCCCCTTTCTGCACTAACCACATCAGACCCTGCCTGCCTCCTGATTGGTCCGGTTCGGGCCTTTGCCGACAGTATAGCCACAGGTATTCTGAAATTTTTGTCATACTGGATTCTAAAAATAGAGCTATTTCTGGATTAGGGAAGAAAACAGTTTTTAAGAATTGCCACAAGAGCTTACACTTGACCTTTAAAAGCAGATCGAAGGCCGACGTTGTCTGGTGACGCCGCTGCTGTGTGGCTTTGCCTTAGAGGCTGGGTTTCTCTTCCAGGGATGTGCCTCGGGGAGTTGGTCATCAACCCCCACCAGCAGCACATGGATGCTTTTTATTGGGTCATCGACTGGGAAGGGATGATCTCTGTCTCCAGCCTGGTGGGGCTTCTTGAAAAGCACTTCTTCCCCAAGTGGCTTCAGGTATGCTTTGCTTCGCTTTGTTGGGGGTGCATTGGGGACAGGGAGGGAGTCACTGGAGCCTTGGGTGGCAGTGCTGTGGCCACACCGGGAAGATAAACTACACGGCAAGGTAAGAATGAGGCGGGCAGGAATGGCGAGCGCCACTTTATTGGACATTTGCCACATGCCCGCCACCCCCCCCCCCCCCGCCCGCCTTCACAACAGCCCTGCAAGGTGGGGACTGGTATCGCTTGTGTAGGTGGGAGGCCGAGGTGCAGTTTACATGCAGGGCACTTAGTTACCGAGCTGGCCCCCTAAAACCCCTGCAGGTATCATCAGCTTGTAGGAGCAGGACCCAAACAAAACAAGTGGCCCCTTTGGAACTTTTGCTCCCATTTGTTGCCACTGTGGATGCAGGTTTCTCATTTGTTCCCTTTTGGCAGGTGCTGTGCTCCTGGCTCAGTAACAGCCCAAATTACGAGGAGATCACCAAGTGGTACCTGGGTTGGAAGTCCATGTTCTCAGACCAAGTGCTGGCGCACCCATCTGTCAAGGACAAATTTAACGAGGCACTTGATATCATGAACAGGGCGGTGTCCTCCAATGTCGGTGAGTGAGGGTTCCATTTTGTGGAGGTCCTGGGCCTGAGCTCCATGTTTCTGAGCATGGAAATGACAGAGTTTTCAGGTACCAGTGGGCTCGCAGTCGCCTCCAGGGCACACCGACTGTTGCCCCCAAGACCCATCACGTACTTATTTAGCTAGCAGCCACGCCCCCACCTCCTGGGGCTCAGAGGGGCGTTCTTCCTGAATGGACGCTCTTGGGCAGGTCTGCCTGGCCGGCGTTCTGTGGCCACTCCAGTGTAACGGCTCATGGCGTGGAGCTGGGTGACAGTCTAACACTGAGTAGTTGCTTAACCTCTTTAGCTCCTTTTCTTTACCTAAGGACCTGCTTCCAGGTTTTTATTAAGAACCTAGAGGGACCACGGTACTGTTCGTGGATGGCATAGACTCACTAGGTGGTGTCTTTGGTGTGTCAGAAGTAGGCAGCTGACTGTTCGTTTACTATCCGTTCCCCAACTACTCAGCTCTAGGCAAGTCCCTCTGCGTGGGAGCCCCTCAGCCAGTCCTGTGTGAAGAGGGTGCTCACGCCTCAAAGCGGAGGCCCGTGGAGCACCTAGTCTAGCGGAGTGGCAGCTGGGCTTGTAATTTCCATTTCCCAAGGCGGGGCTTTCTACTTAGCCTATTACATGAAAACGGAGTTAGAATTCATAGACACATACTGCATTTAATGAGGCAAGTATGGTCCTGTTTTACCCCTTCATCTGTGAAGCGGAAACATCTGTGTTTCAGCTCCCCAGATATATTTAAAGTTCTTCCAGGGCTGGGGGCCTGCACGGGTAAGTTAAATATATAACTACTATAGGCCATATGTCTTCAGGGTTCTAAAAGCTGCCCTGGGGGAAGTGTGGAGTGAAAACCAGCAAGAAGGGAACGGAACAGTGGCTACTGACTGTCAGAGAAGAAATCCCTTGCTGATGCTTCTTTATTATGTGGAATATTTAATAAGCTCTGGTTATTAGGTATAACCAGAAATTTTTCTGCAACTGCAGCCAGCGGGCCACACACTTCCCCCAAGGTGCTTGATCGTCTGGTTCATTTTAAACCAGTGCTCTGAGGCAGCAGGAGGCCTTAGGAGAGGGCGCCTGTGGCATACCCAGCCCTAGGCCAAGTCGGCATCTCCATTTCTGTCATGTTGGGACCTGTCCCTCCCCCACCCTCTGTGTCTGCCAGGTGCCTACATGCAGCCCGGAGCACGGGAGAACATCGCCTACCTCACCCACACGGAGCGGCGGAAGGACTTCCAGTACGAGGCCATGCAGGAGCGACGCGAGGCTGAGAACATGGCCCAGAGAGGCATCGGCGTGGCTGCCAGCTCCGTGCCCATGAACTTTAAAGACCTCATTGAGACCAAGGCCGAGGAGCACAACATCGTCTTCATGCCCGTCATCGGGAAGCGACACGAAGGGAAGCAGCTGTACACCTTCGGCCGCATCGTCATCTACATCGATCGGGGCGTGGTGTTCGTGCAGGGGGAGAAGACCTGGGTGCCCACCTCCCTGCAGAGCCTGATTGACATGGCCAAGTAGACCGCGGCACCTGCCACGGACGGATTTGTGAATAGACACACAGCATTTTAAATCAGTTGACGTACTTCCTGCCCTCTCTGAAAGGGGACTCACTGCGTGCAGTCCCTCCGTGGCGGCCGCCTCTGCCCAGCAGACACATCACAGCGGGTTCAAGTCAGCGGCTGAAGGATCTTCTGTCTTGTTCCTGATGATCTCGAGACCCTCACAGTCCTGGTAATCTGGTTCTTCCCGAAAGGCCCAAGTGTCCGTGGAGAGTTGGGTTAGCTTTTGTACAGGAAACCAGTGGATGGAGGTATCATTAAATACATCCGTGTACCGTGAGGTCTGAGGGAACGCCAGCTCCTCCCGTCCTTTCAAAATCTGAGCGGGAAAATTCAAAAGTAAAGCAAAACCTTGAGAGTCCCGGTAAGGCCCACCCTCCTGGGGTTAGATTCCCGTTTTACTGTTCACCCCCACCTCCCACGTTATTCTTTTTTTAAAAAAATACGGAGTAAGGTATTTTAAGTGCTTTGTGCAATGAGTTGGAAGCCCCAAGGGCAGGTCTGCCTACAGCAGACCAGATACTAAGACTAGAGGAAATAATTGGGAAAAAATGAGGTGCTGCACTAAAACGTCCTAGCTTTCTGGAACACAGACCCCTCGCGAGAGCTGACAGTGCTATAACCTCGCTGTGCCTTCGGTTAGCCCCTCAGGAGCTCCCGCCGCTACAGGTGAAGGCAGAATTCTCCAGGGTGATGGAGATGTATGTATGATGTCCCACCCCAGCCCCTTCACCCGGGCAGGTACCTTTGCAACATATGGATAATGTTTATGCAGAATCCTTGTCAATAACCTAGAACAAAAATTTTTTAAAAATCTGATTAGGCGGTTTGAGAGTGGTTTCAACTTAAGACACAGAAGGGCAAGGTGACTGAAATAGATCAAAAAATCTTTTAAAAATGTGGGATGCAGAGTAGGTTAAATATTTAGTAGAAGGTATGAATGCCCCAGTCACTGCCCATTTCATCAGGGAAAAATGACAGCAGACACTGAGGCATCGTGCAGCAGGAGGAGGATGTTATGTAGCTGTAAGAAGAGAAGTGTTTTTTTCCCCACTTTAAAAAGCCGTTTCTGCCTGTCCTAAGGGAAGGGAGGAATTATTGGCAGAAAGACTCCTTAACTTGCTTCCCTGCTTGACTCAGGGCTGACGTCTCCCAGCTCCAAGCCTCTGTCCAGGTTCCGATGGAAACGCCTTTCCAAGTGTGAAATGTTTCCTGCTTGCAGGTCTGAGGAGTGGGTTCACCTCAGGGCCTGGTGGCCCTCGGCATTCCCAGGCTTACCTTTCCTCGAGTCCCCTGAAACTGTTCCCCATGATGACCATCTTGGAAAGGGCGTCTATGGACCAGTTCCTCCATAGAAGGTTGTTGTAGAGCGCCGTCCCACAGTGGAGCATGTAAAAGACGGTGGGCTCGCCGTGCACACTCCGTTTTCCTTCCTGGGGTACAATGTGCACAGGTGTAAACACACTGCTTACAACAAGGTGAGGGAGAGGGAAGGGCAGAGAGAGTGGCCGTGAGTTCTCACCACCAAGAAGTGAATGTAATTGTGTGCGGTGCTGAAGGGTGTGTTCGCTCGCTTGCAGTCATCTTACAAACGAAAAACGCATCAAATCAACTAGTGCACCTTCAACTTAACACGTCACATGTCACCACAGGTCAATGTAGCGGGACAAATAATGAGCTGAGGGGAAGGCAAACTGAAGCATCAAATGGAAAAAACTCCTATGTTCTCTTGTGGAATAGTTACATTAGTAGTGCGTGTGAAATCTATAGGATTATACGGGACTAAAAGTCAAATCATGAAGTCCAGAAAGAACTCGTGTTTACTTAACAAATGCGTGTCCCACGAACGCAGAAGGCTCTGGACTAAGGAAGGGGCAGCTTGGGTCCGTGACAGCACCGCAGGAGGGACAGCAGAGGTCACTGTCCCTCAGGTACTGTGTTTTCCTGAGTCACTTTCTGCAGATCCCTATCGTAACTCAGTCCTTTTCAAACGTGCCCTGGGGGTCCAGTCACCGCCTCTTGAGAACCTCTGCTCTATGCCATCTCTGCCACCTCTCTGGCAGGAACGAGCCCCCTGGCCCTTGCTGTCTGGTGCCGGTGACCCTAGGCCTCTCTTGGAAGCTCTCTCCCTGCAGCTTCCCCGGCCCGTGACACACTGGCCGTGGGTCCTGAGCAGCGGCTCTGCCCAGGCCGCCTGCAGTCCTGGCTCTCAGCAAACTCTCGGGAGACCTTCAAATCCCAGCTCAGACCCAGGAAGCCTTCCTGGAGGCCCGAACAGCACAGTGTCCTCGGTCTCAGTTCCTAGACATGGCTCTGCTCGCTGTCCACTCATGCACCCGTTCACGGCACATGCCCTGCAGTGGCGGCGAGCAGCACCCACTGCCCTCGTGCTCCCCAGAGCTCCCTGCCTCGCACAGAGCGGGCACTCAGAGCTCAGGATGACCTGAGCTGGACGGCAGTGTTTTAGGACCCCGCCAACATCAGAGACTGGCTCTCCTCTCAGCTGGGCCTAATTTTCATGTTTCGTAATCAGTGAGACGGCGGTTTCAGAAACAGAGAGGAGTAAAATGATGATCCTGTGACCCCAAGACACTGCCCGACTAAACGGAGACGCATCTGCCTCGAGTCGCGCCGGCCCCTGGCTTGTGCAATGAGGTTTTTTTTTCAGAGGTCTCAGAAATCTTGAATCCCAACCTTTTTAGGGGGTGCAGGGTAGGCCAAGGACTCAGCCGTAACTCTCAGCCACGTGCTATGCGTGTGACTGCTCTACGGCTTCCCTCCCCCGGGACAGGGCACGCTCCAACCAGAAGGACCTCATTTGAGGTACGGAGACTGTGCCCTCTTTATCCTCCTGCAGCAACAGCAGATACCAACCGAGCATAAAATGGGGACACACTCTTAACGAGAATTTTGCAAACCTAACGTGTTTGTGCCATCGTGTGATTTTTCTCTTCTGACGGGCACAACACAGGTCCAAACAGGGTAACAGACCAGCCACGTGCGGACACCCTGGGGAGGAGGCACCGCTAGTACACAGAGCCTGGCGCCCAGGGACAGGGCCCGGGGTCAGCTTGGTGAGCAGCTGCCCAGCCCGCCCTGCCCCCCTCTCTTAAACCACGTACCTCGTTCTCACGGAGAACAGCCACACCAAGGGTGCTAAGAACCGCAATTTCCAGCTGGCTAAACAGAGGGTCATACACCCAGCAGTGACTTCTGGGGATCTGCAGAGGGCGAATGAGTGGCTTAGTCAAAATCTGTGTGCACAAGACCAAGGAAGGAGACAATAAAGAAGGATACCAAAATTTACCTGGCACTTTTCCAGAAAGAGAAGCAAAAACGCGAGCTGGTTTCTAGCTATGACGCAGGTGGCGAAGTTCCCAACGCCGTAACACACACACTTCAAACGGCAGGATCCTGTGACTGGGGTCTCTTCTGGGACGGAGCCGGGGGCCACATCTGACTCACCTGGTGATGAGTCGAGATGCACGTTTCCAAGGGCTTCTGAAAGAGGCCCCACAGGGGCCTTCAGCTGTTCCAGATATTTCCTAAGACACCTGTTGATGGTTTCTGAAAGAGCAGGCCCAGTACAGTCAGAGGGCACGCTCCGACCCTGAGAACGAAATCATCCACAGACCCGGGGGAAGAGGGGCAGGCTTGAAAAGGCTTCAGCTCCTCCGGCCTCGCTCCCAAACGTGCTGCCACGTCCACTCAGAACTGATGGCTGTCCCGTCCCTGGCTACCCACAGCCTACAACCGAAGGGAATGTTTCAAGCAAAAGTCAGGTTTCATTCATGGGCACGGTTTCCATCTAATGCTCATTGTCAACTCATTCTAATTTAATAAGAGGCAACCTGGTAAATGCAAGTTATGGTCTGAAATACCTACTTTTTTCTTATCATAAAAAAGAACAGAGGAGCAGAGCTCTCAAAATGACACTATAAATAACTGGGAATAAGAATATTTAATGTTGGGCTTCCCTGGTGGCGCAGTGGTTGAGAGTCCGCCTGCCGATGCAGGGGACGTGGGTTCGTACCCCGGTCCGGGAGGATCCCACATGCCACGGAGCGGCTGGGCCCGTGAGCCATGGCTGCTGAGCCTGCGCGTCCGGAGCCTGTGCTCCGCAACGGGAGAGGCCACAACAGTGAGAGGCCCGCCAAAAAAAAAAAAAAAAAAATGAAAAATACTGTCTAAATCATTTCACAGAGTGGTGAGTTCTCTTGTCTCTCCTCTTATACTGGTACTGAAGAATTTAGCAGAACAAATCTGTATGTAGAACAAAACAAAAAGCAAACAGCCCTATATTCCCATAATTAGATACCAGTTTTGCCTTAGCAGCAAAGATATCTTTAATTAAGACCCAGGCTGGGAAAGGTTGCACGAAAAGCTGGCTCTGTTCATCCATGCTGGTCAAAGAATCAGTAAAAGCTTTTTTTGGAAAACAGCTTGACAGTGGATATCAAGTTGATCACTTCCACCTCTGGGAATATAGACTAAGAAGGTTGCCCTAAATTTGGTAAAAGCTGTATGCATAAGGGTGCTCACTGAAAAATTATGTATATTGGGAATTCCCTGGTGGTCCAGTGGTTAAGACTCTGTGCTTCCACCGCAGGGAGCAGGGGTTTGATTCCCTGGTTGGGGAACTAAGATCCCACACACTGCATGGTGCGGCTAAAAAAATTTTTTTAATTGAAAAAAATTTTTAAGGTTTGATTCCTGTTTAAAAAAAAGAAAAATTATGTACAATAAATTTTTAAAAAGCAACAACAAAAAAAGGAAACAAACTAAGTGTCCCTCAATAAAAATTACAACTATGGTATATTCACATTGTGTATTAATATTTATGTCACCACAGATTATGTTTAGGAAGAGATTATAACAGCAGGGGGTGGGGTCTACAATGTAACATCAAGGGGAAGAGCAGGATAAATATAAATTTCAACAACACTGATAATGACAACTAACATTTACTGCCTCCTGTGCAGCAGGTAAGCACTGTTGTAAGCACTTTACTGAATGCCTCATTTAATATTCAAAATCACACTACAGGATATGCACATTTTCATGTCCCTTCCACAGATAAAGAAACTGAGGACCAGAGAGTTAAGTGCCATAAGACACACAGTTGTAAGGGGGAAGTCAGAATTAGAACCCAGCATGCACACCACTCTGTGAAGCAAAACATCACCCAATGAGAGCTGGATTCCTTGCTTTGCCCACATCCAGGCCCTCCTCCCACCCTGACCGCCTCCAGCTTGAGCCAGATGGTACCCACCTAGTGCTGAACTCCAGAAATCAGAGATAAGCAGGTCCTCCCTGTTGAGAAAAAATGGCGTGGTCATCTCTCGTCCCTTTCAGGGCTGCCCTAACAGGGACCTTCCTCCTGGCTGGGATGTGGGGATGGTGGAGCACCCTCCAATGCAGAGTCCACCTGTGAGACTGGAGGAGGGTACCAGGTGAATATGGCCAGAGCAGAGCTGCTGGGGCTCAGAGAGGGCAGGAGAGAGGGCTTCCTGGAGGAGGCCCCCGACCCCTGGGGACAAGTCTGGGTCTTGGCACACAGGTGCAGCTCCACAATTGGTGGTTAGATGCAGAAATTTAGCCTCTGAACTTTAGTTTCCTCATCTTTAAAATAGGGATAAGAACCGTACCCATCACAGAGGGTTATGGGAGGAGTGAAATGGGTTAACACTCAACACAGTGCCTGGTACACAGCAAGTACTCAATAAATGGCCTCTGTTACTACAAATAATTCCAAGGTGAAAGTAAAAGAAGGGGCAAAACCAAGTGTCTAGGCTTTCTTTAAAGTCAAACTGTTTTCCGCAAACCCGAGCAAAACACAGTCAATAGTTAATTTAAATGAAATGAATGAATTCTCCAATCAAAAGACATAGAGTTGCTAAATGGATTAAAAAACAGGACCCATCTATATGCTACCTACAAGAGAATCATTTCTGACGTAAGGACACACAGACTGAAAATGAGGGCTAGGAAAAGATATCCCATGCAAATATAAACCAAAAGAAAGCAGGAGAGCTATACTTCTATTAGACAAGATAGACTTTAAAACAGAGACATACCAAAATTTACGGGATGCAGCAAAAGCTATTCTAAGAGGGATGTTCATAGTGATAAGTGGCTTCCTCAAGAAACAAGAAAAGTCTTGGGATTTGCCTGGTAGCGCAGTGGTTAAGAATCCACTTGCCAATGCAGGGGACACAGGTTCAAGCCCTGGTCCGGGAAGATCCCACATGCCGCAGAGCAACTAATTCCGTGTGCCACAACTACTGATCCCGTGCCCTAGAGCCCAAGAGCCACAACTACTGAGCCCATGTGCCACAACTACTGAAGCCCAAACGCATAGAGGCTGTGCTTCGCAGCAAGAGAAGCCACCGCAATGAGAAGCCTGTGCACTACAACGAAGAGTAGCCCCAGCTCTCTGCAACTAGAGAAAGCCCGTGCACAGCAACAAAGACCCAATACAGCCAAAAATAAATAAATGAAATAAATTTATTTTTAAAAAAGATCAGAGCAGAAATGAAGGAAATAAAGACTAAAAAGACAATAGAAAAGATCAATAAAACTAAGAGCTGGTTCTTTGAAAAGATAAAGATTGACGAACCGTTAGCTAGACTCACCAAGGGAAAAAAAAAAACAGGGCTGGTCTGGGAAGATCATGAAAGAGGAGACATAACAACTGATACCATAGAAATATAAAGGATCATAAAAACCACTTGGAACAATTACATGCCAACAAACTGGACGACCCAGAAGAAATGGAGAAATTCCTAGAAATATATAACCTTCCAAGACTGAATCATGAGGAAATAGAAAACCTGAACAGACTGATTACTAGTGAGGAGGTTGAATCAGTAATCAAAAAACTCCCAACAAACAAAAGTCCAGGACCAAATAGCTTCACTGGTGAATTCTACCAAATATTCAAAGAAGAATACTGATCTTTCTCAAACTCTTCCAAAAATAGAGGAGGGAACACTTCCAAACTCATTTTATGAGGCCAGCATAACCCTAGCAAAACCAGACAAGGATGCCATAAGGAAAGGAAATTACAGGCCAATACCCCTGATGAACATAGATACAAAAATGCTCATCAAAAATATTAGCAAACCGGGGACTTCCCTGGTGGTCCGGTAGTAGAGAATCTGCCTTACAATGCAGGGGACACATTCCCTGGTCAGGGAACTAAGATCCCACATGCCGCGGTGCAACTGGGCCTGTTGCACCACAACTACTGAACTGGCGCACCTCAACTAGAGCCCGCGTGCTGCAAACTACAGAGCCCACGCGCCACAACTAGAGACAAAACCCACACACAACGAAGGGCCTGCATGCCACAAAAAGGTCCTGTGTGCCTCAGCGAAGATCCTGTGTGCCGCAACTAAGACCTGACGCAGCCAAAAATAAAATAAATAAGTCTTTTTAAAAAATTAGCAAACCGAATTAAAAAAATCATACACCACGATTAAGTGGGATTTAATATTCCAGGGATGCAAGGTTGGCTCAACATCTGCATATCAGTCAATGTAATAACATCACATTAACAAAATGAAGGATAAAAATCACATGATCATCTCAATAGCAGAAAAAGCATTTGACAAAATTCAACCTCCATTTATGATAAAAACTCTGAACAGAGCAGGTACAGAGGGAACATAACATAATAAAGGCCATATACATATGGATTTTTCACTGGAGAGTAAGCCTTTATTATGAAGAAAGCTCTGGATGTATTTTAAATGGTTAGTTTTCCCCTCCCTTTGCCAGAGGCACCAGGTGATTTTTCTTGGCTCTTCACCGTCAGACCCTGGTTGGGTTCCTGGAGGTGAAGCCCAGGAAAGTTTGGGGGCGCCCCCTAGGACTGCAGCCCCCAGAAGTCTCTCAGAGACTCTCACACTAGTCCTCACCCAGCTTCCAGGAATTCATCAAAATGATCATCATTTAAGTGTTCTCACCAGTTTATGGCTCTAGTGGCTTTGCTTCAGAAGTATGACACAGTGGGATAGCTTTCCCAATCAACAGGAGAACACTGATAGCTGTTCAGAATTTGTGAAGTCTGACGCTTGCTCAATGGCAGCTTTGCTTCCTCTGAATCCTAAAAATGGCCTTGCCCTTCAAGAGAAGGTAAGTCTTTCAAAGCTGCATTGATGGCCCTTTATCTCCTTGTGTTTGCAGTTCTTGTACCTATCATCAGAATAGTGGCAGGAGATGTTAAAGGAGCATGTATACAATGCATCAGCAGAAATTATGTCTCGGGGGGAAAAAAAGTGCATTTGGAACAGGAAATAAAAGAAGTGAAACTACTGAGTAACATCACTAATGATTTCAGGCTAAAAGACTGGGAACATTCTCAGACATTGAAAAATACCATTTTAATTCAAGGTCCTCCTGGACCCTCAGGTGAAAAAGGAGAGAGAGGTCCCGTCCCACTAGAGGTGGTGGTCCATGAGACATTCCAGGTCCAATAGGTCCACCAGGTCCTAAAGGTTACTGGAGACCAACTGGCTTTCCTCGAAGTTGAGGATTCCCAGGACCAATGGGGAAGACAGGGAGGCCAGGGCCCTTTTAAGATCAGGTGGGTTGGCAACTACTGAAGCCTGCATGCCTAGAGCCCGTGCTCCGCAACAAGAGAAGCCACTGCAATGAGAAGCCCGCGCACCACAATGAAGAGTAGCCCCCGCTTGCCGCAACTAGGGAAAGCCTGCACGCAGCAACAAAGACCAAACATGGCCAAAAATAAATTAATTAATTAAAAAAAAAAAGATCAGGTGGGTTGGGTGGGACACGCTGTGCTACCATCTCGTTAAAAGGCCCTTCACCTCTGCACAAGTCATCAGCACAACTGACTCCAAGATCCCTTGTGTCTCCTCCAAACGACCCTTGGTTCCCGTTTGGTACCCAGCTTCCACATGGCTTCCTCTCCTGGTTGTTGGTGCTGTTTGGGCTTCTGCTCCCACACTCACATCTCTCCCCACTCCAGTACCCCACTGTCAACACCATCCGCCAGCGCTCTGAGCTGGGATGCTGCCCATGTACTGCCTGGTGGACGGCTCCCACCAGGCCCCAGGAGTCCTCTGCCACCCACTCCTCCGCTGTCTTACTGAACCTGATGTCACCCACTGGGTTCTAGAAGAAATCCCATGGATACTGACTCTATGTGGATTCTTTACATCAAAAACACTAGTCTCAACCAGAGATAGGGAGGCCAGAAAAGAAAATCCATTCGTTCGTTCACTCATTCATTTGTTCATTCAGCATATGTTCATTTGTGTACCTTCTGGAGCTGGACTTAACAGCTAATAAGATAGTTATTGTCTCTGGCCTTACAGAGCTAACTGTCTCTGAAAGACACAGACATGTAAACAGGCAATTATACAACACAGCAGAGCTATATGGGGGGAAGAACAGGGCTCTATAGGTGTTCCGAGGAGATCAAGATTTTTAAATTCCTTAGAATTTTAACAAAGTAATATTTGGTTAATATATTTTCTTGTCTTATTCTCCAAATTACAACTTATCTTTTTCAAGTTTTATAGTGAAATAAGTAGAGCTGGGGCAGTTCATTCAACACATTTGAACCAAACACCAAAGCTTGTTTCCTTAAATTAACTGTCCAGGGCTTCCCTGGTGGCGCAGTGGTTGAGTCCGCCTGCCGATGCAGGGGACACGGGTTCGTGCCCTGGTCCGGGAGGATCCCACATGCCGCGGAGCGGCTGGGCCCGTGAGCCATGGCCGCTGAGCCTGCGCATCTGGAGCCTGTGCTCTGCAACAGGAGAGGCCAGCATACCGGCAAAAAAAAAAAAAAAAAATTAACTGTCCATTTCAAGCAATAATATTTTGATCATAAAAAACAAAAATGCTGACGTTTATTATTCTAAAAAGCTCTTTGCATTTTATGCCTTAAATATCCAGTATAGATTGTGGAGAAAAAGAATATTTCAGTAGAGCTGGAGACATTTTGTGTAGATGAAGAAAGGGCTAAAAATGACAAAGGAGAAAAAAGGCAGACACCCCCCCCCCAAAAAAAGGGAAAATGTGGGATTCCGTATTATTTTTAAATCTCTCTCTATTAATTAACAGATCACATTTTCACAACTATCCTTTTCTTCAAGGATAACACTCAGTCCCAGGATTCACAGCATTAAGGTTTTAGTAGAATTCTAAGTAGTGTGCCTGTGTGTATCTCACCACTTTCATTCCCTCCCCTGTAAAACTGGCATTGTAACCCATACCTCTAGGGTTATTGTTAGGATCACATAAGATACTGTGTGTTTTAAGATGCTCTGTAAAATCATAAAGTACTTTAAACACAAACAAAAAAAATAAAGTCCATATATGACAACCCCACAGCTAACATTATTCTCAACTATGTAAAGCTGAAAGCCTTTCCTCTACAATCAGGAACAAGACAAGAATGCCCACTATCAACACTTTTATTCAACAAGGTACTGGAAGTTCTAGCCAAAGCAGTTAGGCAAGAAAAAGAAGTAAAAAGAATCCAAGTTGGAAAGGAAAAAGTAAAATTGTCACTATTTGCAGATGACATGATACTATAGATAGAAAACCCTAAAGATTCTACAAAAAAACTGTCAGAATGAATAAACAAATTCAGTAATGTTGCAGCAGACAATCAATACACAAAAATCTGTTGCATTTCTATAGAAAGAAAAAAAAAAGAAAGAAAGAAAATGAGAAAGGAATCAGGACAGAACCTGTGCCCCTGGGAGGGAGCTGTGAATGAGGAAAGGTTTCTACACCCTGGGAAGCCCCGTCACCGGTCAGGAGATTGGCCAGGACAGACAGACAGCTTCAGAGCCTTGGGGAGAACACAGCAGCCAGTTTGTGGCAGACAGAGGACTTCACAGATGGTCAGTTCCGCTGCCCTGCACTCCCCAACCTGAGACGTGCATTCGCTGGCACAGGCAGGGGCTGGGTGCTGGAACTTGGGTTTCAGAGATCAGACCCTGAGAGAGGGCTGGGGGTGGCTGTGTGGAAAAAAGCTTGGGGCGGGGAGTTGAGGGGCTGGAATCTGTGTGACCACAACTGAGCGTGTATGCAGAGGAAGCCCAGACCACCTTAGGGGCCAGGTGACATTGTTTGCGGGGTGGACAGGGGAGCGGCGGGACCCACCACCGTAGCCTTTTTACCTGTGTGCGTGCTCGCAGAGGGCAGGACACCGCATGGGTTCCAGGGGCAGTCGTGAGCTGCCGCTGCCACCCACCCACATGCCAGGGGCGGTTGAGAGCCGCCTCCGCTCCCACTGTGTGTTCAGGGGGTGCGCCTAAGCCAACACTGCCACCAAGAACCCCAGGACTGGGCATCAGCCACCACATCTGCACACCCCTATCAAGGGGACAACGCCTAGCACACGCTGAAGAAAGAGGCGACAGGCATCCATACTAAAAACAACCCTTGCACCAAATATATTAACACCCCACAAGCTACACAGGGACACCTCCACATATAAATAGCCCTCTGAGACCACAGTAGACAACTGTTTCTCCTAAACTCACAGAGTAAGAGAAATGTAAGTAAAATGAAGAAGCAGAGGAACAACTCCCCATTAAATGACCAAGAGAATTCCCCTGAAAGAACAATGAAACAGACCTCTTCAGTCTAATAGATACCAATTTCTTTCTTTTTTTTTTTTTTTTTTTGCGGTATGCGGGCCTCTCACTGTTGTGGCCTCTCCCGTTGTGGAGCACAGGCTCCGGACGCGCAGGCCTAGCGGCCATGGCTCACGGGCTTAGTTGCTCCGCGGCATGTGGGATCTTCCCGGACCAGGGCACGAACCCGTGTCTCCTGCATTGGCAGGCGGATTCTCAACCACTGCGCCACCAGGGAAGCCCAAATAATAGATACCAATTTCAAAAATGAGATAATGAAAATACTGAAGGAATTAAGAAAGGCTATCGACAGAAATGCAGAGTACTGTAAAACTATAAAGAGGAACCAAGAAAAATTAGAAAACTCATTTACAGATATGAAAGCTGACTGAAAGGCAATGAACAGCAGAATGAATAATGCAAAAGAATGAATAAGTGACCTTGAAGATAGAATAATGGAAATCACCCAATCAGGACAACAGACAGAAAGCCAAATGAAAAAAAATGAAAGCAACATAAGAGACCTACAGGATAATATAAAGCATGCATAATAGGGATTCCAGAAGGAGAAGCAAGAGACAAGGGGATCGAAAATGAATTTGAAGAAATTATGGCTGAAAACTTCCCAAACCTAAAGAAGGAATCAGGGGCTTCCCTGGTGGTGCAGTGGTTAAGAATCCGCCTGCCAATGCGGGGGACACCGGTTCGAGCCTTGGTCCAGGAAGATCCCACATGCCGCAGAGCAGCTAAGCCCGTGTGCCACAACTACTGAGCCTGTGCTCTAGACCCTGCAAGCCACAGCTGCTGAGCCCACGTGCCACAACTACTGAAGCCTGTGCCTAGAGCCCGTGCTCTGCAACAAGAGAAGCCACGACAATGAGAAACCCGTGCACCACAACTAGAGACAGCCCACACGCAGCAACGAAGCCCCAACACAGCCACAAATAAATAAATTAAATAAATAAATTTTAAAAAACAAAGAAGGAAACAGATATCCAGGTACAGGAAGCACAGAGGGTCCCAAACAAGATAAACCTAAACAGACCTCCACCAAGACATATAATAAAAATGGAAAAAAGTTAGAGAGGATTCTAAAGGCAGCAAGAGAAAAACAAAGAGTTAATTACAAGGGAACACCACCATAAGGCCATCAATTTCTCTCCATAAATGTTGCAGGCCAGAAGGAAGTGGCAAGATATATTCAAAGTCCTGAAAGGGAAAAATCTGCAACCTAGGATACTCCACCCAGCAAGATTATCATTTAGAACAGAAGGAAAGATACACAATTTCTCAGACAAGCAAAAACTAAAAGAATACAGCAATACTAAACCTATCCTAAAGGAAATATTGAAAAGTCTTCCCAAAATAGAAAAGAAGAATATATAGGAAACAAAAAAAAAATCACAATGGGAAAGCAAATCACTTAAATAAGCCAGTACACAGATTTTTAAAAAAATCAAAAAATTTCTGTGACAGTGATTATAACCACAGTGAACAGCAAAAGGATGAACGTGAAGATGTAACAGAGGACGCGTCAAAATCATAAAATGTGGGGGAGGAGAGTACGAAAATGCAGGTTTTGTTTTTCCTTAGAAAGTGTTTGAGCCTATATGAGTACCAGTCTAAGACAAGTAGATATAGGAAGGGGGTAACATACATGAAAAACAGGGTAACCACAAATCAAAAACATACAATAGATTCACAAAAACCAAAAAGGAGAGAACATAAACATAATGCAAAAGAAAATCATCAAGCCACAAAAGGAAAAATGAAAAGGACAAAGAAGAAACATAAAATCAATGGGAAAACAGGTTTAAAATGGCAATAAATACATACCTCTCAATAATTATCTTAAATGTCAATGGACTAAATGCTCCAATCAAATGACAGAGTGGGGCTTCCCTGGTGGCGCAGTGGTTGAGAGTCCGCCTGCCGATGCAGGGGACACGGGTTCGTGCCCCGGCCCGGGAAGATCCCACATGCCGCGAAGTGGCTGGGCCCGTAAGCCATGGCCACTGAGCCTGCACGTCCGGAGCCTGTGCTCCGCAACGGGAGAGGCCACAACAGTGAGAGGCCAGTGTACCACACACACACACACACACACACACACACACACACACACACACACACACAAGACAGAGTGGCAGACTGGATTTAAAAAAAAAAAAAAGAGCCTACAATATGCTGCCTACAAGAGAGACCCACTTCAGGGCAAAGGACACACACAGGTTGAAAAGCAGAGGTTGCAATACTCATATCAGACAAAATGGACTTTAAAACAAAGGCCATAAAGAAAGGTAAAGAAAGACACTATATAATGATAAAAGGATCAATACAAGAAGAGGATTTTTTGTGTGTGTGTGTGTGGTATGCGGGCCTCTCACCGTTGTGGCCTCTCCCGTTGCGGAGCACAGGCTCCAGACGCGCAGGCTCAGCGGCCATGGCTCACGGGCCTAGCCGCTCCGCGGCATGTGGGATCTTCCAGGACCGGGGCATGAACCCGTGTCCCCTGCATTGGCAGGCAGACTCTCAACCACTGTGCCACCAGGGAAGCCCAAGAAGAGGATTTTAAACTCATCAACATATACGCACCTAATACAGGAGCACCCAAATACATAAAATAAATACTAACAGACATAAAGGGAGAAACTGACAGTAATACAATAATAGTAGGAGACTTTAACACCTCACTCACATCAATGGACAGATCTTCTATACAGAAAATCAACAAGGCAACAGAGATCCTAAACGATTCAACAGAAAATTTTAGACTTAATTGATATTTTTAGAACATTACATCCAAAAAAACCCAGAATACACATTTTTTTTCAATTGCACATGGAACATTCTCTAGGTTTCACCACATACTAGGGCACAAAACAAGCCCCAACAAATTTAAGAGCACAGGATTTATGTCAAGCATCTTTCCTGACTACACAAGCATGAAACTGGAAATTAACCACAGAAAAAGAAATGAGAATAAAATGATTACACGGAGATGAAACAACGTGCTACTAAAAAACCAATGGGTCAATGATGAAATCAAAGAAGAAATTTAAAAATACCTTGAGACAAATGAAAATGAAAACACAACCATACAAAATCTATGTGAGGGCTTCCCTGGTGGCACAGTGGTTGGGAGTCCGCCTGCCGATGCAGGTGTCACGGGTTCGTGCCCTGGTCCGGGAGGATCCCGCGTGCCGCGGAGCGGCTGAGCCCGTGAGCCGTGGCCGCTGGGCCTGCGCGTCCGGAGCCTGTGCTCCGCAACGGGAGAGGCCGCGGCGGTGAGAGGCCCGCATACCGCAAAAAAAAAAAAAAAAAAAAAAAAAATCTATGTGATACAGCAAAAGCAGTTCTTAGAGGCAAGTTCACAGAGATACAGGCCTTCCTCAAAAAACAAGAAAAATCTCAAATAAACAACCTAACCTACCACCTAAAAGAATTATGAAAAGAACAAACAAAACCTAAAATCAACAGAAGGAAGGAAATAATAGAGATCAGAGAGGAAATAAATAAAATAGAGATTAGAAAAACTCAGTAAAACCAAGAGCTGGTTCTTTGAAAGGATAAACAAGACTGACAAACCTCTGGCCAGGCTCAACAAGAAGAAAAGAGAGAGAATCCAAATCAACAAAATAAGAAATGAAAAACAAGACATAACAACTGATATGGCAAAAAAACCGTAAGGGAATACTATGAACAATTATATGCCTACAAATTCGACAACCTAGAAGAAATGGATAAGTTTCTAGAAACATAGAGCCCACCAGAACTGAATCAAGAAGAAATAGATAATTTGAACAGACTGATCAGTAGATGTGAAATAGAATCTGTAATTTTAAAACTCCCTACAAACAAAATCCAGGACCACATGGTTTCACAGGTGAATTCTACCAAACATACAAAGAAGAACTTATACCAATCCTTCTCAAACTCTTCCAAAAAAATGAAGAGGAGGGAAAACTCCCAAAGACATTTGATGAAGCCACCATCACTCTGATACCAAAACCAGACAAAGACACCACCAAAAAAAGAAAACGATAGACCAATATCTTTGATGAATATAGATGCAAAAATTCTCAACAAAATATTAGCAAACTGAATCCAACAACACAAAAAAGATGGGCTTCACTGGTGGCGCAGTGGTTGAGAATCTGCCTGCCAATGCAGGGGACATGGGTTCGAGCCCTGGTCTGGGAAGATCCCACATGCCGCAGAGCAACTAAGCCCACGCGCCACAACTACTGAGCCTGTGCTTTAGAGCCCACAAGCCACAACTACTGAAGCCCGCGCGCCGAGAGCCCGTACTCCACAAGAGAAGCCACCGCAATGAGAAGTCCATGCACTGCAACGAAGAGTAGCTCCTGCTCGCCACAACTAAAGAAAGCCCGCATGCAGCAACAAAGACCCAACACAGCCAATAAATGAATAAATAAATAAATAAAATTAATTAATTTTAAAAAACGATCATACACCACCACCAAGTGAGATTCATCCCAAGTTCACGAGGAGGGTTCAACATATGCAAATCAATCAGTGTGATACACCACATAAACAAAAGAAAAGATAAAAACCACATGATCATCTCAATAGATACAGAAAAAGCATTTGACAAAATTCAATAACCATTCATGAAAAAAACTCTTACTAAAGTGCGTACGTATAGAGGGAACACATCTCAATATAATAAAAGCTATTTATGACGAACCCCCAGCCAATATAATATTAAATGGTGAAAAGCTGAAAGCCTTCCAGCTAAAATCTGGAAGAAGACAAGGATGCCCACTCTCACCTTTTCTATTAAACACAGTATTGGAAGTCCTGGCCACAGGAATCAGACATGAAAAAGAAATTAAAGGTATCCAAATTGGAAAGGATGAGGTAAAACTGTCATTATATGTAGATGATATGACACTATATACAGAAAACCCTAAAAACTCCATAGAAAAACTACAAGACCTGATAAACGAATTCAGCAAGGTAGCAGGATGCACGATTAACATACAGAAATTGGCTGCATCTCTTTACACCAACAATGAAATTCAGAAAGGGAATGAAAAAAAATACCTTTTAAAATTGCACTGCCAAAAATAAAATACTTAGGAATAAACCTGACCAAGGAGGTAAAAGACTTATACGCTAAGAACAAGAAAACATTAATAAAGGAAACTGAAGATGCCTCAAAGAAATGGAAAGATATCCCACGCTCTTGGATTGGAAGAATATTGCTAAAATGGCCATACTACCCAAAGCAATCTACAGATTTAATGCATCCCTATCAAATTACCCATGACATTTTTTCACAGAACTAGAACAAATAATCCTGAAATTCATATGGAACCATAAAAGACCCAGAATTGCCACAGCAATCCTGAAGAAAAAGAACAAAGCAGAAGGCATAATCTTCCCAGACTTCAGACAATACTGCAAAGTTACAGTAATCAAATCAGACCTATGGAGCTTCCCTGGTGGCGCAGTGGTTGAGAGTCCGCCTGCCGATGCAGGGGACAGGGTTCGTGCCCTGGTTCGGGAAGATCCCACATGCTGCAGAGCAGCTGGGCCCATGAGCCATGGCCGTTGAGCCTGCGTGTCCGGAGCCTGTGCTCCGCAAGGGGAGAGGCCACAACAGTGAGAGGCCTGCATACCACACACACAAAAAACAAACAAAAAAACAGACCTATGGATCAATGGACCAGAATAGAGCACCCAGAAATAAACCCACATACCTATGCGCAACTAATATTTGACAAAGGAGGCGACAATATACAACGGGAAAAGGCAGTGGTGTTGGGAAAGTTGGACAGCCGCATGTAAATCAATGCAGTTAGAACACACCCTCTCTCCATAAACAAAAATAAACTCAAAATGGCTTAAAGACTTAAATATAAGACATGACACCATAAAACTCCTGGAAAAGATCACAGGCAAAACATTCTCTGACATAAATTGCACCAATGTTTTCTTAGGTCAGTCTGCCAAGACTACAGAAACAGAAGCAAAAATAAACAAATGGGACCTAATCAAACTTATAAGCTTTTGCACAGCAAAGGAGATGATAAACAAAATGAAAATACAACCTACAGAATGGGAGAAAATATTTGCAAATGATGCAACCAACAAGGTCTTAATTTCCAAAATATATAAGCAGCTCATACAACTCAACAACAAAAAACCACAAACAACACAGTCAAAACATGGGCAGAAGACCTAAACAGACATTTCTCCAAAGATGGTCAATAGGCACATGAAAAGATGCTCATCGTTGCTGATTATTAGAGAAATGCAAATCAAAACTACAATGAGGTACCACCTCACAGCGGTCAGAATGGCCATCATTAAAAAGTCTACAAATAATAAATGCTGGAGAGGATGTGGAGAAAAGGCAACCCTCCTACACTGTGGGTGTGTTGGTGGTAAGTAAGTTGGTGCAGCCACTGTGGAAAACAGTATGGAGGTTCCTCAGAAAAGTTAAAATATAATTACCATATGATCCAGCAATCCCACTCCTGGGCATATATCCAGACAAAACTCTAATTCAAAAAGATACATGTGGGGGCTTCCCTGGTGGCACAGTGGTTAAGAATCTGCCTGCCAATGCAGGGGACATGGGTTCGAGCCCTGGTCCGGGAAGATCCCACATGCCGTGGAGCAACTTAAGCCCATGCGCCACAACTACTGAGCCTGTGTGCCACAACTACTGAAGCCTGCACGCCTAGAGCCCGTGCTCTGCAACAAGAGAAGCCACCACAATGAGAAGCCCGTGAACTGCAACAAAGAGTGGCCCCTGCTCTCCACAACCAGAGAAAAGCCCGTGTGCAGCAACGAAGACCCAACACAGCCAAAAATAAAATACATAAATTTATAAAAAAACAAAACCAAAAAGATACATGCACCCCTATGTTCATAGCAGCACTATGTACAATAGCCAAGACATGGAAACAACCTAAATGTCCATCAACAGATGAATGGATAAAGAAGATGTGGTGTGTATATACAATGGAATACTCCTCAGCCATAAAAAAGAATGAAATAATGCCATTTGCAGCAACATGGACGCAACTAGAGATTATCATACTAAGTGAAGCAAGTCAGAAAGAGAAAGACAAATACCATATCATATCACTTACATGTGGAATCTAAAATATGACACAAATGAACCTACCTATAAAACAGAAACAGACTTATGGACATAGAGAAAAGCCTGGTGGTTGCCAAGGGGAAGCGGGTTGGGAGGGCTGGAGTGGGAGGTTGGGGTTAGCAGATGTAAGCTTTTATATATAGAATGGATAAACACCAAGGTCCTACTGTATAGCACAGGGAACTATATTCAATACCTTATGATAAACCATACTGGAAAAGAATATTAAAAAACAGAATGTGTATATATGTATAACTAAATCACTTTGCTGTACAGCAGAAACTAATACAACATTGTAAATCAACTATACTTCAATAAAAAATATTTATCAGAAAAAAAGAAAACAATCTCATGTACAATTGCACTAAAAAGAATAAAGTACCTAAGAATAAATTTAGCTAAGGAGGTGAAAGGCCTGTATTCTGAAAATTACAAGACATTATGAAACTGAAGAAGACAAGAATAAATGGAAAGCTATCCCTGCTCAGGGATTGGAATTAATATTGTTAAAATGTCCATACTACCCAAAGCAATTTACAGATTCAATGCAATCCCTATCAATATTCCAATGGCTTTTTTTTTTTTTTTTTGTAGTATGAGGGCCTCTCACTGTTGTGGCCCCTCCCATTGCGGAGCACAGGCTCCAGACGCGCAGGCTCAGCGGCCATGGCTCACGGGCCCAGCCGCTCCGCGGCACGTGGGATCCTCCCAGACCGGGGCACGAACCCGTTTCCCCTGCATCGGCAGGCAGACTCTCAACAACTGCACCACCAGGGAAGCCCCCAATGGCATTTTTAACGAAATAGGACAGTCAATCCTAAAATTTGTATGGAACCACAAAAGACCTCAAATAGCCAAAGTAATCCTGAGAAAGAAGAACCAAGCTGGAGGCATCATATTCTCTGATTTCAAACTCTATTACAAAGCTATATTAATTAACAGTATGGTTCTGGCTTAAAAACAGACACACAGATCAATGGAACAGAATGGAGAGCAGAGAAAAAAAACCCATGCATCTATGGTTAATTAATTTATGACAAAGGAGCCAAGAACATACAAAGGAAAAGACAGTCTCTTTAATAAATAGTGTTTGGAAAAATCAACAGCCACATACAAAAAATGAGTAAAATTAGACCACTACCTTACACCATACACAAAACTTAACTCAAAATGGATTTAAGACTTAAATATAAGACCTGAAACCATAAAACTCTTAGAAGAAAACACAGGCAGTAAACTCCTTGACATAGGTATTGGTGATGATTTTTTATTTTTATTTTATTTTATTTTTTTGGCGATGATTTTTAAAAATCTGACACCAAAAGTAAAAGCAACAAAAGCAAAAATAAACAAGTGGAACCACATCAAACTAAAAAGCTTCTGCACGGCAAATGTAATCATTGACAAAATGAAAAGGTAACGTACTGAATGGGAGAAAATATTTGCAAATCATGTATCTGATAAGGGGTTAATATCCAAAACATAAAGAATTCACACAACTCAATACCAAAAAACCCCCAAACAATCCACTTAAAATATGGGCAGAAGATCTGAATTCACATTTTTCTAAAGAAGACATATAGATTGCCAACAGGCTCATGAAAAGATGCTCAACCTAATTAATCAGGAGGGAATGCAAATCAAAACCACCAGGAGTCACCACCTCACACCTGTGAGAACGGCAATAGCAAAAAGACAAGAAATAGTTAAGTGTTGGTGAGGATGTGGAGAAAGGGGAACCACTGGTGGAAATGTCAATTGCTGCAGCTACTATGGAATACAGTATGAGGTTCCTCACAAAGTTAGAACTACCATTTGAGCCAGCAATTCCACTTCTGGGTATTTATCCAAAGAAAATGAAAACACTGACTTGAAAATATACACGCACCCCCCACGTTCACTGCAGCACTATTTATAATAGCCCAGATGTGGAAACAACCGTTGTGTTCATCATGAATGAATGGATAAAGAAACCGTGATATATATGTGTGTGTGTGTGTATATCACACACATACTATACGTGTATATATGTAGTGGAGTATTATTCATCCATAAAAGAATGAAATCTTGCCATTTGTGACAACATGGATGGACCTTGAGGGCATTATGCTAAGTGCAATAAGTCAGAGAAAGGCAAATGGTGTATCTCACTTATATGAGGAATATAACAAACACACATGAAGCTCACAGATACAGAGAACAGACTGGAGGTTGCTAAGGGCAGGGGTGGGAGGGGGTGGTGCTGTGAAACAGGTGAAGGGGTTCCCAAAGGTACAAACTTCTAGTTATAAAATAAATCAGTCGTGGGGATGTAATGTACAGCACGGCGACTACAGTTAAAAATACTGTATGGTGTACTTGAAAGTTGCTAAGACAGATCTTAAGCTCTCATCACACACACAAAAAAAACTGAAAGAAAAAAAACACAACTTGTTGGAATTTGAACAGACAAGCCAGAAGCCAGTGTTCAGGGGACTCAGAGAGGAGACAGAATTGAAGAGGCTGCCCTCGGGTTCTGCCCAGATGGTAAAGGAGGGTTGTAATGTACAGGGAGTGCTTTGTAAACTGGTGAGTGTGTGCACAGGAGAACAGCGTGTAAAGTGCTGGGCTCTTCTCTACTCAGGGCAATGGAGACTGCACCACACCTGGGGCTACAGGGAGAAGCAGGGAGTTCCAGGGGATACTGAAGAAGCTGAGGAGGAATAACAGTGTCAGGACACCTCTTAAGAGATCTCCAAGCCCCGAGGCACACTCATTCTCACCAGCATCACCTGAGATCCTAGAAAAAGTCACTGATGCTTTTTTTTTCAGGCTCAGTCACCACTGACTCTAGGCCCTAATTCTGGGGGAGGGGAATATATAAAATTAGTCTCATTTCTCTCAGTTGTGAAGGTCCTTCCACTAACAAAAGCTGTTATTTATTGAGCCCTTAAAGGACTGAAAATAAAGGCACAATGATGAATAACAAAAGTAGGTAACATTTATTGAGTGCTTCCTGGGTGTCAGGCACTGTTCTAAGTGCTATTGATGGGGTTCAGGGCAGACTGCCCCCCAATATGCCACTGTGGCATACTGATTATCTGGAATTATAGTTACTCGAGAAACATTCACTGCCAAGAACACTCTGACCCTCCTTTGTTCCCCTGAAGGCAGGAAATAAAACTCCCGTATGAAACGGTCCTCGTATACCAGGAGAATAGAAGGCACCTTTATCGCCAGAGATAGATGAGGCAAGGCTAAGAAACGCTTTATAAACACACTTTGTTACTTCATGAACTTGCTACCCTAAGTCCAAGCCCCTTTGTTTTCTAACAAATAATTGTTTCCTTGTCTGAAAGATATAAAAGGTGCCTGATTTGGCCACTTTTGGGGGGTGCCATGTTATTATGGGACTCCTGCACATTCCTGATTAAATTTGTTTTTCCCTCCTGTTAACCTGCCTTGTGTCAATTTTCTTATTAGACGAGCCAAAAGAACCTAGACTTGTAGAGGAAAACCTTTTCCTCCCCAACACTACGTAAGGTACACAGCAAGGCACGGAGCGATGATGGGGGGAGGGGTGGGATAAAGCAGAAAAACGGAGAGTTTTTAAGCACAGGTTTTGAAGTTAGCGAAGATATGGGATTGAAACCTGGTTCCACACATTACCTATGTTTCTTTGAGACTGAGCGACCTGCCAGGATCCTAGCGTGGCTGAGATGTTCATTCTGACAAAGTGTGTAGAGAGCTCAAGCCTGCGCCAGGCACGTAGCTGCCTCAATTAACCTCAATTAACGCGTGATGATAATCGTGAAGATGACAATCACGTGTGCAAATTGCGGCCATGGTGTGAGCAAAACCGCTAATAACCAACATTAACATAATATTAATACCAAACACTGGTACTGCGCTTACCACACGCCAGACATTGTTGGGGATGGTAAACCATTGACTAATTCACTGAATCCTCAAAACAAGCCTATGTAGGTACTATTTCCACGTCCATCTCACAGATGTGAAAATTGAGGCACAAAGATTACATACCTTGCCCAAGGTCAAGCAGCTACAACTGCAGTAAGAGGAATGACAAACTTTATTGAACGCTTACTATGCTCCAGTCTGTAATGAGCTCTTTACCTCCGTTAAATCCTACCATAACCCTTAAAGTGTTTGCAGTTATTCCCACTTTACAGATGGCGAGACTGGGGCTTGGGGAGGTTTCCACGGGCGTGAAGATTCGGACCCAGGACCGAGCCCGTACTCACCTGGCTTCCTGGATGCGACGAAGCACGACTCCGCCGTCCACCTCGGGCTGGGCTCCCGGGGCACGGGCCGCCGCCGCCGCCGCCTCCCTACGCCGCGGACGCGTCGCCGCCGAGCGCCTTCTCCGACGAGACGCCTCCTGCCAGGATTCCAACGCCGCCGCCGCCTCCATTGGTCTCTGACGTCATCGGCGCGCGCCAGCTCCGCGGGAACTTTAGGGGGCGGTAAGCGCAGGTGGCGCGTGACCCTGGGGCCTCTCCGCCGCGCGCGTAGGTATCGGGCGGGAGTCGCTGGGACCTTCGGATCCCTAGTCCCGAACCTTGACCCCGGATCCCCGGGCTGCCTGGCTACTCCGGCGGGTGGGCGGCGCCCGGCGGCGCGGGGACACCAAAGGGCGGGACCCCGGCCGAGAGCGCCTTTTGGCGGCCCTCCGCGCTGTGACCCGGCGCCGATTGATCCCCGCACCTTCTTTGCCCACCAGTCCCAGCCCCCTAGAGCTGAGGCCACACACTTCCCACTGCTGCCGGCGGTTACCGATCGCTTCCTGGCCCATCGCAATAATTAGCGCCCCTTTTCCTGCTCTGCTGACACACCGAGGCCACTTCCTACACCATCACCCCCCCGCCCCGCGCCCCGCCAGGCCTTTGCCGGCCACGTCTCGATTCCCCGATCGTTACTGCCACTTCCCAGGCCAGAGCCTTCTCTGGCCACATCCCAACACCTGCCCTGTCCCCGCCGGACCATTACCGGCTTCTTCTGGACCTTTCAGAGTATAAGCGAGTGGACCCTGGCAGTGCAGGGCCCAGTCCTATGGGAACAAGGGATGGGGGTTTCAGATTGCAGTCCTTGGTTCCACGGGCTTAGATGCCGCCTCCACAGGCATTCGAATATGAGTATGACCCGAGGGAGGCCCACCCCAAGATACCCAGAGCTGAGAAAAGACAGAGGTTTTACAGGCCCTCAAAGATTCGGTGGTGTCCTTTCTAGGGACTTCCCTCTACCAGAGGAGCTTAAAAAAACTCTCTTGTGTTCCCAGGAGGATGGCAGATGGTGAGCAAGCTTTTGAAACCATGTCGCTGGGGACATTAAGCTTGGAGAAAGTGACAGTAGGGATACAGTTTTGAAGTGACCAAAGGGTTGACTTGTGGAAGGATGAGACCTTGTTTTGTTTTCCTGGAGAGTATGTGGAGGTTACTGCGAAGCCAATTTCAGCTTGGTGGAAGGATAGATTGAACACTGAGAACTGCCTATCTCCGGAGGGAGTAAGCAAGAGCCAGTCAAGGTAGTTTTTGAAGGAGAGTAAGGATTAGAGTGTGTGATGCCAGCGTCCCTTCTGAGCCTATAATTTCTTGATACTCTGAATTCTCTTTCCTCTTGTGGGAGTTTGAAAGCCACTTGTTAAATTCTCTTTTTGTCTTTCGGAAACTTGTCCAGCTCTGGGATTCTACATGTTAAGATTAATTTTGGGCTGTCAAGGTGACAGTTCCTTAATTTGAGTTCCATTATTACTACACCAACCGCCTTATTTGTATAGCTGTCCTTGACACCCAGAGTTTTTTCACACCGGTTATCTAATTCTATCTTCTGTGTGACATATCTCTTCACGTTAACTATGGGACATACTCTGAAGTTTTGCTCCCCTCTCTTTTGGATTTTGAAACACTTTTCAGCTTTCTGGAAAACTCTTGAAGCATACAATATGTTTAACCCTGCTGGGTCACATGCTCGCTCATGGGATTCTGAAATAATCTATTCCTTGTGTTTATTTTAGGGTCAAGGGACTGACTTCAAAACTTTTTAAAGAAACCTTCAGAATGGCTTTGAACCCGACAAGCTAGACATCGCTTCAGAGCACCGCCTTCAGCATGCAGCTGCCCTGTCAGGCTTCCCTGGCAAAGGGGTCATTCTTTGAAGGGGTCGTTCTGCAGAGGGCCAGGGAGCCGATGCTCACGGGACCAGATTGGTGGATTTGACTTTCTGGTAGAATTCTCTTGCTTTATTGATTTTTTTCCCAGAGCTCTGAGAGGCTGGAGGTATTGATGGGACCGAAGGGCGTGGAAGGAAGGGAAGCAGCACTTTCATGCTGAATGAAAACTAGACAAGAGACTGTTGGAGACTGAAAACACCTAAACGTCCCACATCCGGATTCAGCGGAGGAACTGTCACTGCCGAGGAGAAAGAAGCCAGACTGGAAAAGAAAACCCAAATAAAGAGAATGAGGGCCACCGAAGAGTAAATGGCCACCTCCACCTTGACAGAGACGAAGTCAGCCTCCTGGTGAGTAGCAGGGCCTGCAGGGGTTTAGTTCCTGCAGGCTGCTGCACGGATGTTTTGGGTGAACTGAGAATCCCCAGCCAGATTGTCTTGATTTTATTAAGAAAAAATAAAAAATACCATTTTCCTCAGAGCAGCGAATCAAGGGCCATTTCTCTCCAAAGCTGATGTGTTGTAACCACACGAGCCTCTTGCAGGATTTGACGAGTCCAGCATTGCTGGTAGAAGGTAGAAAAGAGAGCCGTGGCTGGATGCTGCAGCCGGCCTTGATAATACCGTGGGCACTGAAGTGTTCACTTTTGAGAGACAAGAAGCTGTGGCGGTGCAGAATTACACCACGAGAAGAGGTCTGGCCAGACTGGCTCTTCAAGGGTATTACGTAATGTCTGCCTGAAACTCAGTTCCCTTCTCAACCGCAAATGGGTTAATAAGCCTGTCTTAATTTGGTTCAGCAAACATTTATCAAGGAGAGGAAAGTGAGAGGCATGGTTTCAATAGAATGAGCGGGATTTATGACTGATTATATGTGTGCAGTTCAAAGTGACAGTAAGTTTTTCTTTTGTGTGCCTGTAAGAGTGGGTCACTTTCACCCAGGGAACATAAGGAAACGGTAGAATGGGGCCGAGCAGTGGGGTTTCATTCATTCATTCCATTATTCATCTAGCTAGCTAGCTTCCAGTTTTAGTGACATATAGTTGACTTACAGCACTGTAACTCGCATAATCATGAAAAGATCACCACAAGTTTAGTGAACATCTATCATCTCATATAGATACAAAATAAAAGGAAAAATTTTTTTTTCCTTGTAATGAGAACTCAGGATTTACTCTTAAAAACTTTCATATATAACATACAGCAGTGTTAATTACATGTATCATGTTCTACATTACATCCCTAGTACTTCTTTTTTTTTTTTTTTTTTTTGTGGTATGCGGGCCTCTCACTGCCGTGGCCTCTCCCGTTGCGGGGCACAGGCTCCGGACGCGCAGGCTCAGCGGCCATGGCTCACGGGCCCAGCAGCTCCGCGGCACGTGGGATCCTCCCGGACCGGGGCACGAACCCGTGTCCCCTGCATCGGCAGGCGGATTCTCAACCACTGCACCACCAGGGAAGCCCCCTAGTACTTCTTTATCTTATAACTGGAAGATTGTACCTTTTGACCACCTTTATCCAATCCCCCTCCCCCCACCTCCTGCCTCCGATGACTGCAAATCTGAACTCTTTTTCTCTGAGTTTGTTTCAAGTATAATTGACCTATAACACTGTGCCCAACATAGTGATTTGCTATTCCTATACATTACAATATGCTCACCACCTGGCAGTGGGGTTTCCGAGCTGGGCTTGAAACATTTTGGAGGCTCTTTGATCTGTCCATGCCCTGCAGCCAGCTGCATGTTGGGACCTACAACTCGGGAAAGCAGATTGTGCTAGGAACAGAGTTAGTGCCTGTCATCAGGAAGATAAGGTGGGAGCCAGGGAGGGCGTAGATCAGGGGAGAAGAGTGCAGGTGACAGAGTAGTCACTGCTCTGGCCTGATGGGTGTGCTTTTGGAGACTGAGAGGTTAAAACCCAGGTCCAGCCTGGGTAGTTTGCTTTGCGGTCTTAAAGTAAGTAATTGTAGTTACACCAGAGAGGAGGCCCCGAGTCTTTAGGGAGGGGTGGAGGGTTATGGGTATTGAGGAGAGAGCTTCCTCTGCAGGGAGGAAGTCAGAAGTTTGATGAGAGATCGTGTTAAAGGAGGGGTGTGGTGCCTCTCTGAGCTCTCAGATGCCCCCGCTTTTCCCGTTATAGACTCCCTGCCCTGTGGGTAAACTGCATATTTCCTGTTTCCCCTTCCTCGCGATGGCCCCCGGGGCTGGCAAACGCAGCGCACACCGCAGGCCCTCAGCAGATGTGTGTTAAATGAATTAATGTGTTAAATTAATTAATTAATTCATTAATGTGTTAAATGGCAGAAGGGCAATTTCCAGAGACCTCATGCCCAGCAGTTATGAAGACAACTAAGACATCCCTAACTTACTTCATTATCAGAGCCTTAAAAGACACTTGACCAAACCACATGGCTATAGAGTTAAGGTTCAGTGTCTCAAATAAGAGGCATCATTGTGGGTGCCCTGTCTTTCTTTAGCTGCTCTTCTGTCTTTTGGGGCAGATGGTCTGACGGCTGGATAGAGGCGTATCTTTAGTTTGACTTGGCTGCACTTATGAAATGGTTTTATCTCTTTGTAGCTCTTGGGTTCCTTCTCCTCTGGGGCCACCAGAAGGCTTTTCAAATGCCGAATCGTGAGCCCCTCTCCGGCTGGGCAAAAGGAAGCTGTGTTTTACAAGGCCCAGCTCACCGGATGGAAGGAAACACGGCTCCCTTCTGTTCTCTTGACAGGTGGAATTATTTTTTCCTTTATGATGGTTCCAAGGTGAAGGGAGAAGGAGATCCAACCAGAGCTGGTATCTGTTACTTTTTTCCCCCTCAGGTAAGCCACACAGCATTTTCTTGTTTGGTGGGGGTCCCACTGCCTCAAAGTGGTGACTTTTCAAAGGTCTAGGGAGGGTAACATATGGACAGTTTTCTTTGCGTAGTCCAGGCATTCTCCACTTCTACTCTCTCATTCTTAGTTGTATTATTTGTTTTTGTTCTGGTGTTGAAGTGCCCAGGCAGCCCAGTACTTCCGCCTTCTCTAGCTCTGTTACCGACATGATTTTCCGTCTGCCCCGCGGGATCAAAAATTTTCTCCAAACATATACCAAAGTAAAGAGGAGAGAATCGTCGGCTCTCACGTTCCCATCACCAGCTTCAACAATAATCAACACTTGACCAATGTGATATGAGCTATCCTAACTCCTCCCCACTCTTTTTTTCCTGGCGTATTTTTTAAAAAAATAAATGTATTTATTTTTGGCTGCGTTGGGTCTTCGTTGCTGCACGTGGGCTTTCTCTAGTTGCGGCGAGCGGGGGCTACTCTTCTTTGTGGTGCGCGGGCTGCTCATTGCAGTGGCTTCTCTTGTTGTGGAGCATGGGCTGTAGGCGCACGGGCTTCAGGAGCTGTGGCTCACGGGCTCTAGAGCGCAGGCTCAGTAGTTGTGGCGCACGGGCTTCGTTGCTCCGCGGCACGTGGGATCTTCCTGGACCTGGGCTCGAACCCGTGTCCCCTGCACTGGCAGGCGGATTCTTAAGCACTGCCACCAGGGAAGTCCATTCCTGAAGTATTTTGAAGCAAATCCTAGACATGGTGTCATCTCACCAGTATCAAGTAACGTCTCTAACTGAAAAAGGTGTATTTTGTTAACATCCCACTCAGCAAAAGTTACAATAATTAGTAACAATAATATCATCTGATACAGTCTATATTCAAATTTTGCCTTTATTATCTTAGATGTTACTTAGTCCTTCCTTCCTCCCCACCCCGCTTCCCTCCCTCTCCTAATCAGCATTCAAGCAAGGTTCACATACCCCATTTGGTTATTTTGTGTTTCAAGTCCCTTTTATCATATAACACTCCTCCCCCCTCCCCCCATCCTTTTTTCCCCCTGTGCCACTGAATTATTGAAGAAGCCAGGTCTCTTATGCAGTAGAATGTCAGCACGTCCCCCACTCTGGATTGGGCTGATTACTTCCTCACGATGGTATCATTTAATGCTTTCTACCCAGCGCATTTCCTTTAAACTAGTAGTAAGATCTAGAGCCTTGATTAGGTTCAAGTTCAGCTCTTTCAGTCAAGAGTTCTCCGTTTTCCGTTGTATCACATGATGTCTGTCTGCCCCACGGTTTAGTTAACGCGAAGATGGATTAGGAGGCCTGTGTATTCACTCGTGATCACACTTGACTTGGAGAGTGGGGACTAGTCTAGGCTGCTCTGGCCACTCTGCAGGGGATTTGAACGGGGATAAAGGCTCACTCTTCCACCCACGCACAGGCCTATAATCCTAGGAACAAAAACATAGTTCTAGGCAATCATCTTATGCATTCACTGTGGGTGTTTTGTGACAATTCAGGCAGGGTTCGGCAAACTCTGTCTCAAAAGGGCCAATGTGGGAATGTTTTGGTCTCTGCAAGCCATGTGAGGTCTCTATCATGTATTTTTCTTTGTTGTTATTTTGAAAACCCTTAAAAAATGTAAAAACCATCATTAGCTCCCGGATTATATAACAACAGGCAGCAGAGTTGATCTGACCTCCAGGCTATAATTTGCCAACCCCTGCTCTAAGGAATGACACGGGAGTTCGGGAACTTCAACTTCATGTCTGGAATTGGCTCTTTTCCCTAGACCCTGCTTGACCAACAGGAGCTGCTCTGTGGACAGATCGCCGGGGTTGTCCACTGCATTTCTGAGATTTCCGGCTCTCCTCCCACCATCGTCCGTCTGCGGAAACTTAAGTTCGCCGTAAAGGCTGACGGTGATTACCTTTGGGTAAGTGTACCAGGCTGAACCAGTGCTTGCAGGGTAGCCTCTACCAAGAGTCTTTTGTCTTGGTGAGAAGTATTGCGATGCTAGGGTTTAGAAATAATGCTTGCCATGGATTTTGAGCCTAGAACCTCCTCCTCTCCCCGCGTGTGCTGCCCCCCCCCCCCGTCATCCGCGATTCCCATGTCACTCTCTGCAGGTGCCCATCAGAACTGAGTGCTCTCTCCAAAACACTGCTAACACATCTGCATTGCACCCGCCTGCTTTCTCCTCTCTTTTGAAACACTTAGGTCATCCTCTGGAAATTCTCTTTGCTCTGTGATGCAAATTGAGTTTTTAATCTCCATCTTTTCTTGTTTCTACTCTCTATACTTCCCTATATTCTCCACGCTTACTGGGGAAGGGAGCCAGAAACTCGAAGACACGGGTGCATATATGTTAGGTTTCAAAGAACCATTAAGAAAAAAAGAACAATTTACAGCTAGTAGTACCATAGACTCTAAAGTACTGTTGTCTCATGCCTCCTCTTATTTTAAATTTATTCCTGGGCTTCCCTGGTGGCGCAGTGGTTGAGAATCCGCCTGCCGATGCAGGAGACACGGGTTCGTGCCCTGGTCCGGGAAGATCCCACATGCCGCGGAGCAACTAAGCCCGTGAGCCATGGCCGCTGAGCCTGTGCGTCCGGAGCCTGTGCTCCGCAACGGGAGAGGCCACAACAGTGAGAGGCCCGCGTACCGCAAAAAAAAAAAAAAAAAAAAAAATTTATTCCTGAGGGGATGGGATGCTTAAGTGTGAGGAAGTATCTTCACCTTCGTAGGTACTATTTCCAACATTTTGTTATGAAAATTTTCTAACATACTGAACAGCTGAGAGAGTTTTACAGTGAATACTCACACAGCTCCTAGATTCTACAGAACACCCCATTACAGCTGCTTTATCACACATTTATATATTCAGCGCTTTATCCTCTCTTTTAACACCTGTGGGATTCATCCACATTGTGGCCGGTACCGGTGGTTCATTCCTGTTTATTGCTGAGCAGAATTCCATAGTCTGGATGTATCACAGTCTACTTATTCACTCTCCTTTTTGTGGACACATGAACTGTGTCCAGTTTGGGGCACTTAAGAATAAGGCTCTGGAGGGACTTCCCTGGTTGTCCAGCAGTTAAGACTCCACGCTCCCAATGCAAGGCGTCCGGGTTCAATCCCTGGTCAGGGAACTAGATCCCGCACGCCACGGCAAAGATCCCGCAAGCTGCAACTAAGACCTGGCGCAGCCAAATAAGTAAATAAATAAATAAATTTTTTTTTTTTTAAAAAAGAATTAGGCTCTAGAGAGATACAAATCAAAACTACAGTGAGGTACTACCTCACACCAGTGAGAACGGCCATCATCAAAAAGTCTACCAATAATGGGACTTTCTTGGTGGCACAGTGGTTAAGAATCTGCCTGCCAATGCAGGGGACACGGTTCGAGCCCTGGCTTGGGAAGATCCCACATGCCGTGGAGCAACTAAGCCCGTGCACCACAACTACTGAGCCCGCGCTCTAGAGCCCATGTGCCGCAACTACTGAAGCCTGTGCGCCTAGAGCCCAAGCTTTGCAGCAAGAGAAGCCACCGCAATGAGAAGCCCGCGCACCACAACGAAGAGCAGCCCCCGCTCGCCACAACTAGAGAAAGCCCGCGCGCAGCAACGAAGACCCAACGCAGCCAAAAATAATAAATAAATAAATAAATTTTTAAAAAAATGTCTACCAATAATAAGTGCTGGAGAGGGTATGGAGAAAAGGGAATCCTCCTACACTGCTGGTGGGAATGTAGGTTGGTGCAGCCACTATGGAGAACAGTATGGAGGTTCCTCAGAAAACTAAAAATAGAATTACCATACGACCCAGCAATCCCACTCCTGGGCATATATCTGGACAAAACTCTAATTCAAAAAGATACACGCACCCCTGTGTTCATAGCAGCACTATTTACAGTAACCAAGACGTGGAAACAACCTATATGCCCATCGACAGATGAATGGATAAAGAAGGTGTGGTACATATGTACAATGGAATGCTACTCAGCCATAAAAGAATGAAATAAAGCCATCTGTAGCAACATGGATCGAACTAGAGATTATCATACTAAGTTAAGTAAGTCAGAAAGTGAAGTAAGTCAGAAAGAGAAAGACAAATACCATATGATACCACTTATATGTGGAATCTAAAATATGACACAAAGGAACATCTGTGAAACAGAAACAGACTCACAGACATAGGGAACGGACTTGTAGATGCCAAGGGGAAGGGGGATAGAGGAAGGGAAGGATTGAGAGTTTGGGATTAACAGATGCAAACTATTATACTGAGAATGGATAAACAGCAAGGTCCTACTGTATAGCACAGGGAACTATATTCAATGTCCTATGACAAACCATAATGGAAAAGAATCTGAAAAAGAATGTATATCTACGTATAACTGAATCACTTTGCTGTACAGCAGAAATTAACACAACATTGTAAATCAACAGTACTTCAAGAAAATAAAATTTTAAAAAGGATTAAGGCTCTAGAAACATTCCTATACAAGTCTTTCTGTGGACATATGTTTTCATTTCTCATAGGTAAATATCTAGGCATGGAATTGGTGGGTCACAGGGTAGGTGTGTGTTGATTTTACAAGAAACTGCCAGGCGTTTGCCCAGAGCGGCTGCACCATTTTACATTCCCACCAACAGTGTGTGAGGATTCCAGACACTGCCACATCTTCATCAGCAGTAATGTGGTCAATCCGTTTAATTTTAGCCATTTTGCTGGATGTGAAGTGGTATCTCATTGTGGTTTCAATTTGCATTTCCCCAATGACTAGTGATATTAAGGCTTTTTTGTGTGCATACGGCCATTTGTATATCTTCCTTCGCAAAGTATTTGTCCAAAGCTCTTGCCCATTTTTTAAGCTGGGTTTTCTTTTTTGCTTGAGTTGTAGGTTTCTTCATACATACTGGATACCAGTTCTTTGTCAGATATACATTTAAAAAATATTTTCTCCCAGTTTGTGGTGTTGCCTAACTTTCTTTTTTCTTTTTTTCTTTTTTTTTTTTTTTTTTGCGGTATGCGGGCCTCCCACTGCCGCGGCCTCCCCCGTTGCGGAGCACAGGCTCCGGACGCGCAGGCCCAGCGGCCACGGCCCACGGGCCCAGCCGCTCCGCGGCATTTGGGATCCTCCCGGACCAGGGCACGAACCCGCGTCCCCTGCATCGGCAGGCGGACTCCCAACCACTGCGCCACCAGGGAAGCCCTAACTTTCTTAATAATGTCTTTTGATGAGAAGTTTTTAGTTTAGTTTTTTTTTAATAAATTTATTTTATTTACTTTTGGCTGCGTTGGGTCTTCGTCGCTGCACACGGGCTTCCTCTAGTTGCGGTGAGCGGGGACTACTCCTCATTGCAGTGCACAGGCTTCTCACTGCGGTGGCTTCTCTTGTTGCGGAGCATGGGCTCCAGGTGGGTGGGCTTCAGTAGTTGTGGCACGTGGGCTCTAGAGCTCAGGCTCAGTAGTTGTGGCGCACGGGCTTAGTTGCTCCACGGCACGTGGGATCTTCCCGGACCAGGGCTCGAACCCATGCCCCCTGCATTGGCACGTGGATTCTTAACCACTGCACTGCCAGGGAAGTCCTAGTTTTAAGGAGGTCTGATTTATCAGTGTTATCTTTTATGGTTATTGCTTTCTGTATTCTGTCTAAAACCATTGCCTACCCCATTGGAGAAGACTTTCTCCAATTTTTTGTTTTGTAAGTTTCACAGTTTTCGCTTTTAAATTTAGGTCTGTAATCCACCTTGGATATATCTTTGTGTATGGTGTGAAGCAGAGGTCAAGGGTCCTTTTTTCCATATGGATGTCCAGTTAATGCAGCACCATTGTTGAAAACTTTCCTTTTCCTATTAGATTCCTGTGGCTCCTTTGTTGAAGATCAAATGACCATTTCAGTGTGGCTCTACTTCTGGGCTCACTATTCTTTCCCATTGATCTTTCTGAAGATTCTATACAAGTACTACTCTGTCTTGATGTCTGTAGCTTTATAATAAGTCTTAAAATCAGAGGGTGGAAGTCCTCCAAACTTATTCTTCTCCAAGACAGCTTTGGATGTTTTAGGTCCTTTGTATTTCTGTCGTAGAATCAGTTTGTCAGTTTCTAAAGAAAAACTGGTGGGATTATTAGGAGTTCATTCCCTCTATAGATTAATTAGGGGAGACATAAGCACCTACTGGGTGCCAGACTGTTGTCAGCACTTGGATTACATCAGTGAACAAAATGCAGATCCTTGCCCCAGTGGAGCTTACATTCAGAGAGCATTTTTGTTTGTTTGTTTGTTTTCTTTCAGGGTTGGTTTGTTTGTTTAAGTTTCTGATGAGTCCCTTAGGAAAGATTCCTACAGGTAGAATTACTGAGTCAAAGAATACGAAGTTTTTTCAGGCTCTTTAAACATCGGCCCAGATCATTTCCTAACTGAGCAAGTGTTTATCTTTCGTGGCTGGCGCGATGATGCGGTCGGTCCCCGTTCTGGAAGCACTCCATCCAGCTGGAGAGACGGGATGGCCGTTCATGAAACGGTCTGGGTCCAGTGTTTGCTGTGAAACCCAAATGAAACATCCAGTGTCCAAATAACAGTGCTTACAATACCAGGGATCAGGAAACAGGTCGGCATTGTCTGGAGTGATGAAAACAGGCATCTGTGGGGGGCACGGGGCGGGGGGGCAGGCGGGGGGGGGCGGAGTCCCAGGCAAATGAACAAGAATGGGAGGCGGGGGGATTTCAGCTTGGGCAACATGAGTAGTTACAAAAAGTACTTGTTTCCTGTGGAGACCAGCGAGGCTGGTGGAGGGTGCAGCGTCACACAGCAGAAGATGGATTTTGATGGGCCAGTGGAGTCCGGCTTTAGTGAGCCCTGGATGCCAGGATTCTGAGCTTGGCCTCAGAGAAAAGGAAGATGCCTGTCCTCCTTTACAGGTGCTGGGCTGTGCTGTTGAGCTCCCTGATGTCAGCTGCAAGCAGCTTCTGGATCAGCTCATCGGCTTCTTTAATTTTTACAATGGGCCTGTTTCTCTGGCCTACAAGGTACGGTGTTGAGGAGTCTTAGGTGGACCCTCCTTAGCAAAGTCGCTGTCGGCAGAACACAGTGTTCACCCGGGGGTCTGGTACACTTGACATAAACACTTCGTGTCAGCGACAAGGGCATGGGCCCTTGGAGCCCCTCTCAGATGCCTTTCTTCCCCGGTGGCCTGAGTCCCATTCACGCAAATGTTTATGCCCGTTCTCTCCTTCCTAGGATGGCTGGGAAGAGCAGGGCCTGGTCACACCCTCCCCCCCACTCCCTGCCCCGAGCGGCCCTGCTCTGTGGGGGGCAGGTTATGGGGGGCAGGGGGTGAGGCCTCGCCTGGATGGGAAGTTCAGGACAGGCCCTCCCTTCTGGCCTGTTTTTCGTGTAGGAACAATTTTGTGGGTGGTTGGAGTCCTTGCCGAAGAGTGTGTCTCTTGGAATCTTGGGTGTTGACCTCCAGCTGTTCTGTTTCAGAGCTGCTCTCGGGAAGAACTGAGCAGGGAGTGGGACACCTTCATTGACCAGATCCTGAGAAACACCGGTGACCTGCATAAGATATTCAACTCCCTCTGGAACCTGGACCGAACGAAAGTAACAGGCTCAGCCCCCTGCTCATTGCACGGATAGGAATAGGGCTTCTGGACACGTGTTTTCCCCCTTGAATGAGGTGTACCTCAGTGCGCACAGTTGTTAAGACCTTACTCAGATTCCATGCAGCCCTCACGAGCCGTGTGGGCTTGGACAAGTCAGGTCACCTCCCAGAGCCGCATTCTCCTTACCCGTAAAACGGCCACAGCATAAGACTTGCCTCCCAGAGCTGTTCTGCTGATGAAATGGGACAGCACGTAATGACGGAAAGCAGGTGCTCGGTGACGGGTGTTGCTGTTTCGCTGATGCCCGGGAGTGTTGAAACTCAGTCATGTGAAGGTCCCCTTCTCGATAGCGCCGTTATGTGATTTAATTATTCTTGACATCCAGAAAGGCCCAGGGCTGACATTTTAACACCAGGGTTGCCATATCTGGGACTGCGGGACTGGGAGGTGTTTTGTCCCCGAGCTGTCGCTTTTGCCATTGGCACGCGGTGACAGGAGGCCACCTGCGTGGCTGGCCCGGTCGCCTGCACTGCCTCTTGCTCGGTGGCCTTGATCGTGGTGAGCATCACACCCTCACAGTCAGGCAGCCAAAGGGAGATGCAAGGCGCTGCCCCTTGAGAACTGCCCGCCGTGCCCTGAGCATCTCGGGGGACGGGAGCCTTCCGCTATGTGTGGGCTGGCTCTCGCTGCTCTCGTTGACTGTGTCCCTTTAACAGGGATGCGGCACCGGGATGCTGCTAGAAACAGGGACGGGATTCCCGCTCCTGTTTGGAGGGCTTCTTGGAGTTGGCCCAGAGCTTTCCAGACTGGCTGGCTGGGCCTGGGTGCGTCTTGAGGGCGTGAAAGAATTAACTGCCTGCTTGGCTCCTTGGCACTCGGTTCTAACCGCTGCCCAGCAGGAAGCAGGAAGAGAGGCTTTTGGTTATTGCTGGCCATTCTTGACCAGGGTCAGATCCTTTTCTGGTCTTTTTCGGGACTTTTTACAAGGACCGTGGACTGAGGCATATACCCCTGAGCGAAAGGCCATGATGTTATCATTTTCTGTTACGCAACAGTTACGGGACCTGGTCAGACATCAAGCCAGCCGCGTCACAGGGGTGCTTGGGCTTCAGGGGGACGGTGGAGGACGGGTGGGTGGGTTCACCGGCACCATGACCTGAATTTGAGAGGTAGGTTCTCCTCTCCTGCTGCCTTCTGGTCTCAGCGCTGATCGTCAGGGTCTCCTTGGCCATCTGCACTGTCACCTGTGAAGAGCCATATGCCATATCTGCTGTACCTTCCAGCTTCCAGAGAGGCCTCCTTGTCCCCAGAATTTGGCACTTGTGGCGGCAGCTGCTCTGGGTGTCAGAGGCGTGGCGGAGCCGTCACTGTGCGGCACGCTGTCCCTCCAGGCTTGGGCTCTGAGCTGTCCGTCTGCTCTCCAGAGCCCCCTTCCTGTCCCTCCTCCGCTGATGGTAGGCGTGTTGACTTTGTGGCACGCTTCTCGCCCGGCGCAGGTGGAGCCCCTGCTGTTGCTGAAGGCGGCCCTCATTCTGCAGACCTGCCAGCGCTCGCCCCATGTTCTAGCCGGCTGCATCCTCTATAAGGGACTGTGAGTATTGCCGGGCCCTGCTCCTCCAGCCCTCCCCCTGCTGCAGAGCTGACCGCCCTGATCTATCAGGCTCGATCGGGGAGCTCTGTGTGTGGCCACTTCCGGGTGGTCTTGTTTGGCAACTAGCGGGTAGTCTAGGTTTGATATAGGGTCCCTGCCTGTCTTTGGGCAGAGCTGGGAAATTGCAAACTGTTGTGTCCAGAAAAGAGTTGGGAATATAAAAGACAGCTTTGAAGAGATCCGTGAAATTCTCAGATGGGGCATGGAGGAGGCCCACAGCACCTTCCCCCGCTGCCCGGGGCCCTGGTGTGCTGGCCATAGCTCCACCTCAGGCTCCTGCAGCCTCTTGGCTGGGTCCATCTCCAGTTGGCCTCTGAGGTCTCACTGCAGCTCTTCACACAGCTGGAGGGCCTCTTAGTGAGCTTGAGCACCCGAGAGCTCTCCACGCCTCTTCCAGGCTCCGCGGGGGCTCGGCTCTCACAGCGTGAGGCAGGAGAGCTGGTGCTCTGTGCCCAGAGCTCTCTGATCCCAGAGGGATGGGCCCTGGAGAAGACCTCCAGGCACTCAGCGGGCTCTGGCTGTGCTTCTTCCCAGCCCCGGAGACCTTGCCTCATCTCCGCTCTCTCCTCTGGCAAGTAGACGTACTTGGTGGAGAAGGAAATGAGGTGACCGATGGGGTGCAGTCCCTGTTCCCAGTGGCCCTCAACACACGACCTCCCCTTGCTCTTCACAATGACGGCTCTGAATCAGCCTGTGGTGCTGCCAAGCTCACCAGCAACGTGGTGTCAAAGATCATATTTTTTTTCTTATTTTGCATTTCTTAGTTATTTTTAAATCATACACCTAATGCGTGAACACATTCTCATGGTAAAAAAAAAAATGAACCAAGAGAGAAACATGCAGCGCACAAAGGTTCCCCTCCCCTCCCCCTCCCTCTCAGCCATCCCCACTGTTAGCGGTTTGCTGAGCGTCCTTTTTGTTCTGCGTGTTTTCACACACCTGCACGTATACGCGTGTATTGATTTTGCTTATTTCTGCTGTCTCTGTAAATGGGATCCTACGGTCCCTCACCCTAATGTGTATAGCAGGGATTTCTTTATCAGTCCCTATTGGTCCACCTCACTCTTGTAACAGCGGCACGTTTTTTGGTGTCATAAAACAAAAAAAGGATGAATTTACTCTCTTTTTGATGGATGTTTAAATCATTTACCCATTAAAAGATGATTTTACCATTTTCCCCGTCGAGAATATTCTTAAGCACACACCTTGGTACAAGTCGAGTCCAAGGATTTGGACATTTTAAACTTTGAGGGAACAGACAGGGTGCCCTCCACGAGGGCTTTCCCAGTTGAAACTCCCACCAGCTGTGTCCCCGAGATCCTCGCCACCACAGGGTGTCAGGAATGTTTCCAGTTCAGAGTCCTGAGTGTGTTTCTTCTCACGGTGTCCTTGTTCCTGTGTCTGACCCCCCAGGATCGTCAGCACCCAGCTCCCTCCCTCTGTCACAGCCAAGGTCCTGCTTCATCGAGCCCCGCGTCGGGACCAGGTATCGCAGAGCCCACCCTGCTGGCTGGGATGCTTCATCCGGCGAGGCCGTCTTTATATCGGGCAGGGCTGGTCCCCAGTGCTAGATGGATGGGGGCGGCTGCTGCTGCCTTGTCTTTCTCAGGACCCCAGGTCCATCCATGTGGTGTCCTTCGAGTGAGGTCACTGGCAAAGCTGAAAGAAAATGTTGTCTTCTGCGTGGTAGACTTGGTGGGTTTTTCTTCGATCCAAGTGGAGCTTTGAGAATTTGACTTCCCTCAAGGATGGGCTTTATGTCAAAGAGATGTTGGATTTTTCAGAGAGAGAGAGAGAGAGAGAGACTGTAAAAGATGGCTTAGGACAACAGAAACTTTAAAAATATTTACTTAATTGTTTTTAATAATGAAGGAAAAGTCATATGTGCTCATGGGAATAAAACTGCCCACAACTGGACTGCACAGAGATAATCACTGCTAGCATTTGGCATATTTCCTCTGAGTTCTTTTTTCTTTTGTTTTACTAGTTGATTCTTACTGTGCAAGACTCTGGTTTTAAACGTGTCATCAGGCTAGCTTTTTACACTTACTAAATCAGTAGACATTTAAAACACGTGTGTGGCTCTAGCCGGCTCCTTCCCACCGTGATGCAGGGGTCGTTAGAACAGCCTTCCTGGTAAACTATTTGATAATGAGAGGCTTGAGGATGCCCTTTCCTTTTTCCTCGTTGTTCAGCACTACGAATCAATACTAAGGAAATCATCTGACTGCTGAAGAAGGCTTATACTCAAAATTTATCGCAACAGGATTTACGAAAGTGAAAAATCAGATATAACTTAAATGTCTACGGTAGGAGCTGGCAGACCGTGGGCTGTGGGCCAGTCGCCTACAGACAGAATTTTCTTGGCCTGCTTTTGAGCCACATCTGCAGGTTGAGTAGTTGGACAGAGACTGTATGGCCGCAAAGCCCAAAATATTCACTAGCTCACCACTTACAGACTGGTTGCCGGTTGCTGGTCTCAAGTAGGGAAACGACGAATTCTCCCGTACCACTGTAAACTTCATAAAATTTTAGTCAGCCATTGCAAATGGCCAGAGATGCTTTAATGACAGAAATTGTGTGTCACTCTTTCAAGCAGAAAAAAAAATAGTTTTACGTAATGTGGCCTCAGAGTATTAAAAAAATGCATAGACTTAAAGGAAAATGTGCCCAATGTTAACAGGATTAGCTTGTGGGTGAGGGAATTCTATGTGATTTTTTTGGAAAAGAATTTTTGTCTAGAGTTAGTTTATGTAAAGAAAAAAAGAAAACCACAACACTTCTTAGGAGTGAAAGCCACTTTGGGGAGAAGAGCAGTTTTTGTTTTGTTTTGGTGGGTCCTTTTGGAACCTTTAGGTGGAGATGGCTGGAAAGCTCTTTTGAGGAGATTCATGGGTTTCTCACCTTGATTGTAAATCAGAACAAGAGATCTGACCTCACGTCTGGTTTAGGTTGAATTCTTCTCTTGTGAGGGTCTCGGGCCCTTCACACTTTTGTTATAATGGGATATCTGTGTGAGCTCTAGGCCAGGGCTATGGCAGATGTGGCTTTATTCCAGGAGATGACTTCCCTGGAGGTCTGAGAGGTAACATGAATGAATGCTTGCTGTTATTCCCAGAGAGGAGAAACTGAGAAATCAGAACGGGAGGAAGCCTGGCGTGAGCCTGGGTGGTGTGGCCGCCCCAGCCGGCGTGGGCCCGGCTCTTGGCTGACCCCAGCCACGGCGGGGGGCAGGCAGCTTGGGGGAGCTTCTGTTCCATCTGCTTTGCTGTTGGCGTGCGGCTGGCACCAGCACCCCGGGCCTGGCTACATTTCACGAACAGATGGCACCGCGCGGTCCTGATGGTTAGGTTGGGGGGAGAACGCGGTGCCCAGCACCAACTTCTCTGTGTGTTTATTTTCAGAGAAAACCTATAGGAGGGGATGCCCTGCAGGAACATGGTAAGTAATCAGGTGCCTTGTTGCATCTTGGGAATGGTCTTTAAGCTGCCTGGCCCTATCTGAGTCACGTGAAAGGCCGAGTAGTCCGATATGGTTATTCCATCAGCTCGTGAGATTAGGAAAATATATAGAGCTTCAAGGACAAAGTTACCCATCAGAATCCCAGTGGTAAAGCTCCTGATTTTAGGCACACCTCTTAAATGCCCGTTTTCAGATCCTCCTTATGAGATCCTCCCCATTGTGAGACTACTCAGACGAGTTCCAGAAGGTCACGATTAGGAGAGGGCGCCATCGGCGGCCACTGCCAGGAAGACCTTTTGCAGCAGTGCAGGTGCCCCCAAGAGGGGGATTTGTTTTATTTTGCATCATAAGTCAGGGCAGACCCGTTTGGTCAGGTGAAGTGCTTTTTTTCCAGCTTCTGTCTTTTTTTTAAGTGCCACTAAATTTTCTTCCACCAAACGTCACCCTGGGTGCAGAGCTGCCCACACGGGCTTTTCCCTGCTGATGGCTGAAGTTGCAGCTGCAGTTTTGTGGCTTTTGTTCTGGGTTGAGGAACATAGCCCAGAGCTGCTCTCTGAGCCGGCCTGTGGGTTGGATGCGTCACCCCAAGAACAGTCCCTGCCCCCGTCTTCTCCGGCCCAGGGGAGGGCCCTGGTCACATCACTTTGCAATTCTAGGAGCAGCTCTCCCTCCAAACGTCCAGATTGTGCCCGTTTTCCTGACCGAGGAGGAAGCCGCCAGTCTCCGTGAGTTCCCCCGGGAGCCCACGACCAGGTAAGGGAGCTCACAGGGGTTCCTCTTAACCCATGCATCGGGCACTCCCTCCCACGGATTTATCCAGGTGAGCCCCTGGTATTTGATAACTGATTCCATCTTCTCCACGCTCTGCCTTGGCGGGGGCATCTGGAGCTTCAGCATAGAGATCAGAGGCATCTGGCGGAGTGAGATGAGCAGTAGGTTTCAAATGCCAGGTCTGCTGCTTATCAGCTGTGTGACCTTGGGCAAGTCCATTCCTGGCCTGAGCCTCAGTGTTTTCAGCTGTAAAATGGACCCGGTAATGTCTGCTTCACGGGTTCCTTGCGAAAGTTGGGCATAGTATGTGTGTAGCACCCAGTATAGGGCCTGACTCACAGTCGGCCTCCAAACGTGTCCCTGATTCAGTGGGCTCTGCCGTTTCCTGTAGGTGATCCCGGTGTCGCTGTGTGAAGCCCCGAGGGCCAGGCGTTGCCCTAGGTTTCCTCCTGTGCTTTGACCATGACCTCTTAGGCTCTGTGGCCTCAGCACCCACTTGTCACCAGTGCCCGTGCGTTTTAGGGAAGCACTGCTCTAGTCTCCCCCAGGGCAGGGCCCTTGCCCACGCTGTCGCCTGCCCTTCCTCACGCCCTCCTTGTTCGCCAGCACTCTGGCATCTCCAGCCAGACTCCCGGAGCCCCCAGCCCAGCGCCCACCAAAGGGTTTGAACACATCTGCCCCGAAAGAAAACGCCCCCAGACACGTGGAATCCACGGCTCGGACCTCAGCGACCACCCCTGAGCCCACGTCTCCTGACGTCACCTGGCCAAATGGCAGCGGGGAGAACGGACGCTGGTCTGGCTGTGATCTGAAGAGCATCAGGCCCCCAACACCGCACCACACCACCAGCGGCCAGGGGCCTGGGCTCGGCCTCTCCCTGGCGAAGGAGAGCGGTTTGTCCAGCGGGGAAGAGGAACTGGACTTGTCTGAAATCCACGTTCCAGAAGCTCAGGACACGGGAGCATCCTTGGGTTACTCTGCCTCCGATGGCGGGCCTCCTGGCTGCAGGGCATCTGTCAGTGACTCTGGCAACCCCGGAAGCAAGCCACCCGAGGCCCTGCCTGCGGGCACAGCCGTGGGCGGCCCCCTCCCTCCCTCCACTCCTCAGATGCTCACCCAGAATGGAGCCCTAGAACGGCCCGGAGACCTTCCTGGCAACAGCAGCCAAGCCCCCGTCCCCAGGGACCACCTCCTCAGCCCAGCGAGCGGGCCATTGCCGGCGCCTTGCTTGGATTCGAGGCAGACGGGGACAGACCTGCCTGTGGGGGAGCAAGGCGAGGGGCAGCGCGGCGATGGGCTTCCCGGGGGTCGCTCCGCCTCCGGCCCGGAACGCACCTCGGGCTCGGCAGACCCCCCAGGCGACGGCCCCTCCGCAGACGGAACCGGGTCCAGGGCGGCCCCCGTGTCCCGCGCGCGGCTCGTGCGGATGAACCTCTACACTCACAGCGTCAGAGGCCTGGTGCTGTTGCTGCTGGCCGAGGAGCCGCTGCTGGGAGACGGCGCGGCCGTCGAGGACGTGGTGAGTGTGCAGGCCCCCCGGCCCCTGGCAGCCTGCCCCCGCCTCCTCGGAGCCGGGACAGGCAGGGGCGCTCGGCCAGCAGCCGTGTGGCCTCGTGCCAAACATCCTTGTTCATACGGTGGGGTGCCGGTGGTGCCCACCTCCTCGGCTGTTTGTGGGGGGTGAGCGAGCATCCAGTGCTGAGCACAGAGCCAAGTGCAAAGGCATCCACAAGTCTTGCCCTTTCCAGCTTCTTCCATTTTCTCAGCGCCTCTGGTTCGTCATCAGCAGTGGGGTGCAGTGCAACCACGCAGGCCATGACCACACACGGTCTCACTCCCTAGCCCGGCAGCTCTAGGCTCTGTGTGGCCGGAGTCTGTGCGTGTCACCGCCTGGACTGGGAGTTTCCCTCCGTCTGGAGCCCCTTCCTAGAAGGCCCAGGACGTCTGAAATGCTAACTGGATCCAGAAGGCTCCTCTCAAACCCTTGCAGCCCCTTCCCCCCTTCGAGCGGTAAGCTGACCTTCTCTGGGGCCTGGGCCCACGCTGGATCCAGTTGCCATAGTAACAGCCTTGCTTTAGTTGGCCAGGCAACAGCAGCGACAAAAACAGCAGGTTGAAATTGCTGCAGGGTGAATGGTGTCCTGGGGCTTGCCTTGTTTCTGTTCTTAAATCTATATTATTCTAAGCCCATCGTATTAGCAGGCAGGCCCGTGGCCCTCCGTAAATGAGCGGGTCCCCTGGAACGCAGTGGAGGAGGGCGGTGGGTCCTCCGCACGGAGCCTGGAGACAGAGCCTGCGCCTCTCGCACCTGCCTGGCTCCTCTCCCCTTTCCACAGGCCCCGCAGCACCCTCTCTGAGTGGGGGCTTCCCACCACTTCCTTCCCCAAGGCTCTGAGCGATGTCTCCACCTCCTCCTCCTTATAACAGCTCAGGGATCCAGGGCTGCAGTTCTGTGCATCTATCTGCTGGCCGACGCCTTGGTTTCATGGTCTGTCCTGCTCAGCGCCGAGCTTAGACGCGGCATTTGCAGGCCCAGTGTTGGCATGCAGTAAAGTGGACACCACCCCTCTTTTTCTACTTTCCCCCCAAAAAGAAAAAGAAAAAATAGTGCAGGCTACTCTGGGAGAAGAAGGTAAATTAAGATGTATTCTGCATTCGCTGTATGTAAATACTTCACATCTGCTACTTTAGCCAAGCCTTGGAACAGCTAGCTCTGGGGGCAGGCACGGTAACTCCCATTTTGCCCTTAAGAAAACCGCCTCTTTGAGATCAAGACCTAACGCACATGGTGGGGTCCAGGATTCCTGCCTTTTTCTTGTCTCCCACGCTCAACCCTCTGTCCCCCGCGGATCTGACCTTGGCATGGTAGGTGGGAAGGTGAAGGAGTAAAGGCCCTGCCTTCTGTGGCCCTTGATACTCGGACATGGGACTTGGTCTGTCACAGCCCATCCTTGTTGTCAGGGCAACGACCTCCCTGGGCTTTCATGGAAAGTAGGGTTTGGTGTTGGGCAGGAAAGAGAACGCAATTTTATGGAAAAAGAAAACTAGTCTTTTCTAGAAGAGTAGGGCATTAACGAACTTTGATCAGCTTGCTGGTTTGCGAGTGGAGTCGGTTGATCAGACCCAAAGGCCGTCTATTTTATAATCAGCAGAGCTTTCACTGCCTTTTTGTCCCGGTTCTGCACACGAAACAGTCGACCTGATTTCCCTCCAGACCCTCTGCTGCTGTCTAGAAAAAGCCAACCCCTGCAGCATGGTAAGCGACAGCTCAGAAGTGACCGTGAGCACAGCCCCCCTTGGGAAGGACACATCACCACGGCTCCCTGGGTCGTTCTGCCGTCACGCCTTTCAGTGGCTCAACTGCCACCTTTTCTGTTTGCTGAGGGTGCGGGCGGGAGCTGGGTGAAGTGGGTGATGGAGGGAGCAGCCAGGAGAGGGCGGCGCTGGTTCAGAGGAACACAGTAGGCTCCCGCCAGGGGGCAGCAGAGAGCCGCTGATCGTTTCCTGCTCAAAACCCAAGATAATGCTCTCACTGACCTTCAATTATTCATCACTACAGTAGGACACGGAGCTATGGGTACAGTAGACACAGCCTGGGTTTAGTGTGTTAGTAAAATACAAAAAAGCACCCCTTTCCCGTGAAACTGGTGCTTCCGAGTAAATGTGTGTTCCTGCATCACTTCTTCTGCGTGTTTGGGGACACACTGACATGGAGCCGCTTGCTTTGCTGTGGACTAGAAGGCGGAGGACCCAGTAACAGCCCCGGCTCCGTGTCTCCTCGGGCTGCCGTGAGGCTCTTGTATGTGCTAGTGTGTCTTGGGTTGGCAAACTTTAATGTAAAGGAACACATAGCTGGTGTTTTCTGCTTTGTACAACTCTTCGAATCTGCTGCTGTAGTACAAAAACAACCATAAACAATATGTAAATAAACGGCGTGGCTGTGTTCCAGTACATTGTTCATGGACACAAAAATTGAAGCTTGATATAATTTTCACGTAACAATATTATCCTTTTGAGTTTGTTTTCCCTAACCATACAAAAATATAAAAACCACTCTCAGCTCTCAGGCTATCAAAAACAGTCAGTAGACTGGATTTGGTTCATAGGCCATGGTTTGCTGACCCCTCGTATATATGAAAGCACTTGGTTACCAGCAGAAAATTGCCCGTGTGTCGTCTGGCATAGCGGCACCTCCTGGGAGCCAGGCTCGCTGCTGGGCCCTGGGGACGCAGAGATGAGGGTGTCACATAAACCCTGCTGCCAAACCTGATGCCTTGAAGTACCATTTCTACGACATGGGCTAGAAATGCTAATTTAAGTCCAGGACACTCCCCAGAATGACACTTGAGTTTCATGACATTCACCTCAGAACATTCTCTTTGCATCTCTGGTCCTTTTATGTGAGCTTATTTTTTTACACAGCTGTTGTGAAATATGTCAACCCAGAGACAAGTCGTATTAGTCTAGGGACGAGCGCTCATGGAAGAGGTCCCACTTCTTTAATAACGACAGCTTTCATATTCTTGACTTTAAGAACCCGGCACTTCAGAGCGGACAGAATGGATAGATGCTATTTGACCTCAGCCACTCAGCAGCCCTGTAGTATCCCTATTTCGCAGACGGAAAAAAGCGAGGCGCAGAAAAGCCAGTAACTTGCCCCGGGTCATCTGGCCGGGAACAGGCTGCGCCAGGAGGTCCTTCACCTGGGCGCCAGCTGCTGCCCGGGGCCAACGGCCCGCGGCCTCCTTGCGGCTTTAGCAGCCTGGGGCAGCCCCAGGAGGCCCTGTTACAGGCTGAGTCCATCTGGACGTGATGGAGCTATTTGGCGGGGCCCACGGTGGAGTTCAGCCGTTTGAAAATGACGTTGCAGGAAAATAGTTCAAGGATGAAGGACGAAGTTCATGCTAGATCGTTAGGTCACAGAACTAGTATCAGTCGTTATTTATGGTCTGACTCCATCTTTGGTTTATAAACAACGAATCGTACAAAACGGGACAGTCCAGTGTTCCCAACTGCACCTGCAGGTGACATCCCCTGGGAGGTGTTTTAAAATACAGGTGTGTTTGGGCCTCACCTCCCGGACGGCCTTCCTCAGCTGGGTTCCTCCTCTGAGCCAGAGAGCACAGAAAACCATTTCACCCACACTTCTCAGTCCTTCGAGAACAGTGGCTGGTACCATTCTAGGTACACGGGAGGGAGGTGGCCTCACTGCAGACAGTCAAGAAGCACGGGGTCGGGGAGGAGGGGCGGGGGCACAAACGCCAGCCGTGGTTAGGAGATGCGCCAGGGCGCCACCAGTGGCTCTGCCTGGATGGTGAGATTCTGGGCCATTTTTCCTTGCTTTTTTAAAATTTTATTTTATTTTTCTGCTCCCTCCTATTTTCTGAGTTTTCTACAAGTTTGAAATGCATTAGGACATAAGGGCAGAAGTCAGGACTTCTCTAACAACAGGTCAAAGCACTGGTCAGAGTCCTTCTTGCTAAGTCAGGCAGCCACGCAGACATCCCTTGGGTGGCTTGCTCAGTGGCAGCCTGTCCCCTCCCTGCCCCGCAGTACCACGGCAGCCTGGCGTCCCTCAATGGGCTGGAGGTGCACCTGAACGAGACGCTGCCCCGGGACCAGGCGGCCCCCACGGCCAGAGCCTATGGTTTCGCGCACTACGACCGCGTCCAGAACGTGCTGGCGGGTAAGGAGTGCCTCCGGTGGGTGGGAGTGGGAACCGGGGCCCCGCGCGCGGGGTGAGTGCCCTGCAGTCAGGGTGCTGCTTTCTCACTTGGAGCCCAGCTCCCACGGGGTTTAAATTCTCTTGGCAAACACTTCTTTTCTCGTTTATCTTATTTTGGCCGTCTCTCCAACATTTTGAGAGAAGCACACACACGTTCAGGTGTCTGTGATGAGGTCGCCTCCCGATCCGGACATTCGTGTGCAGAGGCCGGTGTTGCCCACCATCGGGGGCGGCGTGTGCTCCGTGGCGGGGCGCAGCTGGAGGGCCCAGCACCCCGGCCTCTGTCCCGCTGCCCCTGGGCACCCGTACCCCAGGCCGGGGCCTCACCCTGTCCCAGCGTACGGTTCTGGGTTCGGGGGATGTTGGTGGAGGGGGGCGGTCTGCCACTCATGACTTCTGTGTCCCCTTCTGGAAGCCAACCTGCCACAGGTGGCCACAGCCCAGGACCGCCGCTTCCTCCAGGCCATCAGCCTGATGCATTCCGACTTCGCCCGGCTGCCAGCGCTGTACGAAGTGACCGTCAGGTGAGCGTCCCTGGCTCACGGACAGCCCTGCACCGGGAGCCGCCTTCCCGGGGTCCGGGCAGAGCCTCATTCATAACCAAATGAAGGACAGTCCAGGAACCAGTCAGGGCTTTCTTTGATCTGCTCCGGTGCTGCTGTCATCTGCCCCTGTGCTTCCCATGTCATGTATTTGCTGGGTCCCATCCTGGGGTTCGGACTGCTTTACACACTGGGGTACAGCAGGGAGGAGACCTAAGGCCCTCACCACCTCAGTGCTTCCAGCCGTCACTGGGGAGAGAGGAGGGGCCTCCGTCTCGGCCATAAACGATGCTGAAGTGCTGTCTTCCATCTTCTAACTTAACAAGTCCCGCGCCGCATGCTCACGACCAAGTCTCCCAAGTCAAATGCTGTCCTCCCCTCGCCGGCGGTGTGGCCCAAAGACACCCACAGTTAACAGTTTGGTGTGTGTTACTCCAGGTTTCGCTGGGTTTTGTTTTTATTTTTTGCATGTAAAAGATAGACGATTAGAATTTTTGATTATTTAATGGTCTTTCTTCTAGAAAACTGGAGCATACTAATGTGCTGTTTTACAAGTTTCTTTTTTTCACCTTGTTGCATGTCCTGAACGCCGCTGTGCCAGCAGATCTCGATCTATTATTATTACTGTCATTTACAGTCTTTAACCAACCGAATTTCTACTTTTTCTCTCTACACGCTTCTCTTATGAAACCGGTAGCAGAAAAGAAGGCAAGTTAGAGGGTCAGAAGGGGGGTGCCTGCTCTGTGTATACCATTCAGTTAAGTCCTTGGGATGATTTGGTCGAGCGCATTCTTCTGAGCCTCATTTTATGGATGAGGAAATTGAAGCACAAACAGAATGAACGACTCGCCCCAGGGTCACATTCTTACTCAGAGGCTGAGTCAGGATTTGAGCCCAGGTGTCTCAGCTCCAAGCACATGGCCCCGCCACACACACGTTTCCAGTTCCAGGGACAGTGTGGCTGAGAAGGAGGCGTGTGGGCTCTGGGCTCGGCTCTGCTGCTGACCAGGTTCTAATGCCTGTCACCGGCCACACAGGAATGCGGGCACTTCTGCTGCCCAGCGCCATCTCCAGCCAATATTTCTGTATATCTTTCCGTAATAAATGTGTCTCCTCTGGCTCCAAGTCACAGCCGCCCCCACGCTGGCAACCTAGATCCATCACCCACCTTGTGGCCCTGTAGTATTTCATCTTCCTTGGAGCTGAGAGGGTTTTAGCGTTGGGATACGTAGCTCATTTGAATAATAGAAACAGAAAAAACAGGCTCCATCTCTTAACCACTCACCATGGGCTAAGCAGTTTGTATATATTCCTACTCATTTACTCTCTTTATAAAATCTCAGTGAGGGAATTTACTGTTGTCATATTCATTTGACTGATGAGAAAGCTTGAGACTCAGAAAGCTGGAGCAACTCAGCCAAGGGCACACAGCCAGGAAGTCGCAGCGGTGGGATAAGCACCTAGGTCTGTGTGACTCCAGATCCGTGCTCGTTACCCGCAGGCCAAGGTGCCCCCCTCCACGGCCGTAGTGACTGGTCCATGACACGTCCTGCCGGGTCCCTGACAGCACCTCCGGGGGTCTCCGGGCTCTGAGGGCTCACAGGCAGCGTTGGACTGTGGTCTCCTTTCTTCCTCCAACAGGAATGCCTCCACGGCTGTGTACGCCTGCTGCAGCCCCGTCCAGGAAACCTATTTCCAGCAGCTGGCGTCGGCGGGGCGGAGCTCCGGCTTCCCGAGTCCGCAGGACAGCGCCTTCAGCCTCCCGGGCAAAGCCAAGCAGAAGCTGCTGAAGCACGGGGTGAACTTACTTTGAACCGTGGGTTCATGACCCCAGCAGATGACTCTCACATCGAATCCCAGCAAAGGAAGCTCTGCCTCGTTAAATGGAAAAGTCCCTCTATTTTGTTTTCCTTGCAAGAGTCCCTTGTTTTTAGGAATGTAACGATATTTGAGTGTTTGTTGCCCCTTCTGCAGATTGGCGTTGGAGGAGGTAGCCCTCCGGCTCAGCAGACCTAGAGCACGTGGTAAAGAACTTGATGATGTGGGCAGCACTGCGGCCAGACTGGGCGCCTTGGCTCCTTACACCCAAGGGGCACAGGGCCAGTGAGTCCCCCTGTCACACTGAGCCCCGGGCACCTGACACTTCTTGCTGCTGTTGCACCGCAGCCTTAACTCGGACCATAAAAACCCAGGCTGGCGTTTTTCCTAGAACCAGGTTGGCCCCGTCTAGAGTGCTTGTCCAGCCCTGCCTCCAGGGGGCCGGTGTGAGGTGTGACTGCCCAGCCAGGAGACGGACTTGTCGGCTAGCAGACCGGAGCCCCCACTTCTCAGGCTATCTTCAGAGCAGTCCTTCTGGGAGGTCGGGACGCCTAGTGCAGCGAAGCAGTCAGGGGTGCTGAAACCACCTGTTTGGATCTTCTGGAACTATATTCAAAATGAGGAGCCTGCTCTTTGGCTTACCCGTAGCGGGGGCAGATCTCAACGACGTGGAAGGGAGTTTGGGGTGCCGGGACCGAGAGCTGGGTGACGACAGGCCAGACTGGGCCCCTTGGTTGGAAGTGGGCTGTGCTGCTGGTTCCTCCCAAGTGAGTGTCCCAAACGAGAGTTTCTAAAAGGTTTTGGTGCGAAAGCAGAACTGTGCTTTTCAGCGGTGGGTGTGTGAAAGGGAACAGCATTCGTTTGTGTGTTGCTGGGCTGGAGTAGTACTAGAACATCAGTTCTGTTACATAATATATTCTGACATTTTACGATGATATGATGCAGATCACAGGATGAAAATATTTCACAAAATCCTAACCAGATGTTCACTGGAAGTACCTGAGATTCCATTTGAAAATTGTGATGTTAATCACTTCATGTCAGTGAACCATTATCTCATGTTTCTGACATGGTGTCTTTTTCTTGAAACAAGTTTCTAAGGGCTAAAAATAAAATAGCCAAAAACACTAATGAGTTCTGAGTAACAGTTAACATCTCTAGTGACAAAGTAAGGATGAAGGAATGTACGTATATATGTACATACGTGTATATTTCACGTGGTCACATTTCTCTTTGCCCTGCCTGGTCCAGCCTGGCCGGGAGAGGAAGAGCGCACGTCCGAACGGTCTCGGGGGGGGGGGGGGCTGTTCCAGGGAGCAGCAGCTTCAGCGCTGCTGGACCGCACACCAGGCCCTCGTCACCCTTTCTGTCACCTCTCTGGGGTCCCTCCTGCCACTGGCTGGCCTAAGAGGTGAGCTTCCCAGATGGAGGAGGACCACACCTCAAGCTAGGAGAAATGTACAACGTCCTGCTTCTCTGCCTGATTCTCCAAGGAAAAGTCCCTTACAAATCCCGGGGCCAAGCTTTCAAGGAACATTCCCATGACTGACTTACACAGAACTTGTTCCCTTTCTGTCCTGGGGTATTTTCAAGCATCCACACTTTTTTTCCTCTTGCCACTGAAGCTCCAGAATTGTGAGATCTCCAAGTCCTGAGTTTGGTGAAATTCTGACCTGTCAACGTGTTGACGCAGGGACAGCACTTGGAGCCCCCGAGTCCATTTTCATCGGCCCCCCCCCCACCCCGGTACCTCAGCTAACTACCTGGGCTCAGGGACTCTTCCAAACAAGATGTGCTTCACAAGGAAATCTCCTGCCTGTCTCTGAGCCCTTTCCTTGCTGTCAGGCCATTGGCAGAGCTTAATCTCCTCTGTTTTGCTTTCAGAAACCTCTCTTCCCATCTAATTTCCCAGGGCTGCTGCTGAGCCTCAAACGTGTGTAATACAAAACGTTTGTTTCTGAGAATCAGTGCTCGAGGCAGCCCGGTGCTTCCCTCTGAGCTGAGTCTCAGCGATCACAGGTATGAGGTCCTGTGATCTCAGGTCCGCACAGCAGAATGTGAGACCTGCATGCGACGGCCATTTTAAAATAAGTCCACAATTTCTTTGCTACAAATTAGGGACCTGATTCTCCCCCGAGTGTGGGCTGTACTTAGTGATTCATTTTTAATGACTAGAATGTGGCAAAAATGACAGTGTGACTTCTGAGAGTAGGTTACAAAGCATCACCGCTGCCACCTCTCTCTCAGTTCACCTATTTTGGGGAGAGGCTGACATCCGGGCAGCCCTATGGGGAAGCCCTCGTGGTGAGGGTCTCCTGCCCATGGCCACGTGAGTGAGCCTTCTTGGAAGCAGGCCCCCCAGCCCGGTTGCCTTCAGAGGACTGCAGCCCCTGCCGACATGTGACTCAACCTCGTAAGAAACAGCCAGAACCATCAAGCCGAACCACTTCTGAACTCCTAGACCTCAGGAATTGTGGGAGATAATAAATGTGTGTTGTTTGAAGCCACTCTTGGGGTGATCTGTCACAGCAATAGACAGTACACTCGCAAGCCCACATCTTACCCCCCGACCAGGTTCCCTAGAGCTGTGGTCCGGGGACCCTTCAGCCAAATTCTGGACGAAGCCTCGGTCCGTATCCCAGCCACCAGCTCGCCCACCGGGCCGCACCACTAAGGAAGAAACAGCGCTCCCTCCCCTGTCTTCCTGCCAGTTCCAGAGTCCGATCCTTCCCGCGGGGGCGAGCCCCACTCCTCCACACCGGTGCCCCCCAGGGACGGCGGTGTCTGCAGGACGCCCTGATTTACGGCACACCCCCGAGTGCCCCCATCATCCAGGACAACTGCCTCCCGCCAGTGAGCGGGGAACACGGGAGGAAGGAGAGGAGTGAGAGGCTCTGTTTGGGCTCAGTCCCCGCGGCTGCCACCTGCGAACCTCAGGGAAAAAAGACCCGTGGCGTGATTAGCAGCAGCAATCAATCAGACTCCTGCCGGGAGAGGCTCTCTGCTCCTCGCAGGGCTGCTGAGCCTAATCAAACTGCCTCCCGCTGGAGGGAAGCATCGAGGCTTATGGCTCTTGTCACCTTGGCAGTACAGCCAGTGGAGACTGGTCCCCCTCTCTTGAGCGTTGAAGCCCCGTGGTGGGCCTTTCTCGTGTGGCCGAGATGCTCTTCACATTGCCCCCGTCACTGCGTTCCTCACACCCGTCCTGCAGGAAGTGAGGTGGTGCGGCTGCTCCCCGCTGAGTGTGCATTCTCACACCGGACCACAGGCCCTGTGTCGCTGTGGGCCCAGCCGTGGCCCCCAAAGATACCAACCGGGTCCTGTGAGGGTTGCGTCGTGTGATCAGGGTCGCGCAGGCGTGAGGAAGGGTCTTGAGACGCAGGTCACCCGAGTGCCGTCACAGGTGTGCTGGTCACAGAGGCAGAAGAAGGTGACTCACGGAAGAGAAGGACAAGTGAGGACGGAGGCAGAGGTTGAGCGATGCGGCCACAAGATACAGAAGGGGCAAAGGATGGACTCTCCACTAGAGGGCAGGACTCTGTCAGCGCGCTGACTTAGGCCCAGCGAAACCAGTTCTGCACCTTGGCCTCCAGAAGCATGAGCGAACGAGTTCGGTTGTTTTAAGCCACCAGGTTCGTAGTCGTTTGTTAGAGCAGCCACGCGCCCACCCTGCAAACTCGACGTGTCTGTCCTTCTGGCCATTCCAAGCCTCTGTCTTTCAACAGTGCGGTGCCACGGAGCGCGGGCGGGGAGCGAGGGCTCGCACCGCGAAGGTCCTTGCAAGGTGGCCGAGACACTGGGCGAAGGGGAGCCTTTAGCAGGGCAGTGACTCAATTTGGTTCTCGTTGGGAACACCACCGGCTCTCAGGTGGGTGAGAAGCGGCAGGAGTGGGCCCACCAGGAGGCTGTGCCTGTCCAGGGGGGAAGGGCTAGTGGCGCGGAGCAGGGAGGTGACAGGACTGAGAGAAATGGGCAGATCTGAGGACTACTTGGGAGACTGGAAGCGCCCCACTTGGGGCAGACAGAGGCATGTGCCTGCTTTATGATGGGCACTGTCTCCGGACGGAGGAAGCCACAGGGAGAGGGAGACCCCTACTAATAAGGGGTCCACGGGGGTGAGCAGGGAACCGACGGCTGACGCTCTCGAACTGCGTGCAACGCTAGCATCTGTTCACCCCCTCCCGCCTTATACACACACACACCCCTTCACTGTGGATTGTCCTGGGAGAAGAGCAGCAGGAGGGGAAGTACCCTGTCCCCTCCCCCGGGGGGCGGGGTGTAAGAGCCACGCTCATCACCCTAGCTCCAGAAAAAAAAGACGCTCTGGATCTTTTCTCAGTACATTCATTGAATCTGGGAAGCTTAAGGTGAAGATTCTAAGGGCTTCAAGGCTGAAAAAGGACACTTCCTCTCTGTTTATTTTCAATGTCTGACCTTGAAACCAGCTGTGTTTCTCTGGGGAACAAAACCCAGAGTGCCTTTTGAATCCTGTCAAGCGCCAAGAAGAGGCCATTTCATGAGAGCCTAAGTGTGCTGGGGTCCAAGCCGAGCGCTAGCCCTTCTCTGCCCTGCTCTCCTGCTCAGCGGGCCGGAGAGACCCCTGGGAAGGGCGTGGGGCACGGGGAGGGTGGGGCAAGCCCTCTCCCCACTCCCACTCCCCCCTCCCGTGTGCTCAGAGGGTGTGTCCTTGCTCTCCAATCAGCGCCAGCTGGTTCCTGGGGCAGCAGGAGCGCTCGGCTTTGGTGTGAGACCAGGGCTCAGATCGCAGCTCTACCACTTAGTGCTGCGGAAACTCTCAGTATCTTCTTTAAAATGCAGAGGAAAGGCGATGTACGTAAAGTGTGGCATGTCGTGGACACACAGAAAGTGGGGCTCAGTGTGTGTGTCCTGAGAAGGCAAACGGCCTCCCGGGGGTGGGCGTGGGGGGGGGGTCCCTCTGAGCGCGTGGAGAGAGAGGCCTGAACACATGACCGGAGTTCAAAAGCCTGGGGATGCTGAGCCGTGAGCGAGGACACCTGGCTTCTGTTTCCGGCTTGCCCGCCAGCCGGCACCACAGCCTTGAACTCGCCCACCGCCCCGAGCCTACGTTTTCTCGTGTTAAGTGTGCATAACTGTCCCAGCACCCACCCCCGCGGGGCCACAAGTATTATGGGATAATAATGTATACAACAGAATCTTCCAGAGGGAACAGTGCTGTCTGTACTCGAGGACGAAACACACTCACCTTGAATCTGGGCTGGCTAACGCGGCGGAAGTGGGAAACATGGGGAAGGGTAGGTGATCCGAAGTTAGGACCAACGTGCGTGCCTGGGAAGGAGGCGGAAAGTCAGTCAATCTCTGTGTGTGTTGCCTCCTGCCACCCAATGCTACAGTCTGCTTGAGTATTTTCACTGCCATCTGTCAGCAGCTCTAAAATATATAGCCTTATTCTGTCCTGTTCCCTATGTTTACATCTGGTTAGCAAGATTCAGCCGGGGACATACATGTCATGGGGAGGCGGCTGCCAGCAGGGCATGATGGTCCTTAAAAACAGCATTTTGCACTTATCCTCCGCTTCTCATATTTACATTTTAAAAGCATGTAAGAAGCACTTCCTACCCACCCACAACTTGCCGTAATCTTACCTTATTCAGACCTCACTTTAAGCCCACTAGAGGAAGCATTAGGCACATTTTAGAGATGAAGTTCACGGAGTGGATTTGGACATTTGGTAGCGACAGTCAGAAACCACAACTCAGACTTAAGAGTTAAAAGGGAGTTTATTGGCTCGTGTAACGGAAAAGTCCAGAGGTAGGGCTGGTTCCAGGTAAAGCTATATTAGGACTCAGATGATCTCCACAAGATGAGAGACCTGCTCTCCTCTGTGGGTTTCACTCTCAGATTTTCTTTACACTGGATCCCCCACTCCCATCCCTCGAAAAGTAAGCCTCTCTTTCTCAATGGTCCCAGTAAAGAACTTGGATCATGTGCCCAGCCCTGATGCAATCTCTTCGCACGCAGGAGTTGGGAAAGCTCTGATTGGTCAGGTGTGAGTCATGTGCCCAGGGCTGACCCAATCCCTAAGTACCCAGGAGTTTGGAAGGCTCTGATTGGTCAGGTGTGGGTCAGGTGCCTAGCCCTGCAGCTGGGGTTGGGTCAGGTCCTGGAACTCCAAGGACTGAGAAAGGGGAATGTTACGGTCTTGCAAGAGGCTCCTCAAAGTACTGCTGGAGGAGAGTGTTAAAACAGTGACCATCCCCTAGAGGCCAAGGGTAGGTGGCCTATCCCAGTATCACACAGGGGCACAGCTGAGCCTTGAGCCTCCAGCTGGCTGATTTCAAAGGCCTTGCCATTTTTGCTACTCGGGGCATGGACCCTCAGCTCCAGGTACACATTAGAGTCAGCCCAGGAAATGAGTTGAAACAAATACCGAGACCCGGCCCAAGAACTGAGATGCCTTGGGGGCAGGGCGTGGGCATCAGTATTTCTCAAAAGCTCCCTGGGTGATTGTACTGTGCAGCCAAAGTCCAGAACCAGTGGGTGAGGACCACCCTTCTCCTCCTCCACCACACGCTGCAGGGCCCTACTCAATGCTACAAGGATGGCTGCTGTCAGCAAAGGAGGGCTCAGAACCCAGACAATCTAGGCGACTTTGGGGGGTGACGAGCAGGTGCCTGGGAGACCTGGGAGGTGACCTTGTCAAACTGAGTTACCGATCCGGCCTTGCAGCTGAGGCAGGCTGTCTCCGGGTGGGAGGCAGGGCTTCCCATTCGAAGCTGGGCAGGCATGCTGCCTCCCTTCTCTCACCTTGGGCATCCCCGGCTGCAACATGTAAATTACTTTAGCAATTGCCTAGTTGGCAACGCACACTTCAGGAGAGTGAGAAATATCGTGGCCCATGTGCTCTTCCCTCCCACTTGCTGTGGCAGCCTGGCCAGCTTTGCTGTGAAACCACCTGGCAGCCAGGCATCTCCTGGGGCTCCAGGCCACCAGAGCCCCCCGTCCTTCTTCTAAGACAAGGGGAAAAATTCAAAACAGAGCCACCACGGGCCCTGCTTCTCCCCGAGGTTCGACACAGACAACGGCAAGAAGCCGCAGCGCCCCTGGCCACCTCTACCACTGATCCAGTGGGTTCGTCCATCTCTTCCTCACCCATCCTTCCTCCTCACCTGTTTTTCTATAACTGCTTAGAACCACTGCTATGTCAGGAAGGGAACCAACCTCGCTGCTTCATGTGCCAGGCACTGTGTCTACAGTGAAGGAAACTGAGGCTCCCAGAGGCTCCGTGACTTGCCCAAGGTAACATGGGAGCAAGTTCCTGGCACCGAGTCCCGAATCCTCAGCTTTCCCGAAGCACGGTCCTTGTTCTTTGTCCAGAGTGACATCTGCAGTTCCCGAACATTCCATGGATCTGCCCTTTCCGCCCCCCTCCATGCCCATTACTTAGAACTACATCTTGCTTCATTCCCTGTACATGATCACCGTCAGGGGCCCGCCTGTCTCTGTGACACGATCCAGAAACCGAGAGCCTCCAACGAGTGGCCCTCTCGGAGCCTCTGCCTAAGTCACACGTCACCTTTCCAACAGACCACTTTACCACTTCACTCTGGTTTTCAGCAAGATCTTTTATTTACCCCCTGCTCCCCAACCGCGTCACGTGAGCACAGGTAGCCAGGGACCTGCGTGGGCTGCCGGCTTTGTAAACGTAGAGCAGTCAGTACGTATAGAAATCATGCACCTCAGTGATTCGTTAACAAGAAACTTAACAAGTAAAAAGACTTCAGGTGTGTTTGACATTTCTGCCCTTTCCTGCGTTCTAATCGCTGAAAAATATCTGTGTAGAAACTGTACTCAAATGTAGACACGGTTTCTTTGCACACTTGCTAGTAACTACCTAGTGCGTTTCAGACCGCGTTTACTTCTGACGCTTGTTCCTCCCAGAAGCTGCTGGTTTCCGTTCGGATGGAAACACTGGACCCAGACATGGGACAAGCAGTATGTTCCGTGCCGCTCCAAGGCTTTATAAACCTGACTCTGCCGTAATACATTATTCAAAGAAGGCATCTCTAGTGTGGCTGGAGGAGACTCCTTCACACATTGGCTAACGGGGGGCCGTTTCTAGGCTCAGTGCCTCAAACTGGCCACGTCCTTCACAGGAAACCCAGCGCCGCGACCGTGGGTCCTTTGGGTCTGTAGGTCCCCCCAGTGTCCTCACGTGCACACACTGGCTTAGGTGGCCCTCACTGCACCCTTGTGCACTGACAGAGACACAGGGCTGACTCTGCCATGATCTCTGAGCCTAGCGTTTGAACACTTATGTACAGACAAATAAATGGAAAATCATAGGCAACAGAACTCCAAAGCAAAGCAGACACTTTGGGCGGATCTACGATTGCAGTTTTGCCAGAGAAAGGCTTTTGCAGAACGTCACTGGATGAGTGAGGTCTTATCCCACCTCGGCGCCCATCAGCCAGCCGGCTGGTCTGAACGCTCATCACCGTGGACTCCAAACAGCTCAAACGGGGAGTTCTCCAGGCCCGGTTTGGCAGTAGGGCTTCTGTAGGCAGTGAGGTAATCAAATCACATGTTCAGCTGCTGATCCGAGGGAGCCCCAGCTTGGCTCTCGAAGACACCAGCCTCAGCTTTGTCGGAAAGCAATGTCTACAGAAAAGCCTCCAGTGTGCCACCAGCCCGATGCTCTTGCCATCAGGGACCTGACTGGGTTCAGGGTGAGGTGAGCAATGGTGAGTCTGCCCCGCCCGGACCGGGCCACCCTGCCGAGGAAGCCAGCCGGGGACGGCCAGGGATGTGGACCGCGGGCCCCCCTGCCCGGGCGGCTGAGGCCCAGGGTGACCGTGACAGCAGCAGAGGCCACGTCCTCCAGCTCTCGGATCTGCAGTGTTTTCTCTTGTTTTTTTCTTTTAAGATGACAAGAAGATTTATGCTATTACATCCAGACGAGTAACCATTTGGCGATCCTATTTCAGAGCACTGACGAAACCAAGTAGCAGCATGACACAGATGACAGGGACACCGAGAGCCTCTGGTCACAGAGCAAAGTAATGCGCTTTTAGGCAGAAAGGAATCGCAGAAGCAAATGATTGGAAGGGAAAAAAAAAAAAAATCTAAGGAAATACAAGCTGAAAATTTCCCATTTTTCAATAACCGAAGGAAAGAGGGACCCAACATGATCTAAAAAACAAATCCCAAATGAGAGCATTCTGTCGAGACAGGTTTCTGAGCATGGAATTGGAACAGGGGCAGGGGCCGGGCCGCACCCGTCTGCCCAGGCGGACCGCGGCCACTCTCGGCGACTCCAGCACGACCAATGTTCTCATCGTCCCGGGGCAAAGATGAAATCCAGGGCCTGCCGTTCGGCCGCTGCGACGTTGGGATGCCACAGATCCACCATGAAAACCACCCGTGGGCCGTCCTCCGCCGAACCTGGGGGAGGGCGGCGAGAGAGGAGAGGTTCAAACCGCCCGGAGCCAGGACCCGGGCAGAGCCAGACCCACGCGGTCAGCTTTCAGGCAGGGACCCCGGCTGACCCCAGCACAGATCGCAAGCTCTCCTCCTCTCTGATCAACAACATTATCAGAAGGCCCCCAGAAGGTTCTGAGCAGAGTGCGCGAAAGGAAACAGGCAGAGGGAGGGAAGGGTGAAAACGTGGTAGGTGGACCGCGGAGGATTTTTAGGGCAGGCAGGTTATTCCGTGCCATCCTGTCACGGTGGACACGTGACATCACACGTTTGTCCAGACCCACAGAGTGTACAACAGCAAGAGTGAACCTTCATGTAAACTACGGACCTGAGTTAATGACGATGTGTCGAAACTGGCGCGTCCCTTGTAACAAACGTACCGCACTATTACCAGAGGCTCACAGAAGGGGAAATTTATGGGGGGTCACGTCAAGGAGCACACTCTGTACTTCCTGCTCAGTTTTTCTGGAAACCAAAAACTGCTCTAAAAAGAAAGTTTAAATATACACGTAAATAGATATAGTTATATTTTTAAAGGCGGCCACGGGGCCCACAGACACTCACCTTCATGGAACGCGGCGTGCAGGAAAGAATCATCGAAGAGGAGGCAGCGGCCTTCTGCCCAACACTGGGGCTCCCCGCCCACCACCAGCTCACAGCCGCTCGGAGTTTTCAGACCTGGGGGCAAAGCAGAGAAAAGAAAATGAAGGCAGGCAGGGCCAGGGACCCGGAAGTCGGGAGTGGCGAGCTCTGGAGGGAGCTCTCAACCTCCAAAGCCCCGACCCTGCGCCTCGCCCCTCGGGAGCCCCGCTTGGTGGGTGGGTGGAGGCAGCCCGTTAGGACAGATGCAGGCCGCGCACCTGCATCCTCTGTGCACCTGCCGTGCTCCCTGGAGAAACTCATTCCTCTGCTGGCTCACTCTGTTCTGGGCCAGGGACTACTCTGATTAAAGCACGGACCAAGGTTTGTGCTACATGCGTGAGACTCCGGAAGCCCAGTCGTGGGACCCCGGAAACCGAGGGAGGCCAGGTTCAGAACCCTGCCTGCCCAATAGGCAAAGGCTGCTTCAGTCGAGATTAAAGACTCGGGGACTCACACAGCGCCCTCCTCTTTAGGGTCCAACGTTTAAATCCACTGTGAGGCCTGAGGATGGCGTGTTCCCAGTCCCAGTTTCCCCAGCCTCATTCTGGGAAAAGGGTGACACCCCTAAAGCAACGCCTGAGCTTTCAGAGGAAACAGACTGCCACCCTCGTAGGGAGCCATATGTTCAAAATGCAGGTGGGGAACCCGAGCTCGGGTATATAACCCCGGAAAGGGGGGTCTACTTCAAACACTGCCGTGCATGCACTTCCACACCCCCGTTTCCAACTCAAGGGTCTGAAGGAACGCCTGGCCCCGGCACTACCTGGTCGTCTGTGAATGAAGGCACCGGCACAGTGACCTAACTGACTCGGAGGAGGCTGGGTAGGCCCCGATCCGGGAGGAGGTGGGCCCTGCGAGAGGGCCTGGGGTCATGGTGTTCTGTCTTCAGTGACCCGCCCTGACAGTCACTACTCTGGGCCGGTCAGCATCCCCGCTCTGATTTAATGTCCCTACGACACACATGAAACAGCGTACTCTCTAACAGCCTGAGGAGTTAACACACCCTCTGAACCAGAAATGGATGGCTCCAAGAAGCACATATGGAGTAAGAATTCAAACGAAGAGGTCACGTGGAGTAATGGACAGGAGAGAGGACTTCAGGTCAGACGACCACCCTTACGTGCTGGGTGACTCCGAGCAAGTCACTCAACCTCTCTGAGCTATAGCCTCCTCATCTGTAAAGAGAGGCCATGAGCACACCTGCCTTCCAGGCTGTGTGGCCACTGTCCTTGCTACCGATCACTGAAGACTTACTGTAAGCAGGTTTGTGTTAAATAAACACTTTACGGACATCACTTCCCACACTTTCCAGATGGAGCAACTGAGCTTTAGAGAAGTTAAGTGACCTGCTGGAAGTCGCTATTTAGTCCTGTGGGAACTGAGGTTTGAACCCAAACTGCCTGGCTCCATGGAACAGGCTCTTACAACACTGGACAGTAGGATGTAAATGCTAGCTGTTACATCGGTAGCAGTGAGGCTAAGTGGTTGTCAACTTCCCTGTAGTTAATAAGTTTCAACTGTCAACAGAACATCTCACTGAATCAGCTGGCGCTGTCCCTTCTGCCTGGGAACCAGGGCCTCCCCTGCCGTTAACAGCCACTGGGGAGGTCAGGGCTGTAAGGAGCTCTGCCTGCCGCTCACTGGCCTGGATGCAGAGCCCCACACGCCACACCTTTCCATGCATGCCCTCACCGCTTGGTTCAGTGGAGAAGGCCTTTAGGGAGAGGTGGTTCTCTGCAGGGACAGAACAGCCCAGGATTCCAAAAAGAAGCTCCCCCTTTTCTGGGCCACGAAATGATTCATCACCACCCCGTATGGTACAACAGAAAAACGGCCTGGCTTGCCGGCTTCCCAGCCCCTGCTCACTCGCCTCCGCCTCCCTTCACTGCGCCCCAGCCTTCCAGCGGCCCACCACCCCCGCCCACTGCCAGAAACCAGCCTGGCTGGCAGATATGATCGACACTCGCCCAAACAGAGCATTAGGGCGGCTCCTGGGGACAGACAGGCCCCACGCGTGGCCTCGGCCAGTCCCATATCCCCAGGCCCCCTCTGGCTTAGGGCTCACTGCTTTGTCCCCAATGCCCATGGACAGAGGCGCAAGACGGGTGGAGAAAGGGCTCTGTCCACCGCTTCAGGAGGCTGGCAGCTGGCACTCAGGGTGGGCAAGGCAGACAGGAGCTGACCAGCTTGTATCACCCAGTCGGACGGCCAGGAAATCCAACAATATACTCACGAAAGGAAAATGAGAGCCTAATGGGCTTTTGTAGCGAGAATCTGGATACACTCATTTTCATCTACCCTTCCCTGAGGGTCCGCCACTGGACCGGTATCTGCCTCCTGGCTAACAGCTGCCTGATTAGTTTCAGAGGTTGTTCCCTGGAGGTTGTTGACAGTGGGTGGGGACCTCGCAGCCCCGTACACGATGCTGGGTGACGGCTGGGCTGCACGGAGGGGGTGCTGAGTGATGCCACCTCTAGCAGAAGCTCAGAGCAGGCTCGGCAAACGTGTGCCATCCGGAGGCGCTGACGGCTGAAGAGCGGTGGCTGGGCCACGCCCCCAGTCCCCACTCAAGATGGAAGGCGGAAAGGGAGGCTGCGGGGCACTTCACGGACACAGTTCTGGGGCTTCCCTGGTGGCGCAGTGGTTGAGAGTCCGCCTGCCGATGCAGGGGACGCGGGTTCGTGCCCCGGTCCGGGAAGATCCCACGTGCCGCGGAGCGGCTGGGCTCGTGAGCCATGGCCGCTGAGCCTGCACGTCCAGAGCCTGTGCTCCGCAGTAGGGGAGGCCACGACAGTGAGAGGCCCGCGTACGGCAAAAAAAAAAAAAAAAAAAAAAAAGGACACAGTTCTGGAACCGCAGGTGCCTCCCCACGTCTGCCAGGTAACTGGCGGAGGTGTGGCCGCTGGCACGTACCAGGCCCTTCCTGCCTCTGACCTCATTCTCCGGACACTCCCTATGTCAACACACGAGGTCACGTGAGTCTCACACCCCTCTCTTTCCTTCCTGGGTGGAAGGACAGAGGAGAGGAGGAAACGGAGCAAACCCAACCCTGGCGCTCACCCTTGCCATGGGGACAGCCCACGCTAGTGGGACGCCTTCCAACGCCGCGTGCTGTCCAGGGTGACACGGATGACCCGGTTTTTCTGGTGGCAAGTGACTCTCTGGGCCGGGAGGGGAATGATGGGTCATAAAGAGGCCCACGCGGGCACACGTTACAAACACACACACACCCCACAGATACACAGCAGGCATGAACACCCGGGAGGCAGATCCTATAGGTGTTGTTGCCACCAGCCCTTCCTACTCCACACAGCTGCCCAGAATTCTACCACATCGACCTCAAATGCCCTTCCCTACACGTCGTTCTGAAGCTTTTAAAAAACTTACAAGGAAAACCTTTAAAAAGAACAGCATCGCTCCCCGACGCCCACAGCCTGGCAGGGAGGCCCCCTGCGGCTTGCTCCCACTGAGCTGGTCAAGCTGAGCCCCACCAGCGGGCTCCCCAGCTAGCCCAGATACGGCGCCCCAACCCCAGGGGAAGGCTCCTCCTTTGCTCCACCCCGGCGGTCCCAGCCGTCCTGCAGGGTCAGACTCCCTTCCCGGAGCAGCCCACAGGCAGCCCCTGTGTCCCCTGAGCTCAGAGTACGCCCTGGTGCCTCACACAGAGATTTTATTACAGTAATCATCACTAAGACGATCATCTCACTTCTTAGATCAACCAGAGCCCCCTTTAACTGACTGCCCTCTACCCGCCAAGCACTTCACACACGGGACATACTTCTAATCTTCCAAACAGCCCTCCAGGTAGGTGCTACGCCCATTTCAGAGAGGAGAATTTGGAGGCTCAGTTTCAGAGCCTGCCCAGGGACACCCGGCAAACGCGGCTAAGCCGGGATCTGAGTCCAGGTATGTTCGCTTCGAGAGTCTGCTCATTTTCCACTGTTTCCTGGGGGCAGGGACTATGTCCCATGGGTCTCTTTTCACACTGCCCAACAAGTGTTTGATCATCAAAGCTACTAGCTACCGTTTATCGAATACCGTCGCGTGCCGGGCGCCGTGTCAAGTAGCCATGGCAGATAGTACTTTATTGAAACCTCTCAACATTGCTGAGTAAGTACTATCTCCTCATTTTACAGATGTGGCGACTGAGGCCCAGAGAGACGTGGTTATTTCCCAAAGTCTCACAGCCAGCCACGAGGCCAGGCCACTCCCTCCAGAGCCCCTACCCTGTCCTGCTTTCACTCTTGAAATACTCAAAACCATGTCAATTGCTCGAATCTAGTTCCTTTTGTTTTTTTAAAGCGGTGAAGCCCTCTGTCCAGTCCCCACAGAGAGTGGGAGGAGCAGAGGGCTCTGGGTGAAGAGGAGCCGGAGGGGCCGGAGGGCCCGGGGCTTCGGGCTCAGGTACCCAGGCGGCCCCGAGGCTCCTCTGTGGACCATAGTTACGAACCCCCTTCTCCAGCCTACACTGGACAAAGCTGGGGCGGGCACACTGCGAACTTCCAAAGCTGGACCCCGCTCAGGCTCTCGGCAGCTCCTCTAGTCTGGGATGCTAACCAGTGGTGCCATTGCCCTGGTAACCAATATGCTATCATGACTCACTAGGAAGGAGGCATTCTGGGGAACTAACATCCCTCTTCCCCGAGGAGTTTTTGAGCCTGCTTTTATCAAGTACTCACTAACAGGCTCTGCGTGAACAAATGCTTCACGACGCGTGTTATCATACCAGAGCCTCAACATAACTCTGTACAAGATGATCTTTTTATAATACCTCCACTTCCCAAATGAGGAAACCGAGGCCCAGAGAGGTGGACTGACTTGCCCAAAGTAACACAGCCAGCTCACGGTGGGGTGAGGACGCAAACACAGGCAATCTGACTCCAGACCCTGTTCTCAAAACCACTGCTACACACACTACCCATATTACCAACCTCCCTGGGAGCCGAATAAAATCAACTTCACACAAAGCGTCACTGCGTCCTTGGTGGTTCGGAAGGCACTTGGGTATCTTTCAGCCTCCTGAATCACCCCAATAGCCTTCGGCTCTAGAGCTACTCTGTCCAATACAGTAGGCAACCGTCATATTTTAAAATTTGGAGTCAAGTAAAAATTGAGCTCCTTAGTTGCACTGGTCACCTTTCAGGCACTCAAGTTACATGCAGCTGGTGGTTCCTGCACTGGACAGTGCAGATGGAGACCATTCCCATCTCAGCAGACAGCTCCTTCGGATGGGGTTTCTGTCACAAATTAGGTTTATACCGACCACACGTTTCTTTTCTGACTCATTCCTCTGCTGCCAACACTGTTTACATGTGACCCATCAATTTTTGATCAGAGTACAGCGAAGCATGTGAAAAAGCACAATCCTGGCTACTGACTACAATCCGTGGTGTCTGGACTCCCATCCGGCAGACGGGCTGGGAGGTACTTATCAGAACAGCACGTGCCGGGAGGCCCCGTCCCCGCCACATACCTAAATGGCATCGGATGCGGATGTTGGTGGGTCCGTAGTGCTCCGTTATCACGGTGCCGGGGCTCAGCACGGAGATGCACGCGTTCCCAAAAACATTGTTCCCAATACAGGTCCGAAGGCTTCCAAGCAAGCGGTACGTCCGTGGGCACTTCCTGCAGTTCCGGGGGACGCAGACCCCCTGGTTGACCAAGTGAAAGGTGACCCACTCCCCACTGGGGGTGCTGTTCATCCTCCAGCCCTGTGGGAGGCTGCAGTTCGAGAACGCCCGGTACAGGGCCTCGAACTCGCCCAGGACCGCCTGGAAGTTGCGCTCCAGCAGCTCCACGTCGTGCTTCTGCGCGTCCCGGGCGAAGTAGGGCGAGGTGGGGAGGTCGGGCAGGAAGAAGACCTCGGGCTTCTGGATGGAGGGCCGGCTGCTGAGGTAGCGGCCCTGCTCGCGGATGCCCTTGTGGATGCGGCCCATGCCGGACCAGGAGTAGCGCTTGGCGTACTCCTGAAGGTTGTGGTAGAGCTTCTGGTTGAGGCCCTCACTGTGGCTGCAGCGCACGCACTCGGGGGACTGGCAGTACACGAACCCGTTCTGCGCGCCCGTGGCATCGGGGCCCTGCATCAGGGCGTTGACCGAGACGTAGGGCCGGGGCTGCTCCCTGCCCACGTGGTAACAGTACCACACGAACAGGACCAGCAGGCAGGCCACGGTGACCGCGGCCGTGGTGTCGCAGTCCCGCACGGACTGGATGCCGGTGGCGATGCAGTCCCTCAGGCCGTCCAGCGACCAGCTCCAGGCCACCAGCCACTCGAGCGACATTTTGGGGGAGCTGTTGGGGATCCGAAGCGAGGCCAGCCGGTCAGTCCTTGGGGGTCCCGAGGGCATGCATACCACGCAGGTCAGCGTAGGGGGTGAGGGGCGGCTGGGGCAGGCGGAGGCATGGCTGCCACGGTTCCTCGGGTCCTGCCAAGGGCGGCATGGACAGACATCCGTGCCCAGCCCCCCGCTCCCGGCAAAAGTCACTGCGGGTGGGGGCAAAGGAGCGGCTTGAGGTCACGTCGGCAAGTGGGGCTGGTCACCATGAAATGACTTTTTTAAGCAGTCCAAACCTGAAAAAAAAAACAAAAAACCCGGCATAAATTTTTACGCCTGGAAAAGTCCTCAAGTGAAACGCAAAGCCCCAGCTTGTTTTGTCAGGTCTCTGTTGGAAGGGGACACACTTCTCAATCCTGTACCTTCTCCCTCCATTTTATCACCACCCCCTTTCCCAAAAGGCCAGTAGTGTTTAATCTGCATCAAGTACTGTTTGATCATTACAGTAGTCCCATCTGTTTTCTGTCATCCTTAGGAGGTGCTGTGATCCCCATTTTATGGATGAGGAAACTGAGGCTCAGAGAGGTCCTATAACTCACCCCAGTTCATGCAGCTGGGGCAGGAACACAGAGCCCATCTCACTTCAAAGCAATATCTATCCATTTTGCTATGCTCTTGCATAATAGATATGTAATAAATGCTTACTCTCCTTAAATCTCTATCTTTTATTACAGAGAAAGCTGGATTCAAAAGCATCTTACAAATGGTAAAGGAATTTGGAAAGGCGTATTCTCCATTTTACTTTCTCTTTTCACAGCACTTCATCATTCTTATTTAATCTCTCTTGCCCTTCTGACATAGGTCGGGCTTAAATCAAGCTGGAAAAGGAAGTGGGCTCCCCGGGGTCACATCTGTGGCGGACACCAGGCATTTTCTGTCTACTCGCTTGGGAGGCTATCTACTGGCCTCACCCATGGGATTATGAAAGTGAAATGATGGATGGAATGAAAATAGAAGCCCTTTCCGGTCTGTCTCCAAAACACACAGAAGTGCTGTGCTTTGCCACGTATCCTGCCGATGGTTTGGGCCAGTGTCTAGCATGCTGATTATCCTTAACAACCTAAAAGATGATCGAAGCCCAGCTGTCTCGTTGCCTGTGTCTATAAAACCCGGGCCGTGTTTCCCAGGTGAAACTCTCTGTCCATCCTGCTCTAATTGGATGAAAACAGCCAGGTCTATGTTCTACTACATGTGTAATACATTCCCTCACCTCGAGGAGCAGAATAGTTCAGAAATTTCGCTCGGTACCATGCTCTCCCTTGTCTCACAGGAATGTGAGAAGGCAACTAACAAAAACAGGAAAGCTGTACCCTCCCCCTTCTCCGGGGACTAAATTTGGCCCGAACATTCTTGTTTGCAACGTAGCAGAGAGGTTAAGAACCCAAACTGGGCAGGTCACTCCCCTCTCTAAGTCTCAGTTTGCTCATCTGTAAGATGGGGTAATGCTCCTCTCATTGGATCAAGGGGAATGATGGGTTGAAAGCACTGATGATCACATCATGGTGACAGTTCAGAATGTGCTAGTGACCGCTGTGACATGTGGATTCCCATCTCTATTAGCCAGCAAACCACAGGTTGGCCATCAGGGAAAGGTATCTCAGGTCTGAGAATTCCAACAGCCAAAGGTAAACTCTTGCTGCCACACATCTCAAGGAATCTTTTTGGGGGGGTCCCCAGACGTGCAAAGCTATTAAAATTAAAGGGAAACCTTAGATTGTCCTTAACTCCCTACTTATATCTTCCCAGCTTAGGTTGAATAAAGAATCGCTTGACTATAATATTCAGTCAGAAACGCATATGCTGAATATTCATGGACATTTTTATGTTTCTAGGAAAAATACAAGAGTCGGGAGGTTAGAAGCTGAATTTTTTCCTCATACGTTCTCCATTTCTTCACAGATTTGGAAGACGAGGGAAAGGCTGGGCCCCCTGGATGGAAACAGAGCCCCTCCCCCGCTCACCCCGGGGGCCCTGGTTCTTGACTAGTCCTCCCATAACTGGCAGCTGTTTCCTCTTGAGGAAAAGGGAAGGAAAATCATGATGAAAGGTATTTTGTTTGCAAGCCATCTCCCAAACAGAACCCCAGGATTCTTGAAATTCTGGGTGAAACTAACATCTGTATGATAACAAGCACTTTTACTAAAAGGATTTCCCCATCACTGAGCTGAGGCCCTAATCGGAACTTTTAAAACACAGTCTCTCAGGAAGAGAGGTTTTTCTTAAATGTTCTAAGAGTGACATGATGATCATTTAACAAACACCTGTTAAGTGTTAGTTCCCATCAGCCCTGCTTGAAGTTTAAGTCAATCAAAATGAAGACGCGGAGTAGCGGGTAGATGACGAGGGAATCTCTCCATTGGACAGTCACACCACTTACCCTCTCCCCAGGGAAGCCTCATTCTGTACACCACCAGCCATGAACGCTCCCTAAGCTGAGCTATAAACAAAACGCAGAAGCTCCTCATGCCCTGGACCCCAGCTTCAGACCCTGCTCACAAGATCACAAACAGCACTGAGCGCTCAAGTAAGGATTTTTCACATCTGTCATGTACTTTTACCCAAACTACGCTGGCAGGACCCTGAGCCCGGAGGTGGATTAACAAGCTCACAGCTGAAACGTGACACTAAATTAAACCGTTACCTTTGCAGGATGATTGGCAGTTTATCAAGTACTGGTTCAAACATATGATCCTCATAGACCCCAGCCCTGCAGCTGGGAGAGCATGAATTCCAACCCCCACTCCCACCCCCCAGCTCTTGTCTCTGTGACCACAGTAACTTCCAGCTTCCTTTACACATCTATTCCCATTTCTTGTCCTCATCAGGGATGGGGACACCTCACTGCAGTTCTGCACTTTAATAATACGCAACTCCAGATCTTCAAAGTCAGCCAGCTCTGGGGAATAGGGTCCGAATTCATGGCCACTTTTTGGTGAGCAAGTCCAATCAAATATAACTTCTGATACAATGAACACCTAGGGAGAGAGACACTCGGCTCAAACCTGGTTAATCCAGTTCACATTACCAGTCCAAGAGGCTGCCCAGTGCCGGAGAGCTTCTGCTCACTGTCAGGGTACCCTAGAAGCCCCCCAAGGAGCAAGGCAAGGAGTGTGATGCATGCATCCAGGAGCTTGAGAGCTGCCCTGGCGCCAGCCCTCTGCTGCGGGGAACCGGAGACCTCTCCTCCTCACTTTCTTGTCCAGCTTTTTCAGTATCCACCCACTCGGGAGAGTGGGGGAAAAGGGGAGTGCACAGGATAGGTTAATACAGATGGTGACCACCAGGAGGTCGGGGCGGGAGGAGGGGTGGGGTGGGGGGAATGGGACAACGGAAAGGTACTGACAGGAAAAGTGGGCGATTAGGGAAGGAGGCTCATGGGACAGGGGAGGAGGGTCACCACGGGAAATAAGGGAAATGGGTGATGCACAGGGATGGGGGGGAGGGGGAGAGCAACAAGAGAAGGGACCTGGGAGGGTGGTGACCGAGAAGGTGATGGTGATGGGGCATGTTAACACGCTGGACAGAGTCGCGCGGGGGCAAGGGGACAAGGAGGATGATGCCCGGCCCGGGCCGCGTACACTGCCAAGGCGGCGGCGCTCAGCACGTAGCGCGCGCTGGGCGGCGGGGGCCCCTCGGCCGGGCCGAGATGCAGGGCGCTGAGCACCCTCGGTGGCCGCGAAGCCAGGCGTGGGGACCGCGGGCCTGCAGCCGCCTGGCCCCCACCTTTTCCCCCTCTCGCAGGGTCTGTGCCGTTACGCCGCCGTCCTGCCCCGCAGCCCCCGGAGAAGCCGCTTACCTGCGCCCGAGCGCGCGGGTGGCGGGGGCGGCCGCTGGGGCCGGGGCGACGCCGCCGCCCGAGGGCGCGGACGCCCGGACGCCCCCTGCCCACGCCGCGGAGCCCCCGCTGCTGCCCGGCCCACGCCGCCAGAGCCAGAGCCGAGCCGGTCCCCAGCCGATGCCGACGCCGCGTTGCGCTCCGCGGGGCCGCGGGGACCACAACTCCCACAATGCCGCGCGCGGCCGGGCGGCTCGAGGAGGGTGTGCGGGAGCGGGCAGGGCGGGGCCAGCGCCGGGCGGCCTCAGGGGCGGGGCCGAGACCCCCAGCGGCCAGCGGCGCTAGTCGCACGTGGGGTGACCTGGGGCCGGGATTGCGCCGCCCGCTCGCGTGGCTTTTGCGGGCGCGGCCGTGGGCCCGAGCGGGGAGATGCACTGCCCGCCCAGTCCCAGGGCGCGCGCGGGCGGGCGTTGGGTAATTCATGAAGTCCGGCGGGCGTTAATTCACCCGCTCCTGGTTCTCCCTCTGTGCCTCTCTGTTCTCTCTCCCTTGGTCTCTCTCCTTTCTCTGCTTCTCTCTCCTACATTTCCTCCTTTCCTTCTCTTTCACTTTCCCTTCCTCTTCTTTTCTCCCTTACTTCCTCTTGCCCTGACACCCTGTTTCTTTATTGATTCATTCATATACTTAAGAGGCCTCGCAGGCACTTGGAATGAAACCGCAAATCAAACAGGATCCTTAAGCTTCATGGAAGAAAAACTCATTCGCTTGATACAAATGATTATTAGGCAACCTCCCTGGGGCTGGCCCTGCGCTCTCTGGCGAGCAGTCCAGACGCGGCCCCTGCCCGCAGGGACTCACAGGAGTAGGCGGTGCCCAAGTAATCACAGGTACACATCTATAGTCACCTACCAGGCAGAGTGGTTACCAAGAGAAAGGACAGGATGAGAATGTGTAACAGGGGGACCTAATGCGGGGTTGGAGTCGCCAGGGAGGCCTCTCTGAGCAAGTGATGTTCGACCGAAGGCTTGTGGGAGACAGATAACAGGGGCCGTTGGTCGTGTTGTGGGCTCCGGGGGAACTATGCATGAGTGGGCTCTAGAAACACGGAGTGGGAGGGCCAGCCCACAGCCCATCCGTTCTATCCCAGAATCCACCTTGCCCCTTCGCAGACCCCACCTCCCACCACCCCCACACCCAGAACCCACCTTGCCCCTTCCCAGAATCCACTTCTCACCACCCCCGACCCAGAATCCACCTCTCCCTGACCCAGAATCCACCTTGCCCCTTCCCAGAACCCACCTGGTCCCTGTCCCAGAACTCACCTCTTCCATGCCCCAGAATCCACCTCACCTTTGTCCCAGAGCCTACCTCTAGGATGTCCCAGAATCCACCTTGTCTCTCTCAGAAACCACCTCTACCATCTCTATTATTGCTCAGAATCCACATCTACTGTGGCCCAGAATCTACCTTTATCATGTCTTAAAATCCATTCATCCCTGTCATCTCCCCCCTTTTCTTAAGTCCAAAGGAGGAAGAACTTTTTTTTTCTCTTTTATTCCAGATGCATACATTGGGAAACCATAAAATGCATCCGGATTTGCTCCAAGTGTGGGTAATCGACACAGGCATCAGATTTAGAAACGTTAAACATGTTGTATCTTTTCACTGCCAGCCTCGGAATGGTTGAGCCTGGGTAGGGTGGAGAAGATGGGAGAGTATTTGGTGCATCTCACATTCAGAAAGTTGCTCAAATTTAGACTTCTCCAAAGACACATATGTTCAGTCACTGCATCACACTGACAGGGATGAAAAAGAAAAAATATTCTTCATACAGTTGTAAATGTGTGTTGCATTGCTGGACCGCACCATCTGTAGTACATTATGAATTAATATTGTCTATAAATCTTGTAATTATCTTTGACCAGTGCAATTATATCGCTCTCTATTTGTTAAGAGCATTTATTTGTTCAACGGCAAAATTACCATACACACATTTTGCTAACCCTGCTTGCCATTCTTTCCTTTGGGAGACCCTGGGAGGTGAATTCCCCCCAGAAAAGGGTATCCGGGCCTTCCAGAGGGGGCTTTTGGGTGAAAACTCATGATACATTTTCACTGTGCTAATGGAGGAGTTGAGATAAGGGCCAAATGCTTATAAATTGCCTGGCTTCAGCTTGGCTGTTACCCACGTCCTCCTCCTCTCCCCGTTGTGTCCAGGGCAGTCGTTCCCGACCCACTCTGAGGCTGCACAGCCTATCATTACGCCATCTCGTACACTTGTGGGGTCCACCCAACTCCCTCCTCCTACAGATGGAGTCACTAGGGGTCCAGAGAGAAAACATGCCTTGCTCAATCAGGGTCACAGCAAGTCAGTAGGGGAATGTGTAGACCCTCACAAAATACTTGATTGGTGGGTGAAATAAACTGGTATACTCACTTCATAGAGCAATTTGGTAGTATTTGCTAAAACAACAACAAATATGTTTCCCCTGAGGACCAATAATTTCATTACTCTATAGCTACCCTAGAGAAATTCTAGGGTAGATAAAGTAACATCTTCATGTTATATAATACTGGGCAGCTATTAAAAAGGAAGAGCTAGATGTGTATGTATAACAATATAAAGCTCCTGAACAAATGATAAAGCAAAAAACAAGCAGAATTCTATGTGCTGTATAATTTCATTTACATAGTATGCACATATACAATACAAAATGTTACTCTATGGTTTCTGTGGATGTATACACATATTTATGTAAAAGCAGGAGAAAAGCACTGGAAGAATACCCTAGTATGTTCTCCTTTTTAAAACTTAAAATAATACAATGTTTGTAAATATAAAGACTATCCCCCAGAAAAAGCAACTTAGAGGGACGTCAAGAAGGAATGAGAATTGGACACAGTGGAGAAAAGGAATTCCAGCATTTTCTGTAATGTTTTAACTTCATTTAATATTTTCAAAAGGATTTAAATGCTCCTGGAACAAGAAGCAAAAAGGACAAATGACTTATTAGGACTACCCTTCTTCCCTATCCCTCAACCACCCAGTTCCCTTTCCTTGAGAAAATCAGTATGACCAATTTCTTACCCATTTTTCCAGGAAAATGTTATGCATTTGCAAATATACAGAAGTATTTTAACTTTAAAAAAAGGAAAAGACACGGATGGTCACTCTCACCACACCTACCCAACACTGTACTGGGCCTTCTCACCAGTGCAATAAGGCAAGAAAAAGAAATAGGAGGCATTTGGAAGAGTAATTGAAAAAAAATTCATAGTATCAACAAAACAAAACTGTAAAGAACTCAGGAATGAATTTAACTGAAATGGGAAAGATGGGGGAAAAAAGTGAAATAAAAATATTGAAGGGCACAGAATAAATTGTGAATAATGACAATGTATGCAAAAACTCCCAAAGAGGCAACACCACAAAAATGTCAGTTTCCCCAACTGACCTATAAAATTTAAATCAATTTTTATGACAATCCCAATGTTTTTCATACAACGAGATAAACTGATCTTAAAATTTATAGAGAAAAGCAAAGGGCCAAGAAAGCTAAAGACAAAATGAAATTATCTACTAAAAAATGAGCCAAGGATAAGAGCAGGCAAGTCACACAAGAGGAAACACAAATGGCCAGTAAACAACTAGGAAGGTGCCGTGCCCATTGTTCATCATGGAAAGGCAAATTAAAACCACAGTGAGATGCTGTTTTGCTTTCATCCTGTTGGCAAAAATTGAAAGGCCAGTTGACGCCAAGTATTGGTAAGGCTGTGGAGCAACAGGTGCTCTTGTACACTGCTGGTGGAGTGTAAATTTGCACAACTACTTTGGCCATCTTTTGTAAAGGTTGAAGGTGTGCGCACCCCCCAATCCTGCCATGCTACTTCCTGGTATATGCTCCAGGGCACTGATTTTCAAACTGGGGGTTACACTGATGGTTGTAGAATTGACAGAGTGAGTCATGACCACGATTTGAAACAATGAAATAGACAATAGACAATCAAAAATTACGAGAGTGTTTCTGAAAGTGTCCTAAGAGTACTGTGTGTTTGTGTGCATGGGGGTGTTGCACTGGGTCCCAGTGTAAATGAATTTCTGATAGTGGGTGGCAGTCAGGTCAATTTGAAAGCCTTTGCCCTAGAGAAGTTTGCAGGGTGGGACACGTACGAGAATGTACATTGCAACATTTCATAAAAAATGTTGGAGGCAACAAACATTATCAAGAGGAAAATGCACACATAAATTCATACAAAGGAATATGATATAGCAGGTAAAGTGCTTGAGACAGAGCTAAATGTTTCAACATGGATAAATCTCCAAAATATAATGTTGAGCTGGAAAAGGAAACAACAGATTGGTATTATAGCATAATATTGATATTAAGTGTGAACTCATGCAAAGAATACAATATGCTGTTTAGGGAATATGTATATAATATCATATGTTACATATGTGTACATATACACATATATACATTCAGGAAAAATGCATATATTAATATATGTATTAACAGTAAAAATCTTGCATGGGGACAATTAAAGCAAATTCAGGACAGTGGTTATTTCTAGGGAGGGAGTATAGATGAGAGGGAGTAGGACTGGGGGAGGGTACGTGTTAGGGGGGCTTCAACAATATTTAAAATATTTTCTTCCTTTCAAAAACCAAAGCAACAAAGCAAAATGTTAAGATTTGCAAAGGAAAGTGGTAGGTACATAAATGTTTGTCCTGTTATTCCTATGAATGTTTGAACTATTACACAATTATAAATTATAAGGAGGCAATTTGATTAGGTAAAACGAACTTTGTTTTTTAAAGGTCTGGGTTGCAGGTTTCCAATATGACTTGAGCTACTTGGAGACTTTCCAGAACAGCTGCTTCAACTGTGTTCCAACTTTGAGGTTCCTAGTAGCCCTGGTAGGGGCAACGAGAGAAAGGGGATGAAGGGAGTGGGGTGACAGGCACACGCCCAGGGTCTCTTAGTTGCTTGTCTCTGAACATCTGGCTTTTCATTGGCTTCTGTACTTGTATTTTAGTTCCTAAAACTAAAATAAGTTTGTACACCATTGCCCTAGGCTACCCCAAATAAAAACTAGGAAGCTTTGGGGGGAGTGGGGGAGGGAAGGATTGGGAGTTTGGGATTAGCAGATGCAAACTATTACATATAGGATGGAGAAACAAAAAGGACCTCCTGTACAGCACAGGGAACTATATTCAATATCCTATGACAAACCATAATGGAAAATATGAAAAAGAATATATATATGTGTAACCGAATCAGTTTGCTGTACAGCAGAAATTAATACAACACTGTGAATCAACTATACTTCAATAAATTAAAAAAAAAAAAAAGCTGGGAAGCTTTGCTCTGAGCAACATCAGGATAAGCCTGAGTCAGAAATCCTAGGGAATGAGTTTGCATATCTCTCCAAATCGCTTTATCGCATTGGATGCTACACTTTGGTTGGTTAGCATATACAGAGGGGTAATTCTATCTGTCCAGAAAGCAGAGCCACACTTCCGCGTTATCAAATGCTTAATGGATTCCAAGAACAAATCTAAATCACCTTGAGCTGATCCAACAGAGTGCTGCTAACATCTCTTTTGCTTTGAACAGACGGTGAACTTCCTGCTTACGGTACAAATAGGTAGAACCAGACATGAGCCTGCTGCTGTGAAGACCGGGATAGCTTGCCTTAGACATGGGAGTAAGTGAATTAATTAAAATTTCTTCCCAAAGCCATCACCTGTTTCTGCCACTGTCTTCCACTGGGTCACTGCCCAGCCCCCGCTTGACCTGGTTCACTGCCTTCATCTGGACACACCAGTCATTCCTCAGTCTCCAGAAGCTTTGGGATAGCTTTGGCTGGGCAGGGAAGGTAGGTGTGAGAACCTATCAGCCTCTGTGATGGAAAAACAGCCATTAGAAGCATGAGCAGGTTTGTAAGATCTTTAAGAGAATCAGCCCTCTACCAAACCTGGGATAGACTTCAACCTCTAAATGAACTAGAGTGCTTCCTTTCCCACCTCTAAGAGCCTTTGTTGGTGGTCACAAACTGTGACCAATATAGCCTTCCATTTGTGCACCCAGTGGGGGTTGATACTAAAATTGTTTAACATCACGGCACCAACCATCAGAATGGATGCAGACTATTAAAAAACAGGCACGGGGACTTCCCTGGTGGTGCAGTGGTTAAGAATCCGCCTGCTAATGCAGGGAACACGGGTTCGAGCCCTGGTCCAGGAAGATCCCACATGCTGCAGAGCAACTAAGCCCGTGCATCACAACTATAGAGCCTGCGCTCTAGAGCTCGTGAGCCACAACTACTGAGCCCGCGTGCTACAACTACTGAAGCCAGCACTCCTAGAGTCTGTGCTCCGAAACAAGAGAAGCCACCGCAATGAGAAGCCCGCACACCGCAGCGAAGAGTAACGCCCGCTCGCCGCAACTAGAGAAAGCCCACGGGCAGCAACGAAGACTCAATGCAGCTGTAAATAAATAAAGAAATAAATTTAAAAAAAAAAACAGGCATGGCCATATCAATGCCACATCAGCCTCAGACCAAGCGGTAGAGAAATCTCATATTCATGGAATTCAACCAGGCTGTCTCTGAGCTCAGGAGCAGACATATCCCGAAACTCCCACCTAGAATGGAGAAGCGTCCTCTCATTCTGAACCCACTTTTTCTACATTCCCAACAGAGGGAAGCTGAGAAGTCACCTGCGAAGACTATTTATTCTACACAGAATTGTTGAACTATACTCTGTGCTGTGCCCACTGAATATATGGCAGTGATTGAGTACTGGTGGCCTCTGTGTTAAATCCAGCATGAATATACATTCAGTGTGGCCCACAAGGGGCTTTTAAAAATCGTCAAACTGAAGGCAGGAGACCTAAATAGACATTTCTCCAAAGAAGACCTACAGGTGGCCAAGAAGCACATGAAAAGATGCTCATCCTCGCTAATGATCAGAGAAATGCACGTCAAAACTACAGTGAGGTATCACCTCACACCAGTCAGAATGGCCACCATCAAAAAGTCTGCCAAGAATAAATGCTGGAGAAGGTGTGGAGAAAAGGGAACCCTCTTGCACTGGTGGTGGAAATGTAAATTGGAGCAGGCACTATGGAGAACAGTATGGAGGTTCCTTAAAAAACTGAAAAAGAGTTGCCATATGATCCAGCAATCCCATTCCTGGGCATACACCCAGACAAAACTAATTCGAAAAGATACGTGCACCCCTAAGTTCATAGTCGCACTATTCACAATAGCCAAGACATGGAAGCAACCTAAATGTCTATCAACAGATGAATGGATAAAGAAGATGTGGGGTGTGTGTGTGTGTGTGTATATATATATATGAATATTACTCAGCCATAAAAAGAATGAAATAATGCCATTTGCAACTACACGGATGGACCCAGAGCTTATCATACTAAGTGAAGTCAGTCAGACAAAGACAAATATCATATGATATCACTTATATGTGGAATCTAAAATATGATACAAATGAACTTATTTACAAAACAGAAACAGACTCACAGACATAGAAAGCAAACTTATAGTTATCAAAGGGAAAAGGGTGGGAAGGGATAAATTAGGAGTTTGGGATTAACAGATACACACTATTGTATATATAAAATAGATAAACAACAAGGACCTACTATATAACACAGGGAACTATATTCAATATCCTGTAATAACCTACAGTGGAAAAGAATCTGAAAAAGAATACATGTACTGTATACATACATATATATATACACACATATGAAACCAAAGCACTCTGCTGTACACCGGAAACGAACACAACATTGTAAATCAACTACACTTTAATTTAAAAAAATTGTCAACCTTAAAAAATTAGGAGACACCACATAAAAACCAGGATTTCCAGCTTCTCTTGAAAAATGGCAATTTCTGGTCATACTGGGACTGATTTCTGCAAAACAGCAAACTGGCTGGTAGGAGGTTTGCAGCAGTCACCAGCCACTGTCTCCTGCTCCCCGACACCACGGATGACTGTCGCTTGCCTCCATCACTGACTCTGCACTGTGTGTGGTGTTTTTGTGTTTTTTTTGCAGTACACGGGCCTCTCACCGCTGCAGCCTCTCCCATTGCGGAGCACAGGCTCCGGACGCGCAGGCTCAGAGGCCATGGCTCACGGGCCCAGCCGCTCCGCGGCACGTGGGATCTTCCCGGACCGGGGCACGAACCCGCGTCCCCTGCATCGGCAGGCGGACTCTCAACCACTGCGCCACCAGGGAAGCCCTGTGTGTGTTTTTATAGTAAGAGTTACTTCTCTGCTTTCATGTCTCTGTCAAAAGTGGGAAAACAAAAGCCAGACCGAGAGAGCTGAATGATTTTTATTAGCCTTGGCCACTTCCCCTGTTTACGTTACCTGTTCCACAGGCACTTGAGTTTGTAGCTCCCGGAACGAAACGATGCCAAAAAAACTTGAAAAAATTAAAAAAATGAATTTCTGCCTCTGGGAACTTGCAGGAGTGAGGATTAAACTTGACAACCTTGGGACCTGGGAGCAGGCAGAGGGGAGGAAGGAACAGTGAGTGCAAAAGGCTTATAAGCGTGAACAATCTCAGCATGTTCAGGAAATGGCAGAAAGCAGCGCATGTGGCTGGGGGAGGGGAGAGCGAGCGTGCAGGGGGAGGGGTTTGGAGAGCAGCCTCAGGCCTCTTAAGCCCTGGGAAGGAGCTTGGGTTTTATTCTAAGTGGCTTGACATGTGTTCTGCTCGACAGCCACAAAGGCTCGAAAGGCTCTTGAACAACACTTGGTGGTTAGTCCTCGTAGATGGAGGTAGGTTAGAGTAGCAGTAACAGCAGGGGAGAAGAGGTGTGGGTCAAGCTGGCTTTTCCCTAAATGATTGGTATCACTCAGGTGCCCAAAAGTGGGGAGATGGCACATTCCCACTGGGTCATTAGAGGTGGGTTTAATACCCACAAGAACAACTAAGTGAAGTGGAGCTAGGCAATCTACCTGAAAAAGAATTCAGAGTAATGATAGTAAAGATGATCTAAGATCTTGGAAAAAGAACGGAGGCACAGACCAAGAAGATACAAGAAATGTTTAACAAACAGCTAGAAGATTTAAAGAACAAAGAGAGATGAACAATAATTGAAATGAAGGGGCTTCCCTGGGGGCGCAGTGGTTGGGAGTCCGCCTGCCGATGCTGGGGACACGGGTTCGAGCCCTGGTCCGGGAGGATCCCACGTGCCGCGGAGCAGCTGGGCCCGTGCGCCACAACTGCTGAGCCCACTTACCGCAACTGCTGAGGCCCGCACTCCTGGAGCCCGTGCTCCACGGAGGGAGGGGCCACCGCACTGAGGGGCCCGTGCACCCCAGCGAGGAGTGGCCTCCGCTTGCGGCAACTGGAGAGGGCCCACGTGCAGCAGCAAAGACCCAACGCAGCCATAAATAAATAAATAAATTTATAAAAAAAGTAATAATTGAAATGAAAAATACACTAGAAGGAATCAATGGCAGAATTAATGAGGCAGAAGAACAAATAAGTGAGCTGGAGGACAGAGTGGTGGATATCACTGTCGTGGAACAGAAATAAAGAGGTGGGTTTGATAAAGGGAGAGGGCGGAGTTTAAGGAAACCTCAAGGATGGTGCAGTACCCAGAGCTAGTAACAGGGGGAGCTGCTACCCACTTAGGCTGGAAAGGACAGGGAGAGTGGTTACCAGAATCTAGAGATAGAGATATTGTTTAGAGAGGGCTGCACTCTTCCCATAAGGGACCCTGGCAGTCTGTGGGACCCCACAGAGAGGAAGCTGGGAAGAATGACCTCACTCTCTGCCTGCCTTCTCATCTCCTGCTGGGGCTCTACCAACTGGGCACCACAAGAGAGGGAGCCCATTGATGGAGATCACACAGGTCAGCCTCCCCAGGGGTGAGAACAGCGAGAAGGCCAGGGAGTGGATCTGGAGGGGCAAAAGAAAAATACCCAGTTCACCTTCCAGGCCACAGGAAATGGAAATCGCATCCCTATGTGGGTGAGGGGCCAGACTCAGGTTCAGTGTTTGCTGACGATGGCTATCACCCAACATCTCCAACTTCAGGGCAGAAAAACCTCCTGGTTTCAAGAAGCCCAGGGACCCATGCAAGGAAAAACTTCAGGATCTGCTGTTGAAGATAAGCTATTTGGATTCGGACTCAGAACTGCCAAGATGCAGCAAGAGGCATTTTCGATTGGTTGGAAGTCCCTCGAGAGATGTCCCTGATCTGCTGTTACTGGAATTTGCAACTCTTGTAAAAAGCTGCCCCGGGGCATGACTCACTGAGTTGATGTCCAAACCACTGCCTCCATGGCTCTCCAACCCGTCCCTGTCCCCCTAGTCCCCTCCCTTTTTCTGCAGCTGCAACCTGAGAGGCAAACTTTGCTCCCTCCAGGGAGGGGCCCCCCAGGACCTGGCGCCAGCTTCCTTGCCTGGCCAGCTGCCTTTGCACACTGCAGGTAGCCAAGATTTCCTGGATTCCAGGGAAAAAGCATGTTGGAAGCGTCCAGACAGTAGAAGTCTCCTCGTCGCAGGTCACATTCCCAGAGGGAGGAGGTGAGTGCCCTGGAGCCACAACTGGAAATCACCTGATCACTGTTACAAGCTCCAGCTCAGTAAATGAACTTAGGACAGCTCCATGGAGCTAAGTCTTTTTTTGCATTTCTTTTTTTTTTTTTTTTTTTGGCTGTGCTATGTGGCTCGTGGGATTTTAGTTCCCTGACCAGGGATTGAACCCAGGCCCTCAGCATTGAGAGTGTAGAGTCCTAACCACTGGACTGCCAGGGAATTGCCCTTTTTTTGTATTTCTTATTAACGAATTTGGTTTTCATGCATCTGGGAATTTGCAACAGCTTGAACCAGATGCTTTAGGGTTTAGTTTAGGTTTGTTTTCTTTGGTTGCAAGCTTCTTTTTTGCTGTCTTTTGGTCTGCATTTTTCCCTCGCTTCTACCTGGCTAAGGTAGAAACTTATCAGCCTTGCCAGATTCTATCTAGCTGATCTGGCAGTGGCCTGGGAGTGTGGTCAGGTCACGACGTGACTGTTATCAACTCAACCTGCTGGTTGACACATATGACCTACCTAGAATTGAAGGGCTGTATTCCAAGTTCCTCTTGAGTCTTCGGCTGGCAAAGTTGTCCTGATTTCCCTTAACCTGAGATGCACTGTGGAGAATTTTTTCCTTTACAAACTCACACTTCACTTGATGGAAGAAAGCAAGGGGCTTTAGACTCAGATCCAGGTCTGAATGCCATCTCCATCCATCACTGGCTGTGTGGCCGGAGCCTCAGTTGTCCACCTGTCAAAATGGGCTTAATACCAACCTCATAGTATTGCTATAAGGATTCAGTGGGATGACATGAATCCTTTATACAGCCTCGTATCCGGTGTCCTCCTGTTCCCAGCCTCCTTATTCACACATTTTAACCCTTTTCATCCCGGCTGCTGCCTTCAGGATCTTGCTTAACCACAAGAGGAGCTGGCGTGATTACGCAGTTTATTGCTGTTCACAGACTTCCCTACCCCTTGGAGCCCCAGCCCTCACCTAGCCCTTGCCAAGCCCTCTGCAGGTTGTGTCCTACGGCGTGTGATGTTTGGAGCACCATGTTGATTAGGGAAGATGGAAATTCACAGCAATGGATTGGAAGTACAGTGGGAGGGGAGGGTGTGGGAGAGACTTGCGGGATCAGGAGGGCCTGTGAAAAACCGTGGAACTGCTGAGAATGGCAGGAACAAAAACAAAGCAACCCTGATGAGGCTGGCCAGCAGGTGCCGCAGAGATCTTACTGGCACACAAGACGCCCTCAGCATTGGCGAAGGAATGGATTTGGAGGATGAGGAAGAACTCAGGGAATGGGCAAATCAGCCAGCGGTCTCAGGGCACTTAGAAAGACTGGGTTTCTGCTTAAATGCCACCGTTCGGAGAGGACCTCCTTGTCCTTTGCTGTCCAACAGCACTTGACCCTTTGTCCACTTGAGCCACTGTCCTTCCTGGCTCCCCTGCGGCGCTTATCACCATATTGCATAGTTATTGTATATTTACTGGTTTGTTGTTTGGCTACTTCACTAGGATATGACCTCCAGGAGGGCGGGGACTCGGTCTCTTTTGTTTTCTCTTGCATCTCCGGCCCCTACAACGGAGCACAGCACACAGCAGAGACTCGGTACGTATATTTGAATACGTACGTGATTGAATACATGAGAGCCATTACAGGGATGGGTGGAGTGGGGAGAAAGACTTGCCATGGTTCTCAAACTCAGGATGCCTCAGGATCGCCTGGGGCTGGGTTAAAACGGGGATTGTCTGGCCCCATTCCTGACCAGCTGAATCAGACTGCTCTGGTGCAGATATTTTGAGGACTCCACTGAGAAGCGCCGGACTTGCCTTCGAAACTGCTGGATTTCCCCCAATCACTCTCCCTCCTAGAATGATCCTCCCTTCACTTATCTCAGAATCACTTTGTGATATCCAAGCACTCGACTTAATAGCTCTTCTATATATATAGGTCTTGATACATCACCTTCGTGAAGCCCACCCAGAATAACTCGATGAAAAAGAAGAGAGAACTTTCTCCAAACTCCTCCATCCCAAGATGATGCTCTTGGGCTCCCCAAACACTCCTTCCTAAGAGTTCTACTTGTTGGCACACTATGAAAATACTAAATTTTAACCTTTAGCTGTTTACTGTTCAGTACTTCATAGCCTCTAGTCTCTTATTTCTAAATGATCTTCTGTGTTTGAATTACTCATGTTAGAAAGTACTCTCGGAGGACGGGGACTGCAACTTTTATTTTCCATCTTTCCCTTAGTGCTGGCTGGCTGAGAGGCTGCTCTGTGAACGCTCTTAACTCATTGGCCAATTAACAGCCACAGCTGGGCACTGCATAAGCGCCTGAAACATGAAAATGATGATGAGAGCGATGACGATAACAGCTTCTTGGATATGCAGCCTCCAAGTGCCTTCCTTTCTAGAAGACCAATGACTTGGTAGAAGAGGAATTTTCCTATTGTTATGTAACTTTCACTGTTTCTTCACTACTCTTTGGCTTTCTTTCCTGATCCAATAATATGATCTGTCCCTAAAGGAATTTATTCAGTTAGCCCCAAGAAGTATATGCCCACAGTATGAATGTTCAGGTCGACGCGGAAAGATGGGAATTTGCAGGGAGATCAAATGGGGAGCTAATACTTTCACCTCTGCTGACTCACCTTACATTGAAGCGGAAATCGCAGGACAGATGGCTCTTGCCCTCTGAATTTGCAAAAATGTTATTTTAGTCCTGTGCCCATCGCTCATGATAAAAGCAGTGGCAAAAAAAAAAAAAAAAGAAAGAACCACCATGGCTTGCTGTCCGCTGTTGCTGCTGGTGGTCGTGGTGGTGGAGTGTGTGTGTGTGTGTGTGTGTGTGTGTGTGTGTATGTGTGTGTGTGTTGCAGCAGTTTCATCTTTATGAAAATGCTTCTGACACTCCTTCAGCTCTGCCTCCCAACCCCAAACCAAAGAGGACTCCTATCTTTACAATTTCCATTGCCGGCCCCACTGCTCTCCCAGAGCCCTTGTTTTGAATACTAGAAGCTAACTCTGATTTCTCCCCCTCCCAAGTGCTTGCTGCACCCAGTGGACTCTACCTCCACCGTCTCGCCCACAAGCATCCCTCTTTCCCATTCCCTTGGCTACCACAGCAATTCCGAGCCTCACCATTCCCCAATCGGTATCCCCTCCCCCCACTCACCCCATAAATCATGGACAATTTCAGCTTTCTAAAGCAACTCCCTGGTTTCAAAGGCTCCCAATTTATCTACCGAAAAGATATGCAGACTCACTGGCTTGGTTGTCAAGCCCTTGCAAGAGAGCCCCGACCTACCTGGCCAGGCTTATCCCCTCTACTCTGGCATCTAGGTATTTTCTCAGGTCGTTTCTATGTCCAGGGACGCTCTCCTTTAGTGTCATGTCTGTAGAAACCGTGTGCACTATTTTAGGCCTCACCAAGCGAGCGGCAGTGGGCTCTTCGGTTTAGGCAATCTTCACTGACTCTCCAGACACAGTGCTAGGTGTTGCGGATTACAGAAATGAATAAAGCATGGCCCCTGCTCTCAGCGCAGTTCACTGTCTAGTAGGGGAGAGTGATGGGGGAGCATTCAATCAAGCTAATGGTTTCAATTCAGAATTTTGTGGAAGTAGAGAGAAGGGGTACCTGACTTTGAACTTGTTTGTGGGGCAGGGATGGTGGGAAGACAGGCAAGCAGATACGGAGGAAGCGACACGTGGGCAGTTAGGTGATCATGAGAGGGCAGCGCATAAGCCACCGAACGAGACGAAACAAGTGCAAGGAGGCTGTGGAGAAGCACAGCCAGATGCTCTGTCACATGGGACATTAGTGAATGGGCTGTACAGAAACCCTGTGCCTCAGACCAGTTCACTAAGAGAGGAAGGGAGAGGAATTTTCTCCTGGCTCTTGATGCTCATTGGTCAAAGTTTATCCCACGGGGCATCGAGTCCCCACATAGGCTTTTGGGAAGCTGCTGGGGAGGTCAGATCCCAGGTCCTGCTACACGGAGCTTCATCCGAGTCTAGGCGTGATGAGAGGATCAGAGTCTTCACGAGTCTGGTGTGCTCGGGGACCTGGGTACCAGAGCTGCCCGGGCGCCTACCACGGCGGGTACAACAGACGCTGTGTCTGAAATCAGCCTCACTGCAGGGGAGGCCGAGAGGCCAGCACTGGGGGGCAGTGGAGACTTCAGCTGTGGTGATGGCGGCTAGGCTTTCCATGAAACAGAGCATCAACTGTGAGCGGACCAATCTACCTCTTGAACTTCTCATTGATACGCAGGCCTTCCCATGCTATCTGGCTTCCAGACCATAATATCTGGTCTCACCTTTTTTGGAAGACAAGGCTACTTCCTACATGGAGGGTAGATTTAAACGGGTAGATTTAAAGAGATTTAAAGTCTGGGAGCAGAGAGATTAGCTAGGAGGCTCTTCAATTGTCTTAGTAAGAGACGATAAACATCTCAACTAGGATAGTGGTAGTGGTGATGGAGAGGAGAAAAACAACCTGATAGATATTTGCCACTGCATTGTGGCCCCCCGTTCATATGTGAACCCCAACACGATGGTATCTGGAGATGGGGGTCTTTGGCAGGCAATTAGATTTAGATGAGGTCATGAGGGTAGGACCCTCATGATGGGATTAATGCCCTTATAAGAAGAGACAACAAAGCTGTCTCTCTTCCTCTCTCCCCCTCTCCCCCCCCCACAACCCCCCTCCTCTCTGCCATGTGAGACCAGAGCAAGAGGGTGGCTATCTGCAGGTCAGGAAGAAAACTCACACCAGAACTCGACCATGCTGGCCCTCTGACCTGGGACTTCCAGACTCCAGAACCAATAGAAAATGAATTTCTGTTGTTTAAGCCACCCAGTCTATGGTATTGGTATTCCGTAACATCTTATGGGAAGTCCTAATGAACTTTCTGGCCAACCCAATACTTCGTTACGGCAGCCTGAGCTGACTGATACATGGTGGCTGAGGGAGAAGAAGGAATCAAGGTTGACTCCAAAGTTTCTACCTTGGGTAACTGGAAGGAAAGATGGCGATTCCAACATGTGAAATGGAGAAGGCAGAAGTTTCCCACTATTTGAACCATGGGAAAAACCAAGAGAACAAGGCCACCATTTTTGAATGGCCCAAACAAAATCCAAAGACCAGAATAGGAGGATGTAGTTGACACTTTTTTTTTTTTTTTTTGTGGTACGCGGGCCTCTCACTGTTGTGGCCTCTCCCGTTGCGGAGCACAGGCTCCTGACGCACAGGCTCAGAGGCCATGGCTCACGGGCCCAGCCGCTCCGCGGCATATGGGATCTTCCCGGACCCGGGCACGAACCCGTGTCTCCTGCATCGGCAGGCGGATTCTCAACCACTGTGCCACCAGGGAAGCCCCTGACACTTTTTATATCATAAGAGAAATATCCAAAATTCCAGTTTGTCTAATTATTTTCTGAATCTGTTTTTTTTTAAATTAATTGAATATCTTCTTTAGGAGTTTAAAAGAAAATCTCATCTTCTGGTATGCCAATCTGACAAAGGTTAAAGAAAGGCATTATCTTTCGTTTCACATTACCGCCTTACAGAGTGGATTTAAAAAATAGATATATAATCATCTGAGTTGCAAGGCTCTTTTTTAGCTCAGAGAGTAGGAGGTAGATTGGCATGCAAGAGGTTCATTTAGCAAGTATATTCCGAGTTATGTTGCCACACTGTCCTGTCAAGATTTAAACGCTGAGAACAGCAAACAGGCTTGCTGTCCATAACAAAGTCGTGTCTCATGTCAGGAGCCCATGGATCACTGAATCTGCTTCACCCAATATCTCCCTGGGACCGAGTTTTAAAAGGATAGAATCGAGACAGGATGTCGGGATCTAGAAATTATGTCAAGCCACTCTTATTGTCATTCATCTTCCGTTGTCTTCTTTCCCAAGTTGTGCCATTGTTTCTCTTTCAAATCAGGTCTTAGAAAAATATATTGCAGGGACAGTTTTGGACATGTTGACTTGAAATTTCCAGCAGCTCTTTCAGTAAGTGCTTTTCTGTTTCCATGGCAACCAGCAACGTTTTGAAGAGGCGGTGACAGGTTCAGCGCAAACCAGCTACCATGGGGAGTGTGTGTCAGTCTGTCAGCTAAAGTCAGTGGCAAAATTACCACCTTCTGGGACTTTCTCTGACATGGCCGACTTGACCTTCTAAAGAAAGAGAAACAGAACGCTGATGACAAAGTCATTTCCGCCCCACCAGCATTCCGGGTCTGTATTCCGTTCCTCTCTCCATCACCAAGTCGTTCAGCACTCCCACTTTGAAGCCACCAGCAGAGCAGATGTGGTGACTGCTGTCTGCGAAACATGTGTGATCACAGGGCTAGAGAGAGGAGATAGCTCTGGTAAGGTAGGTGACTTGCCTATTGGCTGACATTTCCTGCCTTGTGGAATTCATTCCCAAGAACCCTAATGTGTCTTGCTAGGAAATTTCAGATTGGGTTCGTTGCTTTAAGAATTCATGGTTTTTATCACATCAAAAAAATAAAATACTTAGGGATAAACCTTACCAAGGAGGTGAAAGACTTATTGCTAAGAACTATAAAACATTAATAAAGGAAACAGAAGATGATTCAACGAAATGGAAAGAAATCCCATGCTCTTGGATTGGAAGAATTAATATTGTTTAAATGGCCATACTACCCAAAGCAATCTACAGATTTAATGCAGTACCTATCAAAATACCCATGACATTTTTCACAGAACTAGAACAAATAATCCTAAAATTTACATGGAACCATAAAAGACCCAGAATTGCCACAGCAATCCTGAGGAAAAAGAAGAAAGCAGGAGGTATAACCCTCCCAGACTTCAGACAATACTATAAAACTACAGTCATCGAAACGTGTGGTACTGGCACAAAAACAGACATATGGATCAATGGAACAGAATCGAAAGCCCAAAAGTAAACTCACACACCTATGGACAATTAATCTTCGACAAGGGAGACAAGAATATACAATGGGGAAAAGACAGTCTCTTCAGCAAATGGTGTTGAGAAAGTTGGACAGCCGCATGTAAATCAATGAAATGAGAACACACCCTCTCACCATGAACAAACTCAAAATGGCTTAAAGACTTAAATATAAGACAAGACACCATAAAACTCTTAGAAGAGGACATAAGCAAAACATTCTCTGACATAAATCATACGAAGGTTTTCTTAGGTCTCCTAAGGCAATAGAAATAAAAGTAAAAATAAACAAATGGGACCTAATCAAACTTATAAGCTTTTGCACAGCAAAGGAAACCATAAACAAAATGAAAAGACAACCTACGAACTGGGAGAAAATATTTGCAAATGATGTGACCAACAAGGGCTTAATTCTCAAAATATACAAACAGCTCCTACAATTCAATAACAAAAACAAACAAACAACCTGATCGAAAAATGGGCAGAAGACGTAAATAGACGTTCCTCCAAAGAAGACCTACAGGTGGTCAACAGGCATCTGAAAAGATGCTCATCACCGCTAATTATTAGAGAAATGCAACTCAAAACTACAATGAGGTACCACCTCACGCCGGTCAGAACAGCCATCATTAAAACGTCTACAAATAATAAATGCTGGAGGTGGTGTGGAGCAAAGGGAATCCTCTTACACTGTTGGTGGGAGTGTAAATTGGTGCAGCCATTATAGAAAACAGTATGGAGGTTCCTCAAAAAAACTAAAAATAGAGTTGCCATATGATCCAACAATCATATGATCCAGAAATCATATAACTCCTGGGCATATTCCCCAGGACTATAAATTATAGACAAAATTATAATTCAAAAAGATACATGCACCCCAATGTTCATAGCAGCACTATTTACAATAGCCAAGACATGGAGACAACCTAAATGTCCATAGACAGATGAATGGATATAGAAGATGTGGTACACATATACAATGGAATATTACTCAGTCATTAAAAAGAATGAAATAATGCCATTTGCAGCAACTTGGATGGACCTAGAGATTATCATATGAAGTCAGAAAGAGAAAAACAAATATCATATGATATCACTTATACGTGGAATCTAAAATACGACACAAATGAACATCTACAAAACAAAAACAGACTCACAGACTTGTGAGTCTTGTGAGTCTGTTTTTGTGAGAGTTGTCAACTTGTGAGAGTTGCCAAAGGGGAGAGGGCTGAGGAGGGAAGGTTTGGCAGTTTGGGATTAGCAGATGCAAACTATTATATATATAGGATGGATAAACAACAGGTCCTACTGTATAGCACAGGGAACTATATTCAATACCCTATGATAAACCATAATGGAAAATAATATATATATATATGTATAACTGAGTCACTTTGCTGTACAGCAGAAATTAAACACAACATTGTAAATTTTTTAAAAATTCATGGTTTTTACATAGTTGCATGTAGCGGAGAGAGAGGGGCATACACTTCTCACAGACCCTGAGATTCTGCTGGATTTGGGGAGACATTCCTGGTAGGTGTGTGACCCACCTGTAAAAGTCCAATTACACGTGGGCTAGGTATGGGGCACTGTCAGCAGGAGAGCTGGTGACCTCCCTCTCCAGCTTCCTAAGGAGCTGGGTGCGGCACGTGTTTAAAAAAAAAAAAAAGAAATCCTCAATGAGATTCAACAAACACCTTGCCACTCTCACAAATGCAAAAGGAGAAACTGTTATATTTATTTTGCTCTAGATTTTATCAGCCATTTGGTTACAGAAGAAAGACCTCTGTTTGCCTTGTCAGATATGCTCAACTTAGAATCTGCAGGAGATGCCACGTATCCTCAAGGCTCTTACCATTTCTCTGCGCTTGTGTTCCTTGTCCTGCAGGCTTTCTCTGGAGCGCCCCAGCTATTGGCACAGGTGACAGGCCAGTATTGTCAGGGAAGTAACAAACTGAGAGCAGCCATCATGCAACTGAAGGGAGATACGGGACAATTTTCTCTGCTCTCTCGACGCTTGGAATGGGGAGGTTAGGGTGTGTGTCTACACTGGCTCCAAGGGTTCCCAGGTGGAAGAGAATTTCTTTTTTTATAAATTTATTTATTTTTGGCTGCCTTGGATCTTCGTTGCTGCGCGGCTTTCTCTAGCTGTGGCGAGCGGGGCCTCCTCTTCGTGGCAGTGAGTGAGCTTCTCATTGCGGTGGCTTTTCTTGTTGCGGAGCACGGTCTCTAGGTGCGCGGGCTTCAGTAGTTGCGGCGCACGGGCTCAGCAGTTGTGGCTCGCGGGCTCTAGAGCGCAGGCTCAGTAGTTGTGGCGCACGGGCTTAGCTGCTCCGTGGCATGTGGGATCTTCCCGGACCAGGGCTCGAACCCGTGTCCCCTGCACTGGCAGGCGGATCCTTAACCACTGCACCACCAGGGAAGTCCCGAGAATTTAATTAATCAAGTTATGCACTTACTTACTTCACCTTTTACTGACAGCCTCTCTTCTCCTGACTCATTTCCCTACTGACCTGTGGATAGTTCCTGGGAGGGCTTTTTATATATTTAATTTTATTTTCCCACCAGTTTTTTTCAGAGGAGGTGAAATTCACATCCTAACATAAAATTAACCATTTTAAAGTGAGCGATTCACTGGCATTTAGTACGTTCACAATGTTGTGCAACCCCATCTCTATCTGATTCCAAATCATTTTCAGCAGAGCAAAAGAAAGCCTCACACCTATTAAGCTGTTACTCCCCCACCCCACCCCCTCCTCAGCCCCGGGCAACCACCAGTCTGCATTCTGTTTCTATGTATTTACCTATTCTGGATATTTCACATAAATGAAATCGTATAATATGTAACTTTTTGAGTCTGGCTTCTTTCACTTAGCATAATACTTTCAAGGTTGATTCACGTTGTAGGATGTGTCGATACTTCATTCCTTTTTAAGGTGAATAATATTGCATTGTATAGATGCACCAATTTTGTTTATTCATTTGCCTATTCATAGGTATTTGGGTTGTTTCCACCTTTTAAGCTATTGTAAATAGTGCTGCTATGAACATCCACGTACAAGAACTGGTTTGAGTCCCTGGTTTCAATTCATTTGGGCCTATATTACCTAGAAGTGCAATTGCTGCATCTTGTAACTCAATGTTTAACTTTTTGAAGAACTGCCCAACTGTCTCCACAGTGGTTATACTGGGGTTCAGTTTCCCCACATCCTCGCCACCACTTACTATTTTCTGTTTAAAATTCTGCCTATCCTAGACGGTGTGAAATACCTAATTTAATACCTTTTCCATGTGCTCGTTCCCAAACACATGGAAAAGTTAAAAAAAAAGAACACAAACACAGAACACCTGTGTACCCTCCACTTAGCCTCAACAATTTGGATTTGCCGGAGTAGTTCTTGGTGGTGTCATTTAACCCGTTCGTCCACCTTGTGTATTTTCTGTAAACTGAGAGTTTCGTCTAAAAGCCTGAATAGGTTCCGGTGAAACATCTCAACTTAACATTTTAAATAGTAATAGCAGACAAGAGTACTAGGCGCGTAGTAGGGGCCCACTGTTCCACGCACATATTCTTACCGAATCTCAAAATGACTCTGGGTAGAGGACGCAGCAGTTGTTTCTACCTGCCCGGAATCCACAGCTGTCTCTTCTGGCCGCAACACTTTGATTTTCTTCTCAGAAACCACCATTCCTCCTTTGGTCCTCCGGCTAGGAGATGCTGACCGCAGCCCCTAACACCAGAGGTGGCCCTGACTAAGGCGGAACAACCAGAGTTGCAGTGATTGGCCAACGAGAGGCACGTGATCCGCTTGGGCCAATGAGAGCCAGCCTTTGCGCTACCGCAGTTCATGGAATAGAAGGCTACGTCTTTGACTGTAGGACTCACTGTAAAGGGAGTACTGCCAAGTAGTTATGAAAGGGCATCATTTGCCAGATACACCCTGATTTCGGAAATGTTCAAACGTGAAAAGGAAAAATGTCTTACATTGCTGGCCATCTTGCCCTGCCTGGAGGAGAGCCTGTCTGAAGAGTGGAGAGGTGTTTTCTGGGGAGAGTTGCTTAACTCTCCACACACTCTTTCCTCTTTTCTAGTGGCCTAGGGACAAGCATATTGGGAGGCTGCTGGCTGAAGCTCTGGATGCCCGGGAAACCGATCCAGTCTCCCCCAACACTTGCAGGAAATGCCCTCTACCCACTCATCTTTCCTGACGACCAGGGTCCTTCGGGTCCCCAAATTTGCAGAGACTTCACGGATTCCATTGAGTGGGGGAGTTGGGGGTGGTGATCGGGGGAGGCAGCACGAGAAGCAGCTACACAGTCCACAGAGACGGGTCTGCGATGGACAAGACATTCCCGTGGGACTACAGGGGTGGTCAGGGCACTGGGAGGGAGGTCCCAGAAACCACCGTCCCCCAAAGATCTCCAGGCACTGGGCTCAGAAATCGGACTGTTTTGAAGGGTGACCAGTTAGCTGTGTGACACTGGGCAAGTTACCCAGCCTCTCTGAGCCTCAGCTTCCTTATCTACACTGGCTTGTCATTTACAAGGTTGCTGGGAGGCTTAAATGAGACCGTGTCTACTGAGCTTATCACAACGCCAGGCACATTGTGAGTGCTTACCACGTGTTAGCTGTCGCTCTGCTCAAGTTTATCCAGACCTTATGTGTCTGGCCAGCCTTGAACCTAGGGATGTCTGGCTCTCCCGCTGTGTTCTTAACACCTCCCCAGGATCCTTTCACAGCTTAGATCTCCTCCCATTTCCCCCACTCTTGTCACTCTCTTAAACTCACAGCTAAATTGTGACAAAAGAGGGATTTGTGGCAAATGGCTCAGCAGGATTTAGAAGCAACTGCTGGGCACATCTGCTGCACACGTTGACAGACTCCAGAGAACAAAGCTGTGACCACCTCAGCTCACCTCCGGAGTCTACAGTGGGGGTGGGAAGGGAGGAGCTGGAGGACTGGGTGTGGGGCAACACCCATGGGGACCTGCAGGGGCCTCCCAGACCCTCCAGTTGTGTGTCTTTCAAAATCACAAAGCTTAGGAATGAGGTTTGTGTATGTGCTCTTTTTGTTGGAATCTCAAAAGTCAAAAGGTATTTTGAACAGAGCTGGACACTGGAGAAATTCAGCGATGGCTGTGTAAGGCAGGTTTCCGGGCAGCCCAAGATGTGCGCAGCCTGACAGTCTGGTCCCTGGGAGACGGAGCTGGTGCCGGGATGATGTGGGGACGGGGTCGGGATACAGACAGACCAAGAGAGAGACAGACGGAAGAACAGAGAGATAGATACAGAGGGAAACAGAGACACAGAGAAGCAGAGAGGGAGAGAGACGATAGGGACAGAAACACACAGAGAAAGGCAGAGAGAGAAAAAGAGAGACAAAGAGAGACAGAAAGAATCAGAAGGAGAGAGAGGACAGAAAGAAGGAGAGAAGAGGACATTTGTTAATTTAAAGAGAAACAAAAGAGGGAGGCAAGAAAACGGGGAGAAAGAGCGGGGGCAGGGAGAACTTGAGGCGAGAAAGAGACGAAGATTAAAGGGAAAAAGGAAACAGAGGAGAGAAAGGCTGAGGGGAGCAGAGAAAGGAGGTGGGAGGGGGCGGGAGGGATCTGATTAGCCAGTGAAGACCTTTCCTCATTTCTGTCTCCTCTATTGTTCCTCTGGCAGGTGGAGCGCCAAATTAGCAATAATCTCATGCCTGTGGAAGCCCCGAACCCCAGCCCAGTATCCAGGCTATGTTAGAGGTTTATAGATCTGATTCTGTACTAGCTTTTTCCCCACCAGTTTCCACCCCAAAGTAGACTCTTCTCCTGGACACTCAATGCTTGTTCATAGGACACAACTTTAGGAAGACCCTGGGAGATACCGACAGCCTGGAACCGGGCACATAATTTTCAAAATGCAGACATGGGGCCCCTTGTTCAAAAATTATCAAGACCTTGACAGCCGATCATTAAACCAAGCATGGGGCTCTTCCAAGGGCAGGGCACCTACTCCCCCCACTTAGATGCCAGTGAGTGGGAGAGCGAGGACCCCAGGGCCTCTGGGAATGGCAAGAGGCAATGACTCTACCTTGGGTTCTCTGTTAACTTCATTCATTCATTCATTTATTCATTCAACAGATATTTAAGACTGCTAGCCTGTAGCTACAGTCTTAAATATGGCAACAAAACCCTCCATTTCTCAAGTACTTTTCTGTGCTAAGCATTTTATGTGTGTTATCTCATTTCATTCTCATTAATAACTAGACAGCGTGGCTGTTATTATCACCAGTCCCATTTTACAGATGAGGAAACTGAGGCCACTGGCTTAAGTCCCAGGGCTATTAAGTGGTAGAGCCAGGGCTGTCTGCCTAGAGCCCTCGTTCTTTACTGTCAGGCCTGTCTGTCTCTATTCCTCTTCTGAAAGGAACAGGAGACAGAAAGTGAGGCTCAGTAGAAAGGAGCATCTGCTTCATGATTGCTGGTGAGCATGGAAATTAGAGGGACGAAAAGAGGAGTAGACTTTAGACAGGGGGAAGGCTCTTCCACATAAGTGTAGGAGTTTTCACATACTGGGGTATGGGCAGAATTGGCAGGAGGCGACAAATCATGGCCCCCAAAGCACAGCCTGCCTGGCCCTAGGGACACGGGAATGAGCAGAGTTCAGAAATGCAGCATCTGATGTGTAGCGAAAGCATCCGGTGCAAGGAATTACGGTTTTGTAAGTTTGGTTTGTTTTTCTGAAGTCGCTAACACACCGTGTCAGTTTGCCCTGCAGTGGGCACCACTTGATGGATGTATCACGTCCTTTGGAACGGGGGTTCTTAGCCTGGGGGTGTGAGTGAGCTCTGGTTCTCCTGCATCTGGATGTAGCTTTCCTGGTGGGTGCTCTCCAGAAGCAGACCCTGAGTTAAGATGCCACTAAAGGTGGTTGTTTGGGAGGTGATACCAGGAAGCACCAAAGGACAGTGGGTAAGTAACCCTCAGAAGGGAAGGAAGACCATTAAAAAGTCTTATTATTGTTATTGAGCACTGGGAACTCTGGGGACAGCATAGAACATACCTCACAGTTGTTCCTCCCAAGGCAAGTAAGAGCTGGGATAGTAATCCCTCAACTCCATCCCTCATTGGCTGAGAACTGCTCCCAGGTATATCCCTCTAGCGCATCCAGATGCCCTGTAAGCCACGTAGAGTATTTAGTTCTTACCTGTGGGTCTTGACATCCGGTATATGAGTTATTACTAAATATAGAATTGTCGGTATGCTACACAATACTACAAATTTTCAGGGGTATATAGATGCTTTGTGAATATGACTGCAGGTGTGTGTTGGGGGGAGAGGCACCTACACAAGACATATTTTCTCAATTACCTGACATACAATTAATAGTACATTAGTAATATACCTCTTAGTTTCAAGGAACAGAAACCCAGCTCAAATTGGCTTTATCCCGAAGAGAAGTTTTGGTTCATATGATTGCAAAGGCAAGAGAAGTGGGTCTGACTTGGATCCAAGAGCCTCAATAACGTCACCAGGAATCTCTTTTTTTCCATTTCTGGGATTTGTTTTTCTTGGTCTTTTTTTCATTTACAGCCAGGTTTGTCCCACGTGACAGCAACATGGCTGCCGGCAGGTCCTGGCATCCCTCCAGCAGCCTGGCAACTCCCACACAGAGTGAGCCTGTTTCCCATTGGCCCAGATTGGGTCATGTGACCATCTCTGAGCTAATTCTGGAATCTCTGATTGGCCAGACTGTGGTCACGTGCTCAGAGTCAGGCAGTAGGGTGGCTCCACCCAAGCACGTGGACTGAGATCCCCTCTCTCTCGTGGTTCCCCAAAGTAACATGGAGGAGCTGTTACTAAAAGAAGGGAGCCTAGATTTCCATTGCAACCAGCATGTGGAGTGCCCGCCACAAAAAAGCCACCTTCCTTTGGAAAATGTTGGGATGTCGACCAAAATATACCAGGGTCTTCCTACATGATTTGGGGATAAAAGTATGGTTCTTGCATCATAGTTTGATGAAATCATTTTGATTATATAAACCGCTCAGAGAATCCTCCAGTAGAAAATAGTTCAAATTCAGGAAGGAGGGACTCTGGGGAGGGCGCGGGGGGGGGGGGAGGGGAACTGAGGCAGAGTGGATAAATATCCACTGTAGAGAAGAGGTCCAGGTAGAAGAGCCTCCCTGCAGGTGGGATCCCGCAGTACCGTGGGTTAGAGCCCAACTGATAAGAAAAGCGGGATTCTGGAACTGCTGGCAAAGCCTTTCAGATAAATAAGCACAATGGTTCCCTACTGATTGTCCTTGGCATTCTTTTTAGCTTTTGACACAACACATTCTGCTGCAATAAACAACCTTGTACAAACGTCGTCTCCCTGGTGCCTTGTATTTCTGTGGGATAAGTGGAATAAATTATGATGTCACACACCATGGGCTATAACTCAGCTTTAACATAATAAGCTGGAGCTTTGTGCAATGACCTGGTGAGATGTCCGGAATAGATATGTCCCCACTCTCTCCCTCTCGATTAAAAAAAAGCAAGATACAGAATTTTTTCTTTTTTTGAGGAAAACTAAAAACTTTGTGTTTTTTATGAGCAAGGGGAATGGTGTGGAAGGACACCCATCAAACAGTAAATATTAATATTTTAAGGACGTGGGACTAGAGGGCTTGAAAAGGTGATTAGCTTGCTTACTAGTCCAGTAGGCTATTTTTATACACGTATATATTTCACACGCAATCAAAAATGTTAAGAGGAAGCCTGCCTTCTAAGAAGGTTGAAGATTGGCCTGCAGGTTGGGGGTTAGGGAACATTGAAAAGGCATATATTGCTTTTATAGAAGAGGGAGGGAGGGTTGGTAGATAAAATACCCAGTTAAATGTGGATTTCACATAAAGGACAAATAAATTTTAGCGTAAGTATATCCCAAACATTGCACTCTTCCCACTGGCCCAGCTTGGGTCATGTGACCATCTCTGAACTAATCATGGAACCTCTGATTGGCCAGAGGGTAGTCAGGTGCCCACAGGGTCAGAACTTATACTACAGATTTACACATATTTTTCAAAATCTGATTTTCAAATTTAACTGGGTGTCCTACAGTTTTATTTTCTAAATTTGGCAACCCTGTGTGGAAAGAAGTAAGCTGTCTGCGTAGGGAGTGGGGGTAGTGTGCAGGGGGCCGCAGCTCTGTAAGTGGGAGAGCACTGAAATTTGGAGAGGGAGAGAGATTACAACAGGAGCCCGGGAAGGTGAGACTCTTGAGGACGGAATTGGGGAAAAAGAATTTTAAGGAAGTTTCCTTGGGTGACGTGCCTCTCACTCAGTTCCCTTGAGAGACCGTCAGTAAAAATTCGATTCTTTTAAGTCTTCTGTGGACTTAGAGTGGTTGAAGCCTACACTGTGTGAGCCCCTGGTCCAAGGTGAGCCCATTTTTTAACCATAACACCTTCTGCCTGGGTCTATTTCACGGGCAAGGAGGAGGTACCAATGATGTTCGTTTCTCTTTCTCTGTCAAGAGTCAAGGGCAGTCCACTCATCCTCCAAACTGAAAACTGTTGTATCAGAAATAATCCATTTCATCAGATGACTTTGTCCAAAGGGAATAACCCTTGTGAGGCAGTGAAGTGTGGCTGAGGCTGCCATCTGGTGGTTGAAAGGGACTCAGACGCTGGCAACCTTGCCGGTACCTTGGGCTTCCCTGTTTGGTTGATATTCATTTCTTCGCAAATATCTAACAATACCTATATGTGCCAGGCAAACATGTTGTAAACAGTAGTATTAATAGCACTTTTTTTTTTTTTTTTTTGGCGGTACGCGGGCCTCTCACTGTTGTGGCCTCTCCCGTTGCGGAGCACGGGCTCCAGACGCGCAGGCTCAGCGGCCACGGCTCACGGGCCCAGCCGCTCCGCGGCATGTGGGATCTTCCCAGACCGGGGCACGAACCCGTGTCCCCTGCATCGGCAGGCGGACTCTCAACCACTGCGCCACCAGGGAAGCCCAATAGCATTGTTTTAAAATGGGAATTTTTTAGTTGAGTGCAAATAAAAACCTATACTGGAAATGTAAGGAAATAAAAAGTAGGTCTTTAAAACTTGTAAGCCATGAAATTCATGTCGAAAGTACTTTTCCTGTCCTACGCCATCTTTTAGGGTAGAGGGTTAGGAAATCTTGGACAGAGTTATAACATGGACAGAGAAAGAGTGGGGAGCACAGGGAGGAGAAAGGAGGTAGGGCGAGAAACTTGGAAGGGGAGGTTGGTGGGGGCACAAGAGCTGAAAAGTTGATAGAACTTTCCAGAAACTGGCATTCACACCTTATCTTTGCTTTTAGATTCCACTTTGGTGAAATATTTCCTCTGTTTATACTGTTGCAGAACATACAGAACCATTACCTGTATTTATGGAGCTGGTTTCATGCATTATTATGCTTTACACTAGGGACAGGTAGGTTGATGTTGGTGCCATCAGTGGGCCAGGGTTTTCTATCCACTTAGTGTCCATTCTTAGTGGCTTGCTTTTGTCCTCAGGCTGGACTCTTCCATTGCAAGATGAACACTCAAGTCCTGAAGTATCATGACTGGGTTCAGAAAGGAGAAAAGGGGGCTGGTGCTGTAGCAGCTGTGTCTGTCCCCTTTTATCAGGAAAGCAAACACTTTTTTAGGGCAACTCTCACTCTCCACCAACACACACACACACACACACACATACACACACAGCCAACTTCAGCTAATGCTTGTTGACCAGAATGAGTCAGAAGATCAACCCTAACAGCAAGGGAGGCTGGGGAACTGGGTAACAGGATTGTCATAATTGAAACCAGCCATGACCCATTGTTGGAAGATGGGTTCATGGCTGCTCTGAAAAAAATTAGGGTTCCATTAGCAGAGAGAAGAGAAACAGATATTGGATATTGTTTGCCCCAACATTCCATCACTTTTAGGACAGTTAGTAACTTTTCCTTCCTCTTTTATGCAGGGATTTAGAAACCCCGTAGCGAGGAGCTTCACAGTGACATAGAAAGGTGACTCCTGCCTATTGGGGTCCCTCACTCCAATACGCTGCTAATCGTTGATGGAGTCGAGATTCAACCCACAGTTCCAGCTCTTCACTACTGCTGAACACAGCCAAACACCTCCCAGGACAAAACCGAGTGAGGCAGAGTCCCTGAGCTCAGGGCGTCCACAGGATCAGAGCCTGCTTGGGTTCTGGGTGCCCCGGGAGGAAGCAGCACTGCTCAGGCATTCCTACCCAGGACATCGACCAGGAGCCAGACCTCCTGGGTCCCCTTCCCTCATGGATGAGCTTTGTGGACTTGGGCAAGTGACTTAGCCTCTCTGAGCCTCAGACGCCGCATCTGTAAGAGGAGAATGATAATAATTTTACTGACAGGAGTAAATGACATATTAAAGGGCATCAAGTAACTAGGAAATCTAAAACTATTCTAAAAGAGAAAGTGTGTTTAAAATGTAGAAAACAAAACAAAAAGAGCTAGCAAGCAGCCAAGGAATGCCAGCTACTAACTATTACCATGATTGTTATGATTATTACTATGCTATCCTGGCAGGGATCTCTTTGGTCACTGCTTTATTGTTCTCCCTCTCCTGGCCCAGGGCTGCCCATGGTGGGTTCATGGTCTCGGGAAACTCTGTCTCTCCACTATTGCTCTAAACTTGTGAGCAGCCAGGCCTGGGAAACAGAATCTTGGTTTCCGAAAGCATCCCGGGCACCCTCTGCCTTTCCGTCTTCTTTCTTCACCTTGCCTGTCCTTCCTCGGAATCGCCTCCGTTCCAGAACTGATTTTGAGTGACAGGCCCATGCATGATTCAGCCCCACCCTGGTCCTGCCAGTGGCCCCGCCCCACTGGTGAAACCTCCCCAGGAAACCTATCAGAAGCCCCACCCCTTCATTTTATAACGGAAGATGATTGGATAGCTGCAGGGAAGGAGCACGCCCGACGTCCACCCAGGACGCTGCCCTACGTGCCTCTCCCACCCTGTTCTCCATTTACTGAGTTGTCCCAGAGATGATGAGGCGAACTTGGAGCCCCCTTCCCCCTGATCCTTGAAAATTACCTAAATTTTGGATTGGATTCCCCACGTGGCCACCAGAGGGAGCATTAAACACAAAGTCCAGTCATCTATCAGGATTTTTCTACTTTCTTCTGGGTACCACCTGGAGGATTGCTTTCTTTGTCAAATGGAGACAGGCCAGTGATGGCTAATTGTATGTGTCAATTTGACCTGGCTAAGAGATGACCAGATAGCTGGCCAAACATTATTTTCAGGTGTGTCTATGAGGGTGTTTCCCAAAGAGATTAGCATTTGAATTGGGAACTGAGTAACTTTCCAACCCACGGAGGGCCTGAAGAGAACAAAAGGCGGAGGATGGAGAATTTGCTGTCTGCTTGAGCTGGAGCATCTCTGCTCTCCTCTCCTCGGACACTGATGCTCCTGGTATGTCCTGCATGGTGGTATGTGATGATGGCAGTGGACACGTCTTGTTCCAAACATTCCCCAAACGTTCCTGGAACCATTCCCGAGTCAACAGTCCTGTCTTGGCATTCAAAGTCTCAGTAGGTGTCATCCCAGCCGAATCCCCAGAAACGGGAAACATTCCACTCAGTGCCAGCCTGGGACGTTTGTAACAAAAACCCCATAGCTTTGACTTTTTTCATTTCTTTTATTAGCATCAATATATACAAAGTGGAAAATGACTTCATTATTCTAGCTTAGAAAGTTCGTTTTGCGTTTAATTCTATTTGGGCATAAAATGGAAATGAAAACTTCCCAGGAGAAAGCCTACCTTTGGGGGTTCCGAACAACTCAATAAAACGTGACCTCAAATGACCCAGCGACCTCAAAAACATAGGAAAGTCATACCCTTTGGATTGACCAAAAGAAAGGTCATTTTTGCCCAAGGCTCACGCTCAGCCTACATCTGCCCACGTATTTGCCCAGTCCCGTCCGTCTGCTTACACAAGCATTTGGATCACGTAGCCACTTTGTTTCTTGCTGGGCTGTTTGGCAGTTTCCAAAGCTATCAGCCTGAGGTTCTGCAGGCTCTCCAAGGAGCTGGCTTCAAAAGATAATTTTTAAAGCATGTCCGTGGAACTAAAAGGATGGCCATCAAGTAGCAACCAGAATACTTATGTTGGCTAAATCATTCTACCCTCTACCACCAAAAAAAGCAGAAAGATGAGTCCCAAGCTGAAGAGGGTGGAGTGTGTGCATTTTTAAAGCACAGGATGGCAGCTGGCAGATACAGCTTATACGAATTAGCATGTAATACGCACCATCACATGCATTCTTTGAAGCTCGAAATCTCTGTAAACATATTTCCCCGATGTTTTACAAAGAGTAGCTTGTAGGAAGGTTCAGTCTGTTCTCAAGTTGAAGATTGTATCCTGTCAAAAATATTTAATCCCAGCGGGTTTTAACATTGAGCTTATTAAAAACAGACATGACATGAGCTGAAATGAGATGGCTGGTAAATTTTTGGCACGATTATTATGATTTGTTTTACCTTTACATATTACAAAGACACATTCAGGTATTTTAAAAAGAAAAATAGACACCAACCTGTCTTTTCAATCACACTGTACATTGTCAAGCTTGCATGATCCACCTTTTGACTAAAACAAACTTTTAAAACATGGTCACAGGTGCTGTATGACTAGGACAGAACTAAGATATTGGAATCCTGGAAAAAAAAGAAAAATCAACACCTCTCTACCCCATCCAACAGCCAATAAGAACTCCTGGGCCATGGCCTGGCCAGTTTTAGGGAACGGGGTTAGAATAAAGATTTTATATTGTGTCAGTCTTTATGAAAGGCAAATATTTAGTGTTCACGTAACCTAAAATTAAATATCATTAATAGAGTTCTTCATTCTGGATGACCCAGGGTTAGGATTAGAATCAGCATTAAATAGATATAAAAGCAAAGATTTGATTCTGCTTTCAAAAAAAAAGTTTGCATTATTTGCATTGCTGGTCTTTCTCCAGACATGACATTGCTCACTAATGGTCTGGAACATTTCTCCTCTGGTTCTTTCATAAAATGGGGTGGCCTTTGGGCAGCTGGAAAGCAGCCTTTTATGATCTCCTGCTGTGCATCATGAATGCATGCTTGAAGGAGCAGATGTGCAGGATTCTTTTCTGGCAGAAGGAAAATATTTGGGCCTCAGACGCCCCCAAGATTGAGGTCCACGGTCCCGGCTGGGAGGAGGTGGGGTGTGTGTGTGTGGGGGGGGGGGCAAAGCCAACTGCCATATTCTGTTTCAGATGCTTCCTAAGCAAGCTACCAAAACATGGACTCCCAGCTATTCTCCCAAAGGTCTGGCAGCCAGAAAGTCTTGTTTGAAAACCAGCTGATTTAAAACAATTCTAGAGAGCATGGGAAGGCCCCAAAGAGTACCCCAAAAGCCACTGGGCCGGTGTGCCTCTCTGAGCCACTGGCTGACACTAGGGAGATGAATTAGCCTCACATGCACTTTTCCTTCCAACCATCCTCACCCCTTGCCTTCTCTTTACACCTATATTTAGAAAAGAATCTTCCAGATAATCACACACTCACCAGTCCTATGGGGTTGAGGTGAAAGGACTCTGATAAAATACCAGGATGTGGGATTAATGAGATGCTAAGAGTTCCTTTCTGGCCTAAAATTCCTCCTTCTCTCCTCACTGGAGTTCAAATCGTGGGATGTGGATGCCGTCGTGGCTTTAAGCCCCCCGTTCCTGTTCCTCGGCACCTCTACGGTCAAGCATTCACGCCACCATCCAACACCCGGGCAGAGCTTCAGAGAATAGAAAAGTAGTTTCTTCTCATAGGACCCTCCCTCCCTCCAAAATACTCGATTGCGAGTGTATTCTGAAGGTGCCACCTTTTAGAGTGACAGTGCACTTGAGTCTCCCCTATTTTGAGGGCTCTGGTGCTGCACCACCCTGGGAGGGAAACAGAGCTCACCCCTGGATTTCTCCCCTGCAACCCAAAGCCTCTTAACACTATGGGCGGTGCTGCTCACGCCTGCAAAGAGTACGGATCTATCAGCACAGCTTGAGGGTGGCCTTGTTGAACAAGGTGAACGATTCTGGCCCTTGGAGCATAAATTACCTGCTCTTTCATCGTTGAAAGAGTGTCACGGAAAAGAACATTTTATTCTCTCGATTCCCTTAGCCAGCTTTCCCCCTCATCCACTTCTTCATTGGAACTCTCATCTTCTCTGAAAACTTTCCTTTGTCATCTGTCACCTTTATAGAAAGAGAACATTTTCTTAGTTTGCCAGCATCCAGTGAGGCCAGGGTGGTGAAAGAGAATGTTTATGTAACACCTTTGCTGCCTTCAGGGGGGCCATGGGAGGGAGGGGACAGGGCAGGTTCTTTTAGAAGCTGGCGAAATTGGAAGGGAGAAAACAGCCTGGTTTTGAAGTAGTGCTGTTTAAGTCTCCGTGCTAAATTTCAACCCAAGTTAATCCAACAAGAAATACCCTTTTCCAACCTAATCTTGGGACTTAGATTTGTACGAAAAACACCATGGGCGTGGATCCTGAAGATGCATGCAATTTGATGCGGCCGTAGCATGGCATTGCTGATAGAAGAAACAGCCTGTTGCTGTTTTTTTTTTGTTTTTTTGTTTTTCCCCTTTTCCCTCTACTGCTGTGTTTGCTATTTTACAGGTCCTCCACCTGCCTTCAGGATTGAGGCTGTACCACAAATTTGGCTGCAGCTGCAATACATCCAACCACACCTATTTCGATTTTAAATATAATAAATACAGTGAAGAAAACAGAAAGTCTTCAGTAAAGAGTCTAAAGAAAAGACAGCCGACACTCTGGGCTTTCCATCAAATACCACATGGTCTCTGGACGAATTTCTCGAGGAGGTTGTAGTTGAGTTTGTATCTGTAAGTTCCCTTCTCACGTGGAGCTCTCTCTAGATGGAAACTTCGTACTCTCTGGTTTCCTGTGAGAGAGAGAAGCACAGACCTGTTGACCCCTTGTGTGGCAGAGTAGCTCATGAATCGTTCCGGATGTTCACCCTTCTCTGTATCCGTGATATTGGACATAGGACTTTGCAGTGCTCTTTACTCTAACCTTGACTTGCTTTTACCAGTGGATTATGGGAAAGTGTGTCATAAGAGGGGCTTGAAAAGTGCCTGTGTGTTTCTGCTGCTGGTGTCCTGCCCTTCTGCCTTCACCATGAGGAGAGCATGCCTTGAAGGCCTTTAGCACCAGCAAGAAGATGAGAGTCATGGACAGCAGAGCTGAGTCATCAGCCAACCACAGATGTGTGAGTGAGCACTGCCAAACCAGGACTACCACCCAGCTGAAACTAGCTGAAAACACTGTCCCATGGACTGATGAGCAAATTAACGCCTGTTACTTTGAGCGACTGAGTTTGGGATTGTTACTCAGCATTATCATAGTGCTAGGTGACTGATACAATAAGTCTTAATAAGGTCTAGTTTCTAAAGTGCTATTTTTCATCAGCTTGACCTTCTCTGAGGATTCAAAACAAGCTATACACAATGTCAAATAACATATGACCTTGTCTTACCAGTGCCATATCTAAAATGACCACAACATGTAGACAGCAACCAGTTCAATTTCTCCAATACTCACGGAGTGTGTGTAATATACTCCAGGCCCCCAGGGCAGAGGAGCATGGAGATATAAGAAGTCATAGGCTCAGCCCCATGTCACTGTCACATGCTTTTTAAAAAAAATTTTTTTAAATAAATTTATTTATGTTTTGTTTATTTTTTTGGCTGCGTTGGGTCTTCCTGCTGAGCGCGGGGGCCCCCTCCGGCTGCGGGGAGGGAGGGCCACACCCCGCTGCGGTGGGTGGGCCTCTCACTGCGGTGGCCCCTCCTGCTGCGGAGCACAGGCTCCAGGCGCGCGGGCCCCAGCAGTTGCGGCGTGCGGGCGCAGTACTTATGGCTCGCGGGTTCCAGAGCGCAGGCTCAGCAGCCGCGGCGCACGGGCCCAGCTGCTCCGTGGCATGTGGGATCCTACTGGAGCAGGGACCGCACCTGCATCCCCTGCACTGGCAGGCAGACTCCCAACCAGTGCACCACCAGGGAAGCCCTGTCACATGCTTTCATGGAGTTCTACAGTTCCCACTGGGGCAACACAGATAAGCAATTCTGTCTGTGCTTCATGGTAGATGGAAGTTCGGGGGGCAGGCTCCAAGGTGGTCCTCATGATGCCCAACCTCCTGGTATTCACATTCCTTGTATGATCCCTTCCCCTTAACTGTATGCAGAACCTATGATTTGCTTCTAAGCAACAGAATGCAGCAAAGGTGCTAGGATGTCACTTCCACATTTATATTTTGTAGGATTGTGACCTCTCTCTCTCTCCCTCTCTCGCTGACTCTGAAAAAGCAAGCTGCCGTGTTGTGAGTTGTTCTATGGAGAAGGGACATATAGAAAGGAACTGAGGTTGACAGCATGCAAGAAACTGAGCCCCTTAGTCCAACGACCTGCAAGAAACTGGATGCTATCAACAGTCATGTGAGCTTGCAAGTGGATCCTTCCCCAGTCAAGCCGCAGATGAGACCGCAGCCTTGACTGACACCTTGATTGTAGCCTGTGAGTCCTGGAGCAGAGGACCTACATAAGCTGTGCCTGGACTCCTGACCTAAAGAATCTATGGGGTAATAAATGTGTGTCCTTTAGGCTCCTAAATTTGCAAAAATATTGTTACACATCAATTGATAACCAACAGGAGGTCAGAGTAAGCAGGAGTGATGGAAGGGTAGCACGGACAGGGAACAAGTCAAGTTTATGCCCCCAATATCGGGAGATGATTGTACATCACCACACAGTGAATTTGAAGGGTTGTGGTTTTGCAAACTCATGACCAGCCTTCTTGTTCTTCACACATGCCCCTGGGCCTTTGCATGTGCTCTCCTGTCTTCCTGGCATCTTCTTCAGCCACCTTATATGACTCAGCTTTCTCAAAGATGAGATGAGATGGCCTTCTCCCAACCCATCATACAATCATAGCATCTTGTCCAATTTCTTTCATGGCCCTTAAAAATTATGGTTTGTTGCAATCAAGATATTCACTGGCATATTTGATTGCTTGAGGTTCAAGGAGAGGCAAGAGAGTCTAACAGAGTTTGCATCCTGGCTGCAGGTTGTGTGTTCTGGCTGTGTGCAATCTTGACCAAATCGTTTTTCCTCTCCCTGAACCTCAGTGTCCTCATCAGTCAATCACAAATAACTAGAGAATCCATCACAAAGAGTTACGATTCAAGGGGATTATGCATTTAAGGGGTCTGGCCCATAATATTACTATTACCATTACTACTACTACTACTACTACTACTACTACTACTACTACTACTACTGTTATTGATATCTGTCTCCTTTGTGAGATTATAAGCTCATTAATGGAAGAACTGTGTCTGTTTGGTTCAGCTGTGTCCCTAGTACCAACACAAGGCTGCTGCTCAAATGTGTGGGGATGGCGCACACTGCCATTCAACAAGGAATGTAGTTTAATAAGATGTTGGGAACGCAGCCCATGGCCACCAGGCCACCGCTGGGCTCCGACCCATCTCAGCTGTCTCTCCATGGGTCTCTGGTGCAGCCCCTTCTTTCTGTGACCATCTGCTAAGAACAAACAGAGTTACAGGCTTGTCATCAGTTCCTAGAATGACCTGAGTTCTCCAGCAGTTACCTCAATAGGGGTCTTGGCGGGGATGAGACAGGAGGACCACTGGCCATGCCTTTCTGCCAGCAGCATCGTGAGCAAAAGGAAATTAAACCTCCCGTTTTGATGTCAATGGATTCAGAGCAAAGAGGGAGGCACCACGGAGACAAGAGAGACCCACTCACCCCTGTCTCATAAATGGGGTTGTCGAACTCGGTTTCCACGGTGATCTGGCTGTAGGGGTGGGAGTACATCAGGGGCAGGCGGAGGTTGGAGTAATAGCGGCATCTGGAGAAGAGACGGTGAAGGGAAGAGAAGTTACTTTTCCTGGACGAGGAGACACCTTACAGTCCCACAGGGGAACGGTGGGTGCTACTTCCTGAGCATGGGCACCTCCATGGATAACAAGGAGGATGTGTGGAGACAGCCTCTTGTAGGTGAGAATCCGAGTGGGGTAAAAGCTGAAATCATAATCGCTCTCAATTTCTAACCCGGTCAGTGATCCTTAAAGCCCGGGACCTCCCCTTACTGGAGCTTAATGTGTTTTCTCCTGTAAGATGATACAAGCCCCTCTGTAATGCAAAGAGCAAGCACAATAATAATGAGCATTTATTAAGCATATACTGTGTTGCCTCAGAGCAGCCTTCCCTGACCACCTATTTAGATCTGGTCTCTGTTCCCACACCCTGTCTCTCTCCTTTATTGTGTTTATTATAGTGTGTGATAATGTGTGTATTTCTCCTCTCCCCCTTCCAGACTGTGAGCTCCACAGGGACCATTTAGAGGAGGCAAATGCCTGCCTCACGGCCTTTGCACATGCTGCTTCTCTACCTGGAATCCTCCTCTCCCAGATATCTGCATAGTTTACTCATTGTTGCTTTCAAGCTCTTACTCAAATGTGATTTCTCACTGGGGCCTCCTCCACCCCTCCCCCACTTAAAATGCAACCATTGCCTCACCCCAGCTCCCTTTTTCTCTCTTCTAAGTTTTCTTCTTCTCCCTGCATTTTCCACCTTCTAATGTACTACTTACTTTTATATTATACTTTACTTATTGCCTCTCTTCCCCCATTAGAACCTGTGCCCCACACGTCAACGATTTCTTTTTGTTTTGTTCACGACGATGACCTTAGAGCCCAGAAAATGGCCTGGTACAGAGTCGGTGCTCAATAATTGTGAAACTGAACGAATTAGTAAATATGCTAGCCATACATGAATATCTTCCTTCCTTATTAAAGGCACGTTCTATGATACCCGACACCTGGGACAATGACATTAGACTGTCAATACATACATGTTGAATGAATGAGTGAGTGAAGGAATGAATGAGTCAGTGTGCCTGGCAATAGGAAATGTCTCTCTCTCCCATTAAACATGAGCTCTGCGAGGTCAGGAGAGTGTCTGTCTGATTTGTTGCCGCACGTTCAGCCCTCCTACCGTGAAGGGTTGGCAGGCGCACGATCTAAATATTTCTCAGAGTTGAACTGAATCACACACCATCCCTTCAATCACACAAATGCCACTGTCCCCGAGTGGAGACCCTGAGGCTCAGGGTCCAGTGACGAGCCCAGCCCCCCAGCACGCTGGTCGCTGGGTGGGTGAGAGCCCCACTCCCACCCGAAGCCCCATACCTGGTGATGTAAATGTAGGCTCCTCCCAGCAGTAAGGAGATGATAAGGACTGGAACGAAGATAGCCAGTGCCACGTTTCCCCCTTCCAGAGACGTCTCGGCTGCCGCTTCTGCTACTAAACGCACAAGCCAGTGAGGGCACCTGGCTCCCAGGGGAGTACCCGCCCTCCCAGCCCTGCACCCACTCCAAGACCTAATGTCACAGAGCCAGCCACTGGAGAACCATCTCCGTAAGGGAGAAGAGGCAGAGAGTAAAGGAAATGGTGCTGGTTCTTGGCAACAGAGCCCCAGACCCATTCTTGGATGGGGTGGCCATCAGTTGAAATCTGGTTAGAATCGAATTCCAGGGAAGACTTGGAGAAAATCCGCAACGTGCTAACTGGAAAGGCAGATTTGCTTGACAGTCTATGGAGAAGACAGAGTTGTGTCTAGACTGGCAGGTCCCTCCCAGACCTGCTCAATCAGACCCTCCAGCAGAGGGCGCTGGGCAGCTGGGTCAGTGCTCGGTACCTGCACACCCCATGACACCCTAACCGTGAAGACACAGTTTTCATCCTCAGAGGCCACGGCTGCACACTCTCAGGCAACCCTCTCGGCCTCACCTGGAGCCTCCCTCTACCTTCCAGTGGTTAGCAGAAATCACAAGAACTATGATGAGTATTGTGGAGGTGGAGGAGGGGAAGGGGGCGTTTTCCGAGCAAGGCTTGAAGGCAGGCTCCACATCCCTTCTGGACGCATTTTCCTCTGCCGTTCTCCACAGCCACGTCTAACAGAGCTCGGCATTATGCAAATCTGCAATCCATTAACCACCACTCCTTGGGTCTGAAAAATCAATCTTTTTTTTTTTTTTTTTTTTTTTGCGGTAGGCGGGCCTCTCACTGTCGCGGTCTCTCCCGCTGCGGAGCACAGGCTTCAGACGCGCAGGCTCAGCGGCCATGGCTCGCGGGCACAGCCGCTCCGCGGCACGTGGGATCCTCCCAGACCGGGGCACGAACCCGCGTCCCCTGCATCGGCAGGCGGACTCCCAACCACTGCGCCACCAGGGAAGCCCTGAAAACTCCATCTTAATACTCATGATAAATGTGCAAGCCCAGAACATTACGATGGCATCACACCCTCTGAGCAACCCAGGCCTTTGAGATGTTCTCATGGTTCACTGGCCAGTGCGAAGGAAGGGCCTGCATAGAGCCTAACACCATAAATGCCCGTTTTCTTCTAGTGGAGTGACTAATACATGCTCCGCACAACATACACATATATTTGAGCTCCGGCTCTGTCTGTTTGGATTAAAATGTCATCTGTTGCAGAAGAGAGCAACTAATGACATGTAATTTCCACTGCCCCAGATTCTGAGTGAACAGTTTATTGTCAGAAAGATAAGTGGCTCCAAAAATAATTTAAAAAACTGTCCAACTGGTTAAAACTTTTTTTTAAACAAAACAAAATATGTTATTTTTTTCCTGACATGACAGCCCAGTGAGTGGTTTTGTACCAAACCGAACGAAGGTTATACAGAATGCAGAACATTTTACGTGTGGGATGCATTGAAAAGGGAAGATAAAACAAAATCCTGGATCACTTTCAGCATCTGTTCCACATTAATAAATCTCACTTGGTAATTTCTAACAAGAACAGAAAACAAGGGGGATCCAGGGACAGCTATTTTGGGGAAGAAAAAGACGGAGGGGGAAAACAGACCACAGAGCATCCCCTGGGGAAGATCTTTCCCTCCTGAAACCAGGAGCTTGCTCAGCATGAAAGGTGAGGCATCTCTGGATTTAGCTCCCCCAAATAGCACCACATGGCTGAAAAGTTTTACAAGGGGGTATGTGTTTCTCAGGCACGTGAACTCCCAGATGTTTTTACCTCGTCATCACGAACAGAATGGGCGTCAAATCTCTTTCAGGTCATAATTAGGACTATAAGTTGCAAATTCAATGATTTTTTTTTCTTTACAATGTCATTTTTTTTTTTGAAATTATCTTCAGCAGTGTGAAGGCAGAATTTTTGCTTAATTTTCTGTTAAGTGCCTGGATAAGGATCTCCAAGGACCTTCCCTTGATTTCTGCTATTAGCTTGGTTTATGGGATTTTTTTTCTTCATGGGACTCACCTTCTAAAGCATGTTCAAAGCTGTCTTGATTAACTGAAAGAGAAATTGGAGCACTGGTCAATGTCAAGTGAATTCACTCTGTTTGCATGAAGCCCCCCCCCCCAAATTAGGTGCAAAAGTCCATTCCATGCTTTGCTGTAGTGCTGTGGGTTTTGTTTGTTTATTTTTTTGAATCTTAGGCTACTGGAATTAGTGGAAATGCCTCATTCCCTTCCTAAGTTCCTGAGAGAAGATGAGACAGATATGAAAGGAAAAGGACAATAGTTACTGAATACTCACCATATGTCAGATACTGGGCATCGAGAGCTTTATATATATTTGCTCACTTAACACTCACAACAATCTCATTAGGTAGATACTATTCTCATCCCCATTTAACAGATGAGCAAACAGAGGTTCAGAGAAGTGAAGTGATTTCTCTGACACCACACAGCTCCTAAGTGATGGAGGCAGGATTTAAACTTGCTTGGCTTTCTTGGGCCTTTGCTCTTAACTACATAGTCCTGGTCTCTTCAGTGTTTTTGTGTCGGACCAAGGCTGATGAATGGTGAGGGGCAAGACAAAATTCCAAATCCGAAATCCTGAGCCCAGCCAGAGGTGAAACTGTTTTCCTGCTTTGAAATATACATTTATATGAACTTTTCTAATTTCACTTTTATTCCATATTGATTTGGAATATAGGATTTTTATCCCATATTTTCATTCCTTCATTGCCATAGGCTGGAACTCTCTGGCGTTGATTTATTCCCCTGGATTCCCTGTACAACTTCTCCGGAAGTTCAGGATGATGGGGGCTGGTGTCTTCATGCTTTGGCATCCAAGTCATCACGATAGCTGAGCACAAAAATATACCCACAGGGACGGGGTTCAGGGATGCAAAACCCCCAGAGTAAAGGGCTTCGATGGAAAGATTGCATGATAAGGTCACGGGAGGAGCTGTGGCCCCCAAAGGCCCAGCAATAGCCGTGTCTTATGTAACACGGAGATTTCCTAGTCAGAGCTTTGGTCAAAGGGACTCTCTGACTTTCATCGTTATCATGTGACAATAACAAAACCAGATGACAAAAAAGCTAACTGACGGCAGACATCTCTGGAGCCAGGGCATTAGGAAAATGGAAAGATTAAGGCAGATGCTTCCTACCCAAGACATGAATCGGACCTTGATTATGTGTCTAGGAGGGCACGAGCTTCCATGAAATCTTAGAAATGGAAGGAAATGTTGAAACTCTGAGTGTGATCAGTGGGTCCCGGGGGCACGTGCTAAGAGGCAGCTTCCTGGGCCCTTTCCTGGACCTGCCAGGGCGGCGTCCTTGGGAACCTAGGGCCCCTGAGTCCCAGGGGGTGGCCTCACACAGGTGCTCTGTCATTTCTCCAACTCCAGACCACAAACGATGGACCCCACTCTTTTGGGGAAGAGGAAGTGATTTATTATTTCATTACAGCGTTGGCAGGGTGGCTCACAGGAGTGGAAATGGAGAGGAGAGAAAAGGGCGATGGTCTCCCAAGACAATGTCTTTCCTGCTAGACGGTCTGTCATACCTGAGGGGCCAGGACTGCCTCACCTGGTGGGGTTTCAAAGGCAGGGAATTTATTTATTTATTTATGTATTTAAAAAATCTTTATTTATTTACTTCTTTTTTGGCTGCATTGGGTCTTTGTTGCTGTGCGTGGGCTTTCTCTAGTTGCGGCTAGCAGGAGCTACTCTTCGTTGCGGTGCACGGGCTTCTCGTTGCAGTGGCTTCTCTCGTTGTGGAGCACGGGCTCTAGGCACACGGGCTTCAGTAGTTGCAGCACGCGGGCTTAGCGGTTGTGGCTCGCGGGCTCTAGAGCGCCGGCTCAGTAGTTGTGGCGCACGGGCTTAGTTGCTCCGCGGCATGTGGGATCTCCCCGGGCCAGGGCTTGAACACGTGTCCCCTGCATTGGCAGGCGGATTCTTAACCACTGCACCGCCAGGAAGCCTGGGAATTTATAATTAGCAGAAGTGGGTTCAAATCCTAGATTTGTCTTGTACCAGTTGTGTGGTTTGGGGTAAGTCACTTAACCTCCGTGAGCCTCTCTGTCCACATTTGTGAAATGGGTATGACGGCTCACCTATCTCAGAGTATGGTCATGAAGCTTCAATGAGGTGATGCAGGGAAAATCCTTTTTTATAGGTACAATTCACATAACATAAGATTAACCATTTTAGTTCAGTGTCCAATTCAGGGGCATTTAGTACATTCACAATGTTCTGCAAGCATCACCTCTATCTAGTTCTAAAACATTTTCATCGTCTCAAAAGGAGATTCAGTATCAATTTAGCAGTTACTCTTCCCTCCCCCCCAGCCCCTGGGGAGCTCTAATCTGAGTTCCATCTCTATGGATTTACCTATTCTGGATATTTCATTCGAATTGAATCATACAACATGTGACCTTTCGTGTCTGGCTTCCGTCACTGAGCATAACCTTTTCGAGGTTCATCCATGTTAAAGCCTTCCTTTTTACGGCTGAACAATATTCCCTTATATGAACATGTCACGTTCTGCTTGTCCATTCACCAGCTGATGGACGTTTGGGTTGTTTCCATCTTTTGTGAATAATGCTGCTACGATCATTTGTACAAGTGTTGGTTTGAATACCTGTTTTCAATTACTTTGTGCCTATACCCAGGAGTAGAAATTCTGGCCGGGAAAGTATTTTTAAGCCTTAACGCTGAACTTCATGAACGAGCATTTGGGGATCTGCTGAAGTTACGGGTTCCCAAGTAGAAATGTAAAACTGCATGTTTCGGTTCCCCCAGGGGAGAGAATTCAGAGCTTTCTGCCTGATTCTCAAAAGGGTATTAACACCATAAAAGGTTAAATCCACTTGCCTAAAGCGTTGAACATACTTCGGATATGATTATGAATTTCACACCTCAAAGACGTGGATAAATGGATCCAAATCTCACTAGGTGTGCCCTAACTTAATTTCAACGATGAGTGGTTCTCTGATTCTAAAATACACTCCCCCCCACCCTTTTCACCATCTCTGAGATGGGGGGTGTCTTACAATCACTGGGGTATTACAGCCGCTGCCACCAGGTGGCGCTCAAGATGCCTGTGCTTGTGCAATCATCAGCCCAGAACCATCAGTACCTGGAGGATAGGTGTGAGCATCTTGGGAGAACGCCCAGAGGCGACAGGGGAACGGTCATCCCCCTTGGGAACCAAGTGGTTGTGATAAGGGGGTGCAGGAGGCGGGAAACGTTTCAGCCACGCTGTCCAAGCAGTAGTCAGAAGCAGGCTGCCTCTCCTTTATGATAAAAACCTAAGCTCTTGGGCTTCCCTGGTGGCGCAGTGGTCGAGAGTCCGCATGCCGATGCAGGGGACGCGGGTTCGTGCCCCGGCCCGGGAAGATCCCACATGCCGCGGAGCGGCTGGGCTCGTGAGCCATGGCCGCTGAGCCTGCGCGTCCGGAGCCTGTGCTCCGCAACGCGAGAGGCCACAACAGTGAGAGGCCCGCGTACCGCAAAACAACAACAACCACCAAAAACACCTAAGCTCTTTTAGTAAGTAAAAACAAAAATGCTAAGCAAGGAGAAGGCACCGTGTCAGAGTTTAATAGGCAGCCATGTCCCTTCTCAGCAGTGCAGAAAATAACGGTGGTGTCTTAGATTTAGGGAAACACAGTAGCCTGGCTTTTTAGAGCAAGTTTAGAATGGCTGCAAGTCAGTCTTTACATCTCCGGGTCCCTCATTCCCCGGGACTCCGGGGGTGGGGAGGGGGTGGTTTCTTTACCTTTACAGACGGGCAGTGGCCCATTCCAGTGGGATGGCTGTCCCAGGATGCATCGAATGGTCACTTCGCCCATGAGCTCGAAGCCCTCATAGCACATGAAGGTGAGGGACTCTCCTGGCAGGTAGAGTCGTTTGTACAGGATTTGGTACCCATTTTCAGGTAACCCTGGGTTGTCACATGCCAGGGACTCCTCCGCTGAAATGCAAGCCAAAAGGAGCTCTGATGAGACGATGTAAATCTCTGGGGACTCCTACTCAGAACCTGTGTGATCTGAGGCCAGTCTCTCCAGCATCATATCTCTGCATCCCCACCTTGCACTGAACTGTTGCCCACTCCTCAAACTCACCTTTCCCTCTCCCACCTCTGGGCATGGGTTACACATGGGCACAGTAGGATATATTAAGCTGTGGAATCTGGGTTAAAAATCTGGGTTCTGCTACTTACTAGCTGTGTGACCTCCAGCAAGGGCCACCTCTCTGAGCCTCAGTTTCCTCATCAGTAAAATGGCAATAATAGCAGTACCTATCTCACAGGCACTTGGAAGGTTAAACAAGATAATGTGTGCAAATGCTTAGCACACCCTTGAAATGTAAGTACTCAGTAAATAATGGACAGTGGTATCGCTAAATTATGAAATATTCCTCCTGCTTCTCACCTTATACTTCACCTGCCCACACAGCCTGGATAAGTCTTGTTTTTCAATACTCAGTCCTCATATCTCCTCCTTCAGGAAGCCTTCCCTGATGCCCCCTACCCCTAATTGAGTCACTAATCTCTCTGGCTCTTCCTCCACCACAGCATTGCATACACTGTATTGTATTTAATTTTTTACTATCAGTCTCCCTCACTGGAGATGAGCCTGTTAAGGCATGCTGGAAGCTCAGGGCCTGTTATACAGTAGGAACATAAACGGCCCTAACATATACAGTAGGAGCATCATAAATGACACCTGCTAGCTTAAGACTTATTGGAGAGTTGAACCTGACAGTTTAACCCATTCCAGGGCCAGCGTGTGATCTAGTTCCTTTTCAGCACCCGGATGGACTGGAAAGCCAGCAAAAACTGCTGTGCACACAAGACTACACACCCTGAAACATTAAAAATTCTTCTTATTAAAAAATTTAAACTGGGTAAAATCTACATAGTATAAAATTTACCATCTTAACCATTTTAAGTATACAGTTCAGTATTGTCAAATTCATTCCCATTGTTGTACAATCTCCAGAACTCTTTATCTTCCCAAATGGAAACTCTGTCCCCATTAAATACTAACTCCCCATCTCCCCTCCCAACCAACCCTTGGCAACCACCATTCTACTTTCTGTCTCTATGACTTTGACTAGGAACCACATATAAGTGGAATCGTCCAGGATTTGTCCTTTTGCAACTGGCTTATGACACTGAGCATAATATCCTCAAGGGTCATCCATGTTGTAGCGTGTGTCAGAATTTCCTTCCTTTTTAAGGCTGAATCATATTCCATTGTACGGCTGGACAAACATTCTGTTTATTCATCCATCCACCAATGGACACTTGAATGGCTTCCCCTTTTGGCTATTGTGAATAATGCTGCTATGAACATGGGTGTGCAAATACCTCTTTGAGACCCTGCCTTCAATTCTGTGGGTAGATACCCAGAAGTGGGATTTCTGGACCATACAGTAATCCTACATGTAACTTTCTGAGGAACCACCACCCCGTTTTCTACAGCGGCAGCACCATTTTACATTCCCACAAACAGAGAACCAGGGGTTTTCTACGCCAAATCCTGAAACAGTTTGTTCCTTCTGGATCTTGCTTTGCTGTACAAAGACCCGAGTCTTTACATATCACAGCTGCACCTGCCATACACGTTTCAGAGGAACAAGCTTCTGTCAACAGCGTCCAGTACTCACTCGATTAGTGAAACTCGGAAGAGATGACATGCCGTCTCTTTTACCTGAAGGATTCCTGTAATATCTGAGTGATGTTTACAACTTACTAGTGTAATTCCCCAGCTTGCCATCATCCTGGCTCTGCAGGCCCTCGGTTTAGACCGTGGAACAGGTGGGTCTTTTATTATTTCATACCCGGTGATTCCACTGCCCTTGGAGAAGAGGCAGGGGCTCCAGACTGGGCTATTAGGGCTCTGCCCATCTGCTTCCTGCCTCCCTCTCAAATGGTTCCTCACTTCACATCGAACTAGTCGCATTTTGCCAGGTGGGTTACTCTGTTTCACCCCTTTGTGCTTTGCCTATGCTGTTCCCTCTGTCTGAGATGCCCTCTTCCCCTTCCTATCTAAAGGAGAGTGACATAAATACACTACCATGTGGAAAATAGCTAGCTAGTGGGAACCTGCTGTATAGCACAGGGAGATCAGCTCAGTGCTCTGTGATGACCTAGAGGGGTGGAATGGGGGGTGGGGTGGGGTGGGAGGGAGGTCCAAGCGGGAGGGGATATGCGTACACATGTAGCTGATTCACTTCATGGTACAGCAGAAACTGGCACAACATTGTAAAGCAATTTTACTCCAATAAAAAAAAAATAAAGGAGAGTACAGTGGAAAGGCTAAGACAGCCCTTAATAATCTTCACCTGCTGGTATTAACACTCTTTGCAGCTCTTTGTAGCAAGACTTGTGACTCACTTCCAACCAATAAAGTATCAATACAGCAAAGACGAAGGGCTGTCACTTCCGTGAGGATGTTATATAAGACTGTAGTTCTGTCTTGCTAGCAGACTCCCCACTGTCTTTGGAGTAGGAGCTCCAAAGCTTGGAAGTGGATCCTTCCCCCGACTGAGCCTTCAGATGAGACTCCAGCCCCAGGTCTCTCTTATGAGAGATCCTGAACCAAAGGACCCAGTTAAGCTGTTCCCAGACTCCAGACCCATAGAAACTGTAAGATAATAAATGTGGGTTGTTTCAAGCATCTTATTTTACAAGGCAGATCTCAAGAATTCCCCCAAGGAGCCAGATCTGTCCCCAGCAGCATGAATTCCCCTGTCCTTGGAACCCTGTTCTATAACCTTCGCGGACCTCCATCACAGCTTCAGAATCTTTTATGGCACTGTTTGATTCTCGCCTTGCCCACTCACTCCCAGGCTGGAAACTCATCTTATGTTCATGCCAGGAATTTCGGTGCCTAGCACCTTGCCTGGATCACAGGAAGCATTCATTCATTCATTGGGTCAATGAATGTTTATTGAACACCTATTATGTGCCAACACATAAGTAGCGCTGAGGACACAGAGGTGAATAAAACAGATATAACCCCTCACCTCATGGAAATTGTGGATGGCACATAGTCTAACAGAAGTCCCAACTAGACCCTATTTCTCTGTGAATTTGACCAACACATGGGCTCTACTTAGCTTGTGCAAATCAGGGTATTTCATGTAATAATCTAAATTTCTGGCTTCTTCTGAAACCTTGGAAGATAAGACAATACTGGGTTCACATAACTACATGGCAATGACTGTGACCTGGAGCCCAAGCACTCAACTCACATGGCGCTGAGTAGAAGCTGTCCCCCTTAGATAAGAAATATGTTCCCCAGTTAGCCACAATCCTTACCACTCTCTATTGTTCTACACATGGTGCCTGCCTGACATTTAGGAAGGCATTTTAATGTATCACCTTTCCAAGGAACAAAATGAATGAATGACTATGTTTTAGTGACAGTAATCACCACTAATGAGGAATTGGGGCTTTGATCTCTTTGAATGGGTGGGACAATAGGGACCTGGCTTAGAAGGTTCCTAAGGTTGCTAGGGTTCCGATCTCTTGAGGTTGAAAGATTTTTTTCTTCGTAATTCAATAGCAGCCTTCATCAGGGGTGAAGAATTGTTTTCCTCCCATATCTGCAATCCAGGAAGCCAGCCTGAGGAAAGGGACTTGCTGGGTTGCTGGGCGGCTAGGGGTGCACCTTGCACAACAATGCAGATGCACCTTGGCAGGCGCTCGTGCTTTTATTCAGAAAACATTTAGCAAGTGTTTACTGCATGCCAGACAACGCACCCAGCGGTGGGGCCAGAAGGCGAATCAGACACCATTCCTGCCCTCCACAGACTGTGGCCTCAATGCTTTAAGCGGGCAAACAAATGTAAATGGACAATTAAACAAAAAGAGATGGCAGTTGCTGTCAGAGAGAGAAGCTCAAAAGAGTAAGGGGCACCTGGAGGACACCCCCTAAGTCAGCGGGGGCAGGGCTGTTAGAGCAGCTGAGAGAGAGAGAGAGGCAGAGGTATTGACTAGCATTCCCTTCAGTTCAGACTCCCAGAAATGAGGCACCAGGTGGTTCAGCTGATGCCTGACCAAAGCTAATCCCTCCACTAAACCAAGGTCATCTCTATGGTTGAAGTTCACCCACGGGCACTTGAGAACAGCCAGTGTTACCATGTCTGCGCCCCACGTCAAACCACAATGCCTTCCTTCAATCAATCACGGGAACCCTTAAAGACAGCATTGTATTATGTGTCCATGGAAGACACCTAGAAGGACTGGTAAGGTATCATTAACCTTGCAGAGTGTGCCTGGAGTATGAGGTGTAGGAAGGGAACATTTTCCTTTTACATTTTATAGTCCTAGATAGCATATTGATGTATCGTGTTAAAAACAGGGTGGGCACGCTTTATTATAATATACACAGGTAATAACGTCATGACCCAAACCCTGCACCCATGTCCTAGTGATTCCTCTGAAAGTTTGCTCTTCAACCTGGCTGGGCTCTGGGGAGATGGGGTTGGCTTTTACTCACTGCTGTATCTTCAGCAGTCTGGCACACAGGAGGTGCCCAATAAATGTTTCTTGAAAGACCTTACATCAATTCAACTGAAAGAAGATTACAGAATAGAAGTTCTTGGGCTCAAGCGCCTAATGGCCTGGGATTCAGATCCTAGTTATGCACCTGTGGCTACGATATATGACCTCTGTGAGCCTCAACTTGCTCATCTGTGAAATGGGAGAGCTCATAGGTTTGCTATGATGATGAAATGACCTCATGCATGTGAGGGTGAGCAACATATAGTAGCACCCAGTAAACGCTGGTTATTTTTCTGGGTTTTACAATTTTGGTCATATTTTCATCCCGACTTTACTATTGTTTGTTTAATCTTTTAAAAAATTTCTATTAACTTATTTTTCCATTTAAACAGTGCTACATAATTTCGCCTCACCCCAAATAATAACATTCTTATAATCGCAGGTTTCAAATGTCAGTTTAATTTTTAAAGATTTTCTTAACATTGAAAAGGTAATCGGCACTGTCTAAAGCCACATGGGTATTGCCAATGGAGTATATAATACTCCTTGGGAAATGCAGCCCCGTGCACTACACTTTACAGTTTATGAACTTCCAGAGTCTAGGATTCACTCTTTGGGTTTTTTTAAAAAAATTTTCAGTCCAGCAGACATTTGCTCTGTCCCTATGTTCCAGGCTTGTGCTAGGAGCTGGTACAGAGTAGGGAACTAAAGAAGCACGGTTCCTATTTTCCCAGGACTCAGTCTAGTGGGGGAGAGGAACAGTTATCAGGTAATTGCAACCCAGTGCTTGATAGCAGCTGTGATGGGAGAGACATAGAGCAGAAACCTCACTGAGTCAGTCAGAGGTGGGAAGGTCAGGGAAGGTTTTCAGAGGAAACCTGGAAATCCAGTGCTCTACTGGGAGAGAGTGAAGACTCAGACCCCAGGTAAGTGCTGATCTGACTCCCTGGCTTCCCACCCTCCTGGGAATCCAGCTTCCCAGTAAGTGATCCTTAAGAGAAGATAAATCCGTAAGACCAAAAAAAAAAAAAAAAAAAAGAAAGTGTATTACCTGCAGTGTAGCATAGCGGCCAGCAGGTGGCAGTGACAATGCAGAAGGATTTCCCTACAAACTTTCCCTGGAATTTTCTTTCATAAATGAACAGATTAATGAGTATAACAGATATTTCTTGAGCACCTTCTATGTGCCACGCCCTGGACATACAACAATGAGCAAGACAGAACTTAATGTTCACGTATTCTACAATATTTCCAGTACCAGGCACTGTCCTGGCCCTGCAGAGATAGAAAGTGACAAAGGACAAATTCTTAGACCTGGAGGTAAAGGAAGAGACTGACAGCAGGTCCAGGAAGATGAGGGGGAGGCGTCCTCAGCTGTTCTCACCTGGCTTCATAGTAGAATCACCCTAGGTTGTTCAGTGAGCCGGCTCTGCCCCCTAAGGAATTTTAATCAGTCCCCCCAAATATTCTTATTAAAGCTCCCCAGGTGATTCTAAAGTCCAGCCAGCAAAGAAGACATACTGATGGCCAAGAGGCACATGAAAAGATGCTCCACGTCGCTATTAGAGAAACGCAAATAAAACTATAATGGGGTGCCACCTCACAGCGGTCAGAATGGCCATCATCAAAAAGTCTACAAATAACAAATGTTGGAGAGTGTGGAGAAAAGGGAACCCTCCTACGCTGTTGGTGGGAATGTAAATTGGTGCAGCCACTATGGAGAACAGTATGGAGGTTCCTTAAAAAACTAAAAATAGAGTTACCATATGATCCAGCAATCCCACTCCCTGAGCATATACCCGGAGAAAATTCTAACTCAGAAAGATACATATGCAGAACCATTTACAATAGCCAAGACATGGAAGCAACCTAAATGTCCATCAACAGATGAATGGATAAACATGTGGAATACACACACACACACACACACACACACACACACACACACACCATGGAATATTTCTCAGCCATAAAAAAGAAAGAAATACTGCTATTTGCAGCAACATGGATGGACCTAGAGATGACCATACAAAGTGAAGTCAGTCAGACAGAGAAAGAAAAATACCATATGATATCACTTATATGTGGAATCTAAAAAAATGGTACAAATGAACTGATTTACAAAACAGAAATAGACAAAGTCCAGCCAGAGCTTTAGGGCTGAAGGGTTTAGGGCTCAGAACTGCAGCTCTGGTGTCTTGACATGGTTAAGAAATTAATAATTTAATCCACTGATTTCCAAAATATTCAAATACCCATTCTGTACCAGATGATTTGCAAATATTACTTCTAATCCTCCCCTAAATCTTTAAAGACGGTAACAGTACTGACCAGAAGAGCCAAAATTTACTGAGAGCATCCTATGAGCCAGGCACTATTTGGAGTCTTTGTATCTATAAACTCAATTAATTATTACAACAACCCCAAGGCACAGACATTGTTATGACTCTCCCCATTTTATATCGGTGCAAATGAAGCACAGAACTGTTGGGTATCTCGCTGGGTAACCTGTCAAGCTGGTTAGTGGGAGAGAGAGGATTGAAATCCAAGTGGTCCAAGTCCACTGTTAATCACACCGTACCATACAGCCATTTTACAGATGAGGAAACTGAGGCTTAGGGGAAGGTCTCTTGTGAAAGGTCCCACAAGAAGGAAGTGGCTGAGTTATGATTTGAGTCTTTGCCTCCAAAGTCAATCCAATTCAATTTTGACCCAATCATCAGTAAGAGTCTGAGAAGAATTCCACATGGAATTCCACCTCTGGCAGAAACCAGCTGTCTTTGAAGGCATCTGTATTTATCTTCAGCTCCCAGAAGATGGCAGGAAAGTGATGAGGGAAGTGACTTGAATTTGAAACTGGAGGCCGGGATCCACTGTGTTACCTTGGGTGAATCAATTCATGTCTCTGGACTTCAATTTTTCCTGCCTGCTACGTATACAGACTGGACCAAGACCCCACTCTTAAGCTGAGATGTGGCTGGGCAATGACATTCCTACACCGAGGAGGTACCCACACCTTGAAATAAGATTGTTTAAGGCAGGTTTTCTCAACTTAGATGCTGTTGACATTTGGGGCTGGGTAATTCTCTGTGGTGGGGCTGTCCTGTGCCCTGTAGGATGTCGGGCAGCATCCCTGGCCTCTGCCCACTAGATGCCAGTAGCACTCCTCTTCCCCCGTTGTGACAACCAAAGATGTCTCTAGAAATTGCCTTTGACAATTGTCCCCTGGGGAGCAGATTCACCCCTGGTTGAGAATCACTTGTCTAAGGTTTCAACAATTCTGATGGCAATCCGTGTGATTTCAACCTGTTCTCTCCCAGGAATTCAAGTGACTTGGACTGGTGGTCTTATAGACATAATCACAAACCTACCCTCATTTTTATCTTCCTCCCATTTCCCCCCTCTCTTTAAGTATAGGAAAAAATGTACATTTTTAGAGCACATTTGTGCGAAACGCTCTAAATCAGGTTTCTTGGTTATTGCTATGAATGATTTGTAATATACTCTACAGTAGTGGAGCAGGGAAACTGAGTGGTAATTAGCAACCAATGTTAACTGAGCACTTATTATATACCAGACACACTGTTATGAGCGTCTGTATTGATGGTTGGCATGATCATTCTTTCTGATGAGGACACCGGCTTCGGCTTGTTCAAGGTCATGCAGCTGGCAAGTGGCAGGGCTGAGATGCAAACCTGACCTGCTGGATTTGAAGTCCTGTGCACTTACCGGTTCTGCTACAATGATGGGCCCTTCTCCTGCGCAAATTCCCTGGGCTATCGTGAATTGCTCTGAGCTATTGCTTCCTCAGAGACAGGAATTTTTAAATGAAGAAGGGCACCCAGCTAGAGCCTGGCATGCTGGCCGAGGTGAGGCCGCTGGGGATGATTCATCAATGGAAACTTTTAGTTTGGCCACCGTCTGGCCATGTGGGTTCTATCCAGGTCAGGAAATCTCCACATCTCGTATTTGTGGTGTTCTGGGGGCAGGGCTGTGAAGGGCCAGGGCCTCCTGGGGAATCCCTACATGCCTCTCTGGAGAGCCACCCATAACACCCTCGCTGTCTTTGTCACAGCCTCATTACTTTTCATGCTGTGGTTTATGTCTTCTGGATGGGACCCCTAGCAGCCATCTACCATGCCGCCACCAAAGAAGGAAGCTGCAACAAAGCCACGAAACTCAATAAAGACTGCATTAGTATTGTTAACAAGGATGATGACAGTAATAGTAACAAATACTGTCATTTTTTGAGCCTGCTGGGCCCAAGGGCCAGCTGGGTACATTCCTAGCAAGCAAGGTATGTGTTTGAGTCTCTGAACATATAAACAGATCATTTCGATAAGCTGCAGCAAGTGCTGTGTAGCTATAGGAGCCATGGGAGTGCAGATGAGAGAAACATGACCTAGCCTAGGCAGTCAGGGAGGCCCTTCTGGAGGAGGTGATACTGCAGATCCCTTGTTATTTCTTTCATAGATTTGTTTCTCCTCCCCCATCTTCAATAGACCCCAGGCTCCCTGACAATACAGATTGTGTCTGTTTACATATTGCTGCATTTTTGCCATATTTTCAGGACCTAACACCGCTGTTCCCAAACTATACACTGTGATGCCCCCGGGTGCCACCATGAACTCACAGGGGTGCTGTGAGATTTTTAAAAAATGTTGAGAAGACACAGTGACATCTTCCAGCCCAATGTGAACTCCTAGCTTGAGAAAGTTCACAGTTTTAACCTCAGATTGAGCTACATTCTTTTTTTTGGGGGGTGCATATAGATTGTAGTTTATTTACTTTTTTTAACATCTTTATTGGAGTATAACTGCTTCACAATGGAGCTACATTCTTTTTGATGATGCCCCATCTTTGCAAAGCTAGGTTTTCTGTGGCTGCTGTGCTAAAAAGCAAGAACTGTGACAAAATCAGTGTGGAACAGGAGATGAAGGTGGCAGAGTCCAGTCTGATGCTAAGAGTTTGAGAAGTTTGGCAGAGCCCAGTAGGCACACACACTCCCGCAGCAGTAGTTGGATTATTACTGTAATTGTAAATAAGTGTTACTTAAGAATGAAATAAAAATTTTACAATCTTTTCTTGCAATTTATGTGCATTACTTTTTCAAGCAGCTCCTAAGTTGTCAGGATATAGCTGCTTATTAAGTGGTTTGGACCTAACTGTTTAATAAATAGAATTGTTAGGTATTCTGGCCTAGGAAATCTATGAAACAATCCTGACACTCCAAAGATACTGTGAGTTGAGAAAGTTTGGGAACCTCTGTCCTAGCGTGCACCTGCAGATAAGAGGACTTGTTAAATGACTGAATTACATCCAACAAACCCGTGTGGTAGGAAGTAGTAATCCGTTTTCACAGATGGGGACCTAGGTCCAGAGAGGGCAAGCTACTGGTCCAAGGTCACACAGCTGAGGTGGAGGTGGGTCTGACAGCAAATTTCAGACTCTTCCCTCTAACTACGCCTGACCCGTCTGTTCTTGAAGTGGCCTGGGGTAAATGGACCAGGAGTGAAAAGACATGGCTTTGAGTCCCAGCTGGACCAAACGATGGCGTTGGCAAGTGACTGTGAACAGAGGCTGCAGATGTCCAGAGCTTATACTATTTGCTTGTTGGTGGAAAGTCTCGGTCAACAGTAGAGCCCCAGAGCTTCACCCGGGAACCAGGGCTGCAGAGTAAGAGGTAGGAAGAAGACACTTTGGGGGTTAGGCAGGCTTTAGCTGGAATCCTGGGTTTTCCCCTTCCCTGCTGTGTGAGACCTCAGGAAAGCTGTTTCACCCTCTCTGGGCCTTCCCTGTCTGCTTTTAAGTGGACACGCAAACCATTCATGCAGTTTTGTGAGGGTTAAACGTGTGAATGTTGGGGAAGGGCTGGGCGCAGCCAAGGCGCTCATCAAATCAGGGCTGTTTCCTTGGTTCAGCAGAAGAAACATTTTAAAGCTGTTTTATTGGACTTCCCTGGTGGTGCAGTGGTTAAGAATCCGCCTGCCAACGCAGGGGACATGGGTTCAGGCCCTGGTCCGGGAAGATCCCACATGCCGTGGAGCAGCTAAGCCCGTGTGCCACAACTACTGAGACCGTGTGTCACAACTACTGAAGCCCACTTGGCTAGAGCCCGTGCTCCGCAACAAGAGAAGCCACCGCAATGAGAAGCCCACGCACCGCAACGAAGAGTAGCCCCTGCTCCCCGCAACTAGAGAAAGCCCGCGCGCAGCAGCGAAGGCCCAGCGCAGCCAAAAATAAATAAATAAATAAAATTTTAAAAATAAATAAATAAAGCTGTTTTATGTCCAATAACCTTGTTAAAAATACTCTCGGAACCCAGATACAACCGCCCCCTCAGTCTGGGCACCTTGCTGCTAGAATCTGACTCTCCTCCTGCCTCGCGTGTCATCTCCTGTCGGCCTCACCTGCCTGGAACAGTGCTGGAACCCCATGCTGGGTTCTCCTGGCATCTGCGAGGAGGATGGCATGTCTCCTGACACCCAGCTTGACTCGTGAACTCATTAGCATGGGTGTCAGGGACACCTTCTCACCAGAGCTCTGCAGATCTTGGGGAAAGGTGCCAGCCCCGGGGGGAGCGGGGCTGCTTCTCGGAAACCCAGCAGCTGCTGCAGCCCAGAGGGTCTTTGGAGGCTGTGCCTCATGAGCGAGGTGCCTTTTCTTTCTTTTAAAAAAATATTTCCACCTTTCAGTATTTTAAAGGGGAAATGGGAGTTGTATTTGCTTCCTGGGCTGCTGTAACAAAGTGCCACAAACAGGGGTCGTAGGACAACAGTCATTCCTTGTCTCATAGCTCTGGAGGGTAGAAGCCTGAAATCAAGGAGGCAGCAGGGCTCTGCTCCCCATGAAACCTCCGGAAGGAGGATGCTTCCCTGCCTCTCCCTAGCTTCTGGTGGCCTCTGGTAATTCTTGGCACCCTTGACTTGCAGGTACAACACTCCCATCACTGCCTCTGGCATCATGCGATGCTCTCCCTATGTCTGTGTCTCCATGTGAGTCCAAATTTCCCTCTTCTTGTAAGGACACCAGTCACTGGATTAACGCCCACTGTAATCTGGTATGACCTCACCTTAACTTGATTATATCTGCAAAGACCCTATTTCCCCAAACCTCATGGTTACAGGCACTGGGGGTTAGGACTTCGGCATTGTTTTTCTTGGGGGGAGACACAATTAAGCCCCAAACAAGAACCAAGCAGTCAGTGTCAGAACTTGGCCCAAAGGTCTGGGGACTGGGAAGGGATGTGGTGGTGGCTAAGGGGTTAGGACCACAGACTACAATTCCACTGGGACAGCCCTGTGTGAGTTTGCGCCCTGCCACCCGTGGTGAAATGATGGCGGCGCCAGGCGGGTGGAAGGGATGCTGGCCTTGGAGTTCAGAGCCCTAAATGTGACTCCTAGCTCTGCCCACAAAGAAGTTTTGTGACCTTAGTCATACTTCCCTTTGAGAAGCAATTTCCTTTACATACCGCCCTCCACACACACGCATTTATATACGTGTGTGTGCATATATATACATTCACAAAAATACAAATATATATATAATCTAGTTAGCAATGTATTTTACACATGATAACTACTGTTATCTGTATTTTCCTCTGAGCTTTAGTTTCCTTAATGTATACGTGCATGTACATACACACATACTGTACACATATATACATATATGTTCACAAATACATATAACATGCTTAGCAAAATCTTACACAGTCGATAGATAACAACTATTTTTATTATCTGTAAAATGAGGGCAGCTGTGTTTTATCTCAAGGTTATCCTCAATTGCATTTTATCTCCCAGAGTCCCTTCAGCTCTGAAATTCTAGAACTCAGACTAAATTCTAGGACTAAGGCAGATGGGAACACGGGGTTGTGTGGTCCAAGGTTCCCTGTTACTTGCGCAAACAGAATAATAAAGTAGGGGTTGTGTGGTCCAAGGTTCCCTGTTACTTGTGCAAACAGAATAATAAAGTCTCTCCTTTTCTGTGCAGAGCTTTTTACTGCAATGAATTCCCACTTGTCTATATTTGCTTTGGTTGCCTGTGCCTTTGGTGTCATATCAGTGAAATCACTGCCAAGACCAATGTCGGGGAGTTTTTCCCCTATGTTTTCTTCTAGAATTTTTACAGTTTCAGGTCTTACATTTAAGTCTTTAACCATTTTGAGTTGATTTTTGTGTATGGTGTCAGATAAGGGTCCAATTTCAAAGAAAACAATCAGTGAGAGAAATCTTCAATGTACTGAATGAGAGAACATATTTGCAAACCATGCGTCTGATAAGGGGTTAATTTCCAGAAAAGTAAGGAACTCCTACAACTCAACAGCCGACAAACAAATAACCCAATTAAAAAAATGGGCAAAGGACCTGAATAGACATTTCTCCAAAGAAGAGATACAAATGGCCAACATGTACACGAAAGATGCTCAACGTCATTGGTCATCAGGGAAACGCTAATCAAAACTACAATAAGGTATCACCTCACACATGGTAGGATGGCCGTCATCAAAGAAACAAAAGACAGCAAGAGTTGGTGAGGGCGTGAAGAAGAGGGAACCCTCGGTGGGAATGCAAAATGGCGCAGCCGCTACGGAAAACAGTTCTATCTTTTTCCGCTACGGAAAAAGATAGAACAAGCATTATGATCCAGCAATCCCTCTTCTGGGTATTTACCCAAAATAACTGAAATCAGGATCTTCAAGCGATTTTAGCACCGCTGTGTTCATTGCAGCACTATTTCAACTAGCCAGGATGTGGAAACAAACATCACTGAGGGATGAATGGATACAGTAAACGTGGTACATACATACAATGGAATATCATTCAGCTTTGTAAAAGAAGGAAATTCTGCCATATGTGACAACATGGATGGACCTTGAGGACATTATGCTGAGTGAAATAAGCCAGTCACAAAAGGACAAATACTGTCTGGTTCTACTTATAGGATGCATCTAAAATAGTCAAATTCAGGGACTTCCCTCGTGGTCCAGTGGGTAAGACTCTACGCTCCCAATGCAGGGGCCTGGGTTTGATCCCTGGTCGGGGAACTAGATCCCACATGCATGCTGCAACTAAGAGTCCGCGTGCCTCAACTAAGAATCCACATGCCGCAATTAAGAAGTCCGCGTGCCGCAACTAAGAGTCTGCATGCTGCAACTAAGAGTTTGAGTGCCACAACTAAGAAGCCTGTATGCTGCAACAAGAGCCCACATGAAACAACTGAGAGCCCGCATGCTGCAACAAAGATCCTGTGTGCCACAACTAAGACCCAGCATAGCCTAAATAAATAAACATTTTTTAAATGGAAATTTATTTTAAAAAATAGTCAAATTCTTACCATATGATCCAGCAATGCCACTCCTGAGCATATATCTGGACAAAACTATAATCCAAAAAGATATATGCACCCTTATGTTCATAGTAGCACTATTCACAACAACCAAGACATGGAAACAACCTACATGTCTATCGACAGATGAATGGATAAAGAAGATGTGGTACATATATACAATGGAATACTACTCAGCCATAAAACAGAATAAAATAATGCCATTTGGGGCAACATAGATGCAACCAGAGATTATCATGCAAAGTGAAGTGAGTCAGAAAGAGAAAGACAAACACCATATGATATCACGTATATGTGGAATCTAAAATATGACACAAATGAACCTATCTGTGAAACAGAAACAGACTCATGGCCATAGAGAGCAGAGTGGTGGTTGCCAAGGGGGTTGGGGGAGGGACGGGGTGGGAGGCTGGGGTCAGCAGATGTAGGCTTTTATACATGGAGTGGATAAGCAGCAAGGTCCTACTGGATGGCACAGAGAACCATGTTCAATAGCCTATGATAAACAATAATGGAAAAGAGTATAAAAAAAAGACTGTATATATATATATGTATAACTGAATCACGTTGCTGTACAGCAGTAATTAACTCAACATTGGAAATCAATTATGCTTCAATAAAAAAATCTTTTAAAAAAAGGTCAAATTCATGGAACCAGAGAGTGAAACGGTGGCTGCCTGGGGCTGAATGAAAGGGAAATGGGGAAATTGCTTATCAACAGGCATAAGGTTCCGATTATGCAAGGTAAGTAAGTTCTAAAGATCTACTATACAACACCATGCCTTTGAGTTAATGATACTCTATTATTATACACTTAAAGATTTGCTAAAATGGTCCATTTCATGCTGTGTTCTTGCCACACCTTCCCCCTTTTTGAGAAGAGAAAATGGGAACCCAGAAACATAAATCTTCCTCGAATAAAGGAATCAGATGTCAATTAAGGAAAATCTATGAAGTAGATGATGTGCACTTAAAGTTTTCATTTATTTGGGTCTGTGTGATAAATCCCTTTTGTGGGCTGAGAAAGCTGAATTTATGGACTATCACAGGCGACCCTGGCCTTGGCTGCCTCATGAATACAAAGAGAGGAAGGTCTCCCCAGAGTTTGAATTTGACCATGCTCTGTTCTTTATGAGAAGCAACGAACATCTCTGTTATTAATTAATAATGTGGACGTGAATTAATGCACGTGACTGCTCAGAATGGTGCCTGGCATACAATAAGTGCTCAGTAAGTACAGGTACACCTTGTTTTATTGCATGTTGCTTTACTGCGCTTCACGGATACTGTGGGTTTTTTTTGTTTTTGTTTTTTTTTACAAATTGAAGGTTTGTGGCAACCCTGCGTGGTCAGATGAGGGTTAGCATTTTTTTTTTTTTAGCAGTAAAGTCTTTTAAAATTAAGGTACATAACTTTTTTTTTTTCTTAGACGTCATGCTATAGCACACTTAATAGGTTACAGTATAGGCTAAACGTAACTTTTATATACACTGGGAAACCTAAAATTTTGCTTTATTGCAATATTTTCTTTTATTGTGTTGGTCTGGAACTGAACCCACAGTATCTCTGAGGTCTGCCTGTATCTGTTTATCCAATGGAAAAGGACAAGGATTTTCTTGTTTTCCAATTGTCTTCCAAACAGTGAATGCTTTTGTCCATCTAAATGGCAGGGCTGCTTGTTTGTGGCCATGAAAAAACTCCACAAAGTCTGTTTTGATACTTGTGAGAAGTGACAAAACACAGTTACTTCAGGAGAGAGCCACGTCCTTAAGTTACACTCTATTCATCACATAAGATGTAGTTTACAATAAACACAAACATACAATAAACATCTATTTTTTTGTTGTTGTTTGAAGTCTGATTCCTCAGCACTATCGAGACCTCAGTGCAGCTCTGGGAGCTTGGGCTGGCTGTGCCCTTAATGGATCTCTTCAAAACACACTCATAGGACTTCCCTGGTGGCGCAGTGGTTGGGAGTCCGCCTGCCGATACAGGGGACGCGGGTTTGTGCCCCGGTCCGGGAAGATCCCACATGCCGCGGAGCGGCTGGGCCCGTGAGCCACGACCTCTGAGCCTGCGCGTCCGGAGCCTGCGCTCCGCAAGGGGAGAGGCCGCAACAGTGAGGGGCCCGCGTACCGCAAAAAACCAACCAACAAACAAAAAACACACTCATAAAATAGCAGTGCAGCTGACATCTCTAAACGCCAGGCATTGTGTGAGGCTTTGTTCCTTCTGCAGGGCCTCACGCTTTCCTTAAGCAATGGGTCCGATCCCTGTCAGAACATCAGAAACCTTGGGGAGCTTTGGAAACTCACGCTACACCCCAGACCAACTGCATCCGAATCTCCAGGGCGTTTTAAAACATCCTAGATGATTCCCATGCGCCATCGTGGCTGAGACACACCCCACCCCCCGCACCCAGCCCCAGACCCCTGCTGTCCACCTCCTCTGCCTGGTGAGAATATGCAGTTACTCTTCCATTCTCAGAGTGACCTTGGAAGCCTTTTTTTGAGGTTTTATGGTAGAGAAACCCCCAAAGTGTTTTTTTAACCAAACATTTGCTTTGAGGGCCCCATAGAGGAGGTCAAAGAGAGTCTAAATCACTCTATTTACTGCCCTGCGGACTGCTCAATTTTAATCACTTAGAGTCAGGCAGGCCTGGGTTTGCCTCTGGCCTCCTTCTTAACTAACTAGCTATGTGACCTGGGGCAATGATTTCACCTCTTTGAATCTTAATATCGCCTTTGGAAGATGGAGACACTACTGCCATGCTCACGAAGCTACCCAACGAAGAAGAGAGGGAAATCCGGTAAAGGACTCAGCACAGTGCCTGATAAACTTACCATAAATGTTAGAGTAGCCATGCCCTCAATCCCTGTTAGCTATTGTTGGGGGACAGTGATAATAAATGCTCCCAAGAGTGGGTACCGCCTCCTAGCAGCCCAGCCCTCCACCGGGAATAAGAAGCAGCCAACCCCCAGATGCATCCCGGAGGCTCAAGCCAATAAAGAGGACTCACACACACAGTGGGGCAGGCGAGAGGTCCAGATGGGCGTGCCGGTTTCACGGCTGTAGCAGGTCAGGAGGGAGCTCCCTTCCAGCACGAAGCCCGTGTTGCAGGTGTACTGGATGGTGGTGCCCACCAGCAGCACGGGGTCCGAAATCAAGCGGGTCGAGTGGTCTACTTCCCCGGGATCGGTGCAGTACATAACTACACGAGATGAAACCAAACCAGGTGGGTGTTAGGGCCTGATGACCACTGGTTTGCTGAGAACTACAGAATGATCTAGAACGTTTCCTCACTTAGTTCTTTCCCTGTTTGAAAGACACTGCAGGCGGCTGGAGAACAGGCCAGGACAAAAGAGGCTTGAATTTAATTTCACTTTTAGGAATTTGCCCAGAGAAATGTTTGCATCAGGGCCCGAAGACCCATATACAAGGCTGCACATTGCACATAATAATATTATATTTGTAATGGTTAAAAAGCAATCCTTTAACAGGAGTTAAATATCATGCAACAACCATTCCATGAAATCCTGACCAACCACTAATGAGAACAAAGTGCTTTTTCTCACTGCTTTCTTTGTAGTACTCAACTACAGGAAAATAAGCATCCATTACATTCATTCATTCATTCACTCATTCATTTATTTGGTCTCACTGTGTCGCTTGTGGGATCTTAGTTCCCCGACCAGGGATCGAATCCCGGGCCCAGGGCAGTGAAAGTGTGGAGTACTAACCACCGGACTGCCAGGGAAGTCCTAAATGTCCATTACTTTTAAGTTAAAAAGTCAATATAGATAAAAGGAAAATAATAAACCAATTAAAAAGGAATGAAGTGCGGAAAAGAGAGAAACTGAGTTTTAAATTGACAACTGTAATGTAAATTTTGCACTGTGACTCATGATACACTATTGTTAATAGATGTGCAGAAAGGAAACATCTTAAGACTAAATAAAACCTATTTCTCATTGTGCTGCAAAAATAAAAATAAAAAGGAATGAAGTAGATCACATGTGTGATATGAAAAGATGTCTATTTCTGAGTTGAAGAAAAAGGCTGTTGCAAGGCAGTTTCTAGAAATTGATGCCTATTATGGTAAAATATCTGTATCTGCAGCTACTTCTATATGTGTATCCATATATATCTCCACATACACAATACACACACACATATATATTTACATAAGTGTGTGACAGACACATACATACATATGCAATTGGAATAAAACAGAATAAGCTTCTGAGAGTGGCCTCATTGCTAGAGAGCAGATCATAAGGGATTTTCACTTTCTACCTCATTATTTTACTACCACTTGATTAACGTATTTGTTACTGGCACCATTTTAAGATATAGCTATATATTTACACCTTTTAATGTCAAGAGTGGAGCTTAACCAATGAAAGGTGGTTATAACGTTCAGGGACTCCTGGGTGGGATCCCATTGTTCTAGGAGGTTCCTCTGCTCTCATTTCACTAGAAGAGAAGCACTTTGGTGGGTCTGTGTCTTGAATGCAGAGTGAGCGTGGCACCCAGCCTGGGAAGATAAACACGCAGGCACACAACAGGCCCAATACACATTTATTTGCTCTACTTTGGGCCTCTTCTTGGCAAAAATTGAGGCATGGGAGGGGAAGCCCCCCCCCCCAGAACTAGTTATGTCCCCTCCAAGCCTTTAAAAATGTTTAAAAAATAATAATGATGACGTAGATCGCATTGGTGGGTTCGTGATGGATCTCTCTTAATTGCACATCTCCCTGTCCATTTTTATTTTCTATCACAATCCACACACATACACACACCCCACATTCTGCTGCAGAACAAATCGATGTGTTTGTGTAGCTGGTTTTATGGATCTTCAGTGAGTTCTTTCCTGCTTCCCACCATTATAATTTTCCTTGATGTTGGAATGTTTACGGCAGGAATTGTATGTAGCCCCCCATGCTCTCCTTCCCCAACAGCCTCTGTCTCTGCTGCACTTAATATTTCTTCTTGGGCAATTGGTGATTTAAGTCATGCTGAACAGGTCTACCAAAGTATCACCAAGGATCCAAGGATTCCCAGGAAGAAGGCTGCAGACTAGAGCCTTATGTAGGAGGTGGGAAGCAAATGGATGAGGGGAGAGGCCAAATTTAGCACACACCCCCCCACCTGATATTAAGACTTCGGGGTAGAAACCATTAGAGGCACTTCCTGTCGCTACCCCTCTTCAAGATGCTGAACTTAGCTATCACTAGACACACCTGGCCTGCACTCAGGCCAGCACTCAGGGGAGCAGACAGAAGGAACCAGGAGACTGGGCTGGATGCTGTCTGGATAAAGTCAGCTACCTACCAGTGTCTACTTCAACGTAAATGCAAGAGAAAGACCACTGAAGGTTTAGAAACAAGGAGAACTTTTCTTGTTTCTCTAGATACTTTCACTAAGGCATTGCCAGAAAATTCAAGCTACTTCTTTTAAAAAATTACCATCGATCAAACTATTTCCATTTTGGAAATGTTGAGAAAATAAAACATGCCTTAAAAAAAAATAAAAAAAGTCGGCTACCTACCATAGGGGTTTTGAACTGGGGCTCCTAGGGCCAACTTAGATTTGTTTTGCTTGGCTGCTGCAGGTATTTTAACGACTTGAATTTGAATGCTGTTTTTACACAGGCTGCGTATATTCCCGTTGACCACAGTCCACACCATTCCCAAATGTCTCACACCCAGCCTGCTTTACCTATTTGCATTATCTGCCAGGCTTTTGAAACCACCTGAGTCTGAGATCCCTGCCCTTGGGCTACAAAATGACATTGGTGAACAGCACCCGTGTGTTGGTGGAGTAGAAGAGAGGCCAGACTCTACACTGAATAGCTCCTCTGCATCCATGCAAAAAATATTCCATGGGAGGGATTTTCCATCCAATGACCTAGAGGAAAACAACAAGACTACTCTTACTTTTCTCACAAAATGGGGGATCGCTGCTCCAGCTGAGGTCCCACTGGCAGGTGAGGGTGTCGCTCCCCACGATGTCATAGCCGGGGTCACACTGGTAGGTGATTCTGGCTCCCCTCACGAGCTCCGTATGAGAAGTGGTTTTCCAACCATTCTGGATCTCAGGCAAATCTGAGCAGGAGTCGTTCCTTGACACCTCTTTAAAACAAAAACATCATCCTTAGATGGGGAGGTGGCCTTGTTGTTGGGGGGTTCCTTTCGTGAATGTCAGAGGAAAGAGAAAATAGAAGGAAAAGCCCCCAGAAGTAACCAACACAACTTCTGAAATCCCTTAACCTGCAAGAACTCTTCTCTAGGGGGATTTTACAATGACTTCTTTTCATTTTGGATGTGGAACCTCCAGCCAAGCCATCAGAGGACTGCAGCCCCAGCTGATATCTTGACTATAACCTCATGACAGGCCCTAAATCAGGACCACCCAGTATTAACTCCGGAATTCCTGACTCACAGAAACTGTGAGATAGTAAATGTTTACTGCTAAGTTTGGGGGGGGTCATCTGTTACGTAGCAATAGGTTGCTACTATACTCAGCCTTATCCTAAGAATGTCCATAAATCTATGGGTTTGATGGATTAGTCATATACATTTTTGTAATGCAGACTAAGATAAACACGTAACTATTAAAAGATAGAAATAATTATTGGTTGCATTCTTCAAATCACATTGCCTACCATCAGTGAACATCAACCACACTCCAGAAAATGCTACACACAGCTTATCGTCACAGAATCTTCCTCTGGAATAATTGTTTTCCTACTGCAAACCTTTGTTACTAAGGTAGAAATCCAAAGCCCACTATTATCACTCTTGCTTCCAAGTGCCCGCTGCACAGATTTTGAGAAGAGGGCTAATTATGCCATGTAATTAATGTACGGCTCTAATGTGCTTCGGGGGAAAGCAAAGCACCTCCATTGTCTGCAGGAAAGTCATTCTGAGAAACGAGCAATGGCTTTTCCCGGGATTTCATCACGATTTTATTTGGGGGAAGGAGATCTCCTGGGTGTCTGCAAGAAGAAGGGGAGCGGGAAATGGCTTCTAGAATTGCTTGGTGGGGAACAGGAGCCTCTATTTTTAGGCCTTTGAAAAATCAGCCAAGCTCTGGATTTGGGACACAGCTGCAAGTGTTCAAACTCTGGATGAAAGAAGAGAAATGGGGGCAAATACTGGATATGTGGTCTGCCTTGTGCCAAATGCTTTGGGACCGAGAAAGGTTTGCTTGTCTGACTTTTCAAGATGAGTCGGCATGGCTATACATTTCCATGGGCCCTCCCATCTCCTCCGTAGCATTCATCACATCTGTCATTCTCAGCGGCTGCCACCATGCAGCAGAGCCTTGATTCAAACCTTGGCCCCACTGTCTACTAACTGGGTGGTTTTGGCTAAGTCACTTAACCTTCTGTTCTTCAGTTCCCAGACTCTACCCCCAGAGACCCTGATTCAGGAGTCTGCATGTTCACCAAACACTCTAGGCAGAGCTTCTGGAATTATCTGTTCCTATGAACCTTCGTTAACTTTGCTTAGAATGAGAAAACTGGCCCAGGAGTCACAGAACTTCCCTTCTAATCCTCTTTATTTTAGAAGCTGTGTGACTCCAGTCATGTCAATAAACATCTCTGAGCCTCACTGTCCTCAATCAGAGAATGGAGACAAGAATCATGACCCTGTCTATCCCTAGAGGCAAGATGAAAACTAATTAATGTGCAGGATATGAGAATAACACTAAGACAAGTTATATGGATTCATTGATTTGTTTGACTAAGATGTTGTGAGTGCCTACTATGTGCCAGGCACCAGGAATATAGAGATCTGAAGTCATGGTTCCATGCTCACAGTCGAGATCAGCACCATGGCCCAACTTTTGGGCAAAAGAAATACCGAATTGTACTGAATACATACCACCACTTCCCAGTCTTATGCTCATGGCAGACATCACTAATCAACCATAGCAATCTCTTTCTTTGAATCAAGCTGAAACCTCCCAATCCTTCTCAACACAACATTCCAGGGAGCCACTGTCATTGGACTGGAGTTGACCTACAATATGGAACTTATTTATTATCCTGGGATTAGAGGAATAAACATACAAGTGACCAATATCTCTTTGAAAAACACTGCTTACTTATCTCTGCTTTTTAATTCCCTTCCCTCCCATGCACTTGACCACAGACAAGAGCAAAACATAAGAAGCAGTGAGAAGAATGGGTCTTTGCTTCTGTCTGTGCAAAGCAGAATTATGGAAAGTCAGAACCATGTAGGCCCAGTGTTCCTATGGAAGGTTCTGACAGGAGCCAGAGCAGATAAGCCTCGGCCACTTTCCAGAGCTGGAGTCAGGCCTTGAGATCAGTGTAGGAGCTTTAGTATTCTCTAGATGAGGGGCTTCCCTGGTGGTGCAGTGGTTAACAATCCACCTGCCAATGCAGGGGACACGGGTTTGAGCCCGGGTCTAGGAAGATCCCACGTGCTGTGGAGCAATTAAGCCCGTGCGCCACAGCTACTGAGCCTGCGCTCTAGAGCCCACAAGCCACAACTACTGAAGCCCGTGTGCCTAGAGCCCGTGCTCCAGCAGAAGAGAAGCCACCAAAATGAGAAGCCCATGCACCGCAACAAAGAGTAGTCCACACTTGCTGCAACTAGAGAAAGCCCATACGCAGCAACGAAGACCCAATGCAGCCAAAAAAAAGAAAAAATGAATTCTCTAGATGACAACGGAAACCACTAACCCTTCCATCTGATCCCTCTACTGGATGGGAGTTGCATCTGTGTCTGGTTAAATCCAGATCCAGGGTAGCAAATACCTCTCCCATGCCCATGACAGACATCACTAATCAATCACAGCATTCTTTTCCACTGACTTCAGGCATGGCCTCCTCTGAAAACAACATGGTCTTCAACACAGGTAGTCACGGGCAATTGATTGACATCAAAATTAAATACAGAGGCCCACTTTCCTTCTCTGTGAAATTAACCTGTGTTTCTTTAAGAGAAATAAGAAAAAAGTTGAGCTGTTCTCTCTTTTTGTGTTACCCATATTAGCCAGGCTGTGTACCCCTGGGAAGCACTCTCTGAAATCCTGTGCTCATCAGCATATGATCCTGATATTGTCTGTTAATGGGACTCTTCCATTTTCACTAACTGGCTCAAGGGCAGGGAGAGAATTCTATTCATTCCTGTATCCTGATGCCTAGGACAGGGCCTAGCATGAAAGTCTGTGAACCAAACTCTCTGGAAAATGGAGATAATGCATTTGAAGATGAAATAAAATAATATATGTAAGAGTGCTTGCCAACTGCAAATTGTCACACGAATCTAACTTTCAGCTTCAATTAACAAGAGCACCTCCTCTTCAAAATATTGCCAAACTGAACAATGTCCAGGCTTTCTGGTCAACCTTGGGCAGCCTTGGATAGAGTCATATTTCTGCCATCAAGCTGAATGCAGTTTTGCAAGACTGACTTGGGCACCAGAGGAGACAAATGAGCAAAACTATGACCTCATCTGCCAGTAGGGAGGGAGGCAGGGAGCAAAGGTCTAAGGAGACAGACTGAAGCCAAGTCACCAGAAACTTTCCCTCCAAAGGCAGCTGACTCTAGAAGGCACATTGCCTGGACAGCCTCTACCCAGGGCATCACCCAGTAAACAACGCATGGAAAGTGTCAGTGGTAACACTCTGAAAATACCCAGCGTCGCAATCAAGGGTAAAAAGGTCCCTGAGTAACATAAAAAAAAAGATCAATACTTGTGATTGCTTCTCTGAGAGGTACCTGCAGAGCAGAGCAGGGATGGGAAGTGTCCACCAGCTGGAAATTTAAAAAAGCAAGGGACTTATTTTTATATGCATGAGGCTCCTTGAGACAGCCAATGGTCAGGGAACTAGCTTGTATTCTGGAGGCAGTAGGAGATACAAAGAAAACACTTTGTATTAGCTAGAGACGGGCAAATCTTCAAGCCAAGGGGAAGAACCAAAGACACGGAATCGTGCTCAAGCCAGAGGGTCTTTGGTGGTGGCAGAGAGACTTGGCAGGATCAGTCCTCCTTTTCCCGGTTCCATCTTGGAAATCAAGATGTCAACCTCTTCCCTGGGGGGTGCAAGCAAGTCCCCTAACTGCTGGCTGAATCCTGCCCACTGAAATCCTCAGGAGGCAAGCACCCACCATCCTAGATGCCAGAAGAAGTTAGGTCTTCCCTACCTCTTTGTGTCTCCCAGGTTCTCTGCTGTTGCCAAAAATATTGGGGGCAGAGAAACCCTAAGAGCCGGGAGCCAGGAAGCCTGGGTGTGAGTCTCAGGTCCGCCCCTGATGTTCAAGTCACTCATCCTCAGTGGTCCAGGGCTTCTTGTGCTGTGACAAGACAGCGCTGGACCAGACACTCTGTCAGTTCAAGTCCCTTCCAGGGCTGGGATCAGTGGGACTTCACAGTGTTCTGGTCCCCTGACTGCTGGTGAGGATAGCAGCGTGGACTAGGGTGGTGGACGTGGATAGATGGAGAAGAGTACTTGGATCTGAGATATATTGTGGCAGTAGAGTTGAGAGGATGGACTGGATACAGGGGAAGCAGCCTGAGAAACCAGGAGAGTTGTGGTCACGCCTCCTGGGATGGGCAGACAGCAGGGGGAGCAGTGAGTGGTGCTGAGGGCAGGGAGGCAAAGAGGTCATTCTGTTCTGTCCAGGCTAAACCTGAGCTGCCAATGAGACGTGCAAGAGCGCGGTGAGCAGGGAGCTGGAGACAACGGGAGTTCACGGGAGAGGTCGAGGCTGTGGGTACAAACCAGGGGTCAATGGAATATATAGATAAGCATTGTTTAAAACCATGGACCTGGATGACAGCACACAGATAGAAGGCAGGCAGGACGGGGTCCAGGATTGGACCCTCCAAGGTTAGAGCTTGAGCACAGGAGGGGGGTGGAGCCAGGAATGAATAAGGAGGAGTTCCAGGGTGAGGAGTGAGGAGGGAAGGGTGTGGGTGCATGAAATAATGAAGAAGGGGATACTGGATGGTCATGTGTGAACTTGGTTTGAACTTTATAGCAGGATTTTTTTTTTAAGATGATGGGAAGAGAAAAGGTTTGGAAGACACATTGAGCAGCAAGAAAGAATCTAAAGTACGGGAGAATAGTACGGAGGTTCCTTAAGAAACTAAAAATAGAGCTACCATAGGATCCAGTAATACCACTCCTGGGCATATATTTGGAGAAACCATAATTCGAAAAGATATGTGCACCCCAACGCCAACAGCAGCACTATTTACGATAGCCAAGATGTAGAAGCAACCTAAATGTCCATCAAGAGAGGAATGGATAAAGAAGATGTGGTACCTATATACAATGGAATATTACTCAGCCATGAAAAAGAATGAAATAATGCCATTTGCAGCAACATGGATGGACCTAGAGACTGTCATATGGAATGAAGTAAGTCAGACACAGAAAGACAAATATCACATGATGTTGCTTATATGTGGAATCTAAAAAAAGGGTCCAAATTAACTTATCTACAAAACAGAAATAGAGTTACAGATGTAGAAAACAAACTTATGGTTACCAGGAGGGAAGGGGGGAAGGGATAAATTGGAGATGGGGATTGACATATACAGACTACTATATATCAAACTGATAACTAATAAGGACCTACTATATAGCACAGGGAATTCTACTCAGTACTCTGTAATGGCCTATATGGGAAAGGAATCTAAAAAAGAGTGGATATATGTATATGTGTAACTAATTCACTTTGCTGTACACCTGAAACTAATGTGACACTGTAAATCAACTATACTCCAATAAAAATTTTAAAAAATAAAGTATGGGAGGTAGGAGAGAAAGGGCTGTCTTGGTTGGATGGGGCTGCAGGAGAAGAAGAGTCCTTAGGGGAGAGCCAAGCTTCAGTTCAGGCAAGATGGCATAGGTAATGCTTTGAGAAGTTGCAAATATGGAAGAATGTGTTGATGATATAAAGTCACAGCTGACTGCAAATGAAAAATGATGAATCTTAAAGTTATGAGACATTATCTACTAAGTGCTGATATCAACCCTGTGGAGGAGGTATCACTATTTCCATTTTACAGATGACAAAAAAGAGGCTCAGAGAGGTTAAGTGACTTGCCCAAGGTCACACAGTCATCAATGATAATACTAAGATTTGAACCCTTGTCCTCCCGACTAGAGAGACCAACCTCTTAAAAAAAACAACGTATACTTACTATGTCAATATATTAAAAAACCCATGTAGCACAACCCTCCCCAAAAGACATATCTAGAAGAAATTGTCTTAACTTGCACCTAAACCCAAGGAGAAAAAGTGACTGGCTAGAATACTTACCTATGTAGTTCATGATGAATCCCTGGCCCTTCCCAAAGATGAGCCCGGCAGGGTCCGAGTGGAACTGGATGGTTAGGTCAGGCGTGGACGAGTACAGCTTCTGGGGTCCACTGTTTCCAAGGTACTGCCCCAAGATGTGGGGCATGACCTCATCACCGTCGTAGATGGTCAGGATGTCACTGTTGCTTAGGTTCAGGCTTGGGGGGCAGAGAGAAGAGGAGGGGTCTTGTGAAGCAAAGTTACAGGCATTCAATAAGACTTTGATTTCTTTTTTCTTTCTTTCTTTCTTTTTTTTTTTTTGGTGGTACGTGGGCCTCTCACTGTTGTGGCCTCTCCCGTTGCGGAGAACAGGCTCCGGAAGCACAGGTTCAGCGGCCATGGCTCACGGGCCCAGCCGCTCTGCGGCATGTGGGATCCTCCCGGACCGGGGCACGAACCCGTGTCCCCTGCATCGGCAGGCGGACTCAAAACCACTGAGCCACCAGGGAAGCCCTGATTTCTTTTTTCAAGCAACACTCATTTTCTTGAGATATACTATGTGTCAGATCCCAAGCTAGGAACTGGGGGTGAGGAAGGCATAGACCAAATCTGTGAACAGGATGTGCTGATCCTTCCTAAAAGCATTGCACACAGATCTGTGGATGGATTGGGCTTTTGAAGACTCATTCATGAAATGACCTTCCCGGCATGGAGCTCACTGCAAAGTCAAGTGCTGCATTGTCTGTAGAATTGCCTTCAATACCCCCGTCATTAACAACTTTTTTTCCTGGGTGAAACTAAGTGCTGGGCATTGAGCCACCTGCTGGGGGTGTGACATGGGTCATCCATTTTTCTGTGATGCAGAGCAAGCTGACTGCTTGCTAATGATAACTTGCATTCTTATATAAGGTGAAATGATCCTTCCACTTTCCGTTGGCAAATTCCTCAAAATCAACCAGCTAATTTATTACGTTTAGGGGACGGAACAGAGAATGGGATGGAGGCACCTTATTCATGAAATATGCTCCAACCTGCCATCACTATTCATAGCATCACAGAACGACACATTTTTAAAGACCCAAACACAATAGAGTACCTTGACACTGAATATTTGGACAGCGATGGACAGTTAACAACCAGAAAGCACTTCAGTACGGCATAGAAACCTGTGCTATGTTAGGTGTGCTGGATAAAATTGATCTGTGATTGTAGGAATGCCAGACAATTCAACTTCAGCTGCATCAATCACAGACAGATATTAACTCAGGCCTCTTTCCTTCCTTTCTCCTTCTCCACTTCTCTCTTCCTTCCCTTTTTCTCTTATGTCTTTCTCCCTTACTTGTATCCCCTCCCTAATATTTCCAAGCACCTACTATGTGCCAGGCACCGTGCTGTGCTCAGAGGACACGAGGAGTCACAGAGCAGTGGTCTGTTTAGACGAGAAAGCCAGGGATTGCGGTAGGAGTTACAGTCAAGGTAGGTGCAGAGAAGTGTGTCTAACTCAGATGGGGGGGCATCAGAGAGGCCTCCCTGGAGGAGGTGATCCTCAAGAAAGAGAAGGGGACCACTAGGCAGATAAACAGGAGGTGGGGGAGAGAGGGCAGTGCCTGAGGCAGAGGGAAGAAGGGAGAGGGGTCACAGGAAGGAACTTGCCTGGTGCCCGGCTTTGGGTACAGACATGGAAGCAGGAGTCAGACCATGAAGGGTTTAGAGAGACAAGTTTAGGCTACTTGGATGTCATCTTGCTGGGGATGGGAGACAGTAAAGGATTTTAAACAGGAGCATCCTGACTGAGCAATTCACTGCCAGAGGAGAGGTGTTCCAGGAAATGGTCTCCAGCGAAGTTTTTGGAACTGATGCAGAACCACAACCTCCTCCCCCCCGCCACCCCCACACCCCACCCCACCCCCCGCTTCATCCACTGCCCAAGGGCCATTTTTGCTGCCACTCCAGGAGCAGGGAGGAGATATGGAAACCACCCATGTTGTTGGTGCTTCAAGTAGTAAGAACAAAGCAACAGAAACACAAGGCACATGGCTGAAGGTCTGTTTCCAGAGGGCAGGGGACATATTTTATCCACCATAATTCCTCATGTCAAGTTGTCCCAAAAGGTGGCTTAGGGAGATTCTAATTGTCCCCATAACCTCCATCAGCTCCCCGGCACCACCCCCGAACATCCTCTCCTAACAAAAGCTGTGCGCTTGCTTTGCACACAGGGCTTCCAGACTAAGCTCCGAGACTCCACCTACTCCCTGCCAGTTTACAACCAGGCGACAGCCTCTAAACCCCTATTACATTGACATTCTGGAGTCGCCACCTTCTCCTGCACACAGTAGGTGCTCAATAAATGCTACGCTATGAAAGAGTCTGCTGGAGACCCTATCTGACAACAGAAATAGTAGGGTGGATGTCAGTTTTTGAAGTATGGAAGAGCCTCTTAACTCTAAGTACCATGAAAACATCAATAGCTCATGAAAATGCCGGATTAGGCTAGTGAGAAACGTGGTAGATGGCAGATATTTATTTATTCCATAAGCCAACTTCCCAGCCGATCTGCTGGTTAACAGTGGGTTGCAGACAGTGCACAACTTGGCCTTATTCTATCATTCATTTCAATGATCTCAATGCAGTAGAAGCATCTTCAAGGGTGCAAACAGCTTTCATCTAAAAACCCTAGCACCACTCTCTGTTCTTTCTAAAACAGGAAGGAGCGGTGCTCCGGAAAGAGCACACAGCCTTGGAAATCAGAAAGCTCTGGTTTCACTCTTGGTTCGACACTTTCATGGAGGGCATGTGTTTTCTCTGAAGTTCCTTGTCTGTGAATAGGGCTTAATATTTCCAGGCTATGTCATGGGCTTTCAGAGTGAGGTAAGGCAGGCAGAAGATCTGGGATCAGACTCTAGGTTCACTGATAGCACCTGACCAAGTCTGGCCAAGTCATCCGAATGTCATGTCATGTTGTAATGTTACTATGTGCCTCACCCCCACCATCCCCGCCACCACCGTCACCATCGCCATTACTCTCTTTTTCGATTGCCATTTACACCAAATGACATCAGATGGCTTATGTCTGTGATTCTCAGCTAGAGGTGGTTTTGCCCCTCGGAGACAGTTGGCAAAGTCTAGAGACGTGGTTGTCCCAGTGGGGGCGGGGGAGGTATGCCACTGGTGAGTCCATGTCAGGGAGACTGGTAAACATCCTACAATGCACAAGATAGCCTTCTCCCACAGTAAAGAATTTGGACCACAATTATCTGGTCCAAAATGTCAACAGTGCTAAGGCTGAGAAACCCTTATTTATGTGAGTGCATTTTGTAAACCGTGTGCAACAAACTATTAATTGCAACTTCTCCTGTCATCCCGGAATTTCAAAGTCTCCTAAGCTAAGAATAAGCCAACAGGGACTAAGCTTTCCTACTTTCTAAAGGGATAGACATAGCCGTTGTTTAAGACTGGGTTCTCGGGACTTCCCTGGTGGCGCAGTGGTTAAGAATCCGCCTGCCAATGCAGGGGACACGGGTTCGAGCCCTGGTCCGGGAAGATCCCACATGCCAAGGAGCAACGAAGCCCGTGCGCCACAACTACTGAGCCTGCGCTCTAGAGCCCGTGAACCACAACTACTGAAGCTCGCGCACCTAGAGCCCGTGCTCCGCAACAAGAGAAGCCACCGCAATGAGAAGCCCATGCACCGCGAGAAGAGTAGCCCCCGCTCGCCTCAACTAGAGAAAGCCCGTGCACAGGAACGAAGACCCAATGTAGCCAAAAAGAAATAAATAAATTTACTTAAAAAAAAAAAAAAAAAAAAGACTGGGTTCTCCAGAAGCTGAGCCTGAGCAAAGATGTAAGTGTCTCTTGGAGTCTGGCTTATCTGGGAGGCCACCCCAGGCAGCACCGGTGGGGAAGTGATGCAGAAGGAAGGGAATGAGCCAATGCGTGCTGCATAGATGGGCAAGTCCCACTGTGGGCAGTGGCTCAGTCCTGCAGGAACTGTGAGAGATGGTGCAGAACATACCTTGGGGGAGAGGGAGCTGGGGTATTTATCTTCCAGTTCCCATCCCTCATTGGCTGAGGACTGCTACTAGGGGTACTAAATCTCCAGCACTTCTGACTTGCCCACGTGGTACCAGAGAAAGCCTTCAGGTGAAGAGGGTTGCAGTAGGAAGCTATCACGAGTACACGGTGGCAAGGGCTACAGGGCTTGGATAAGACACCAATGGCATCTGCCACCACCATCTATGCAGCTCTTTCAATCTGAGCCCTTCACCCACTTCTGGCTTAATGAAGGCAAGGAATTCATTGGGCCATCAAAGAGGCTTGCAGGAAAGGCTGCCTTAAGGGGCAGGTCACTGTGGGGGCGGGAACCATGGGGAGGGGAGAAGGTATATCACCCTCACCTGGTGAAGAGGGCTTCAAAGGAACGCTTGGTGGCTTGACAGTGACTGCATTTGATGTTCACCAAGAAAAGAGTAATGAGAAAAATCAGCCTGGAGCTGCCTGCCTACCTGGGGGCAGAGCAAAGGGAGAAAGGGGGGTGTTGGCAGTGAGCTACCCATCACTGATGAGAATGGAGATGTTTCCTAGGTCTAGATGTGAACCCTGATGAAGGCAGCCACTGTGCAACTCCTTAAAAATGGTCCCACTCTGAAAGGGCAATGGAATCCAGCAGAGGGGAAGGTCAAGGGCATCCAGGCTCTGCCCATATCAAGCATGCCCCGTAAGAGAGAGGAAAAAAAAAAAAAATCAGTATTCTGCATCTTGCATAATATAACAGTGCAGTGACATTAGACTGTCCTGTGAGAAAGAGGCAGCGCACAAGGCCCTTTCTCATTGCAGAATTCCCAGCCCAGGAAGCCCTGCTGAGGGAGGGGCGAGCTTTTGAAAATGAATAATGTTTAGAGCTGTATGATTATCAGACTGAACTACACTTCTTAGGACCAGAAGACCCATGAAAACAAAGCTTTCAGCCTGAGAAGCAAACAAAAATGGAGAAGGTGCTGGAAGGGCAAGTGGGAAGGAGAATAAAGTCACTCGTCTCTCCTGTAGCCTCTGGATCCATCTTTTTGAGAGGCTGGTTCCCATGATATATACAAATGCTGATAATTCATTTTCCGTCCCGATCCAAAGACCAGCCTGCGTTTTTGCTGGCCCATCCAGCTGTGTTTGATATACTGAGCACATCCAGGGTCCCTGCCTCTGGGCCATCCTCAGCAGCTGGGAGGAAAATGCAGAGACTTAACGGGCAGAGAGACCGGCCAAAGGGCAGAGCACGGTTTTCTGCCGAGGACGGAGGAGAGATGTCAGCCAGATACAATCCGAGGAGGCTCCAAGAAATCAGGGTGTCAGTTTTACTCCAGAACTAATGGGAGATGGAGTGCTTCCGGCAGGCAGGTGGGCTTGATCTGACTGGAATTGGGTGTAGCAGGTCCCCCACAGGGAGAATTCCACGGGAAGACAGAGCTCTCCACGGTCAGCCCCTGCATGTGCCAGCCCCTCTTAACTGCCAGAGGGAAAGGCTTTTCTTGGGCACAGGGTCTTGAGCTCCTGCCAGAAGCCCTCAGCCTCTGTGCCTCCTCCCACACCACAAGCCACCCCTTTTTCCTTGGTCTCTGCCATAGGCTTTTCTCCATCTTTCAGCTGGATTGTGGGGCAGGACCTCACCGCTTACTACCTCCATCCTTCCCTGGTCCCAAACCCTCTCCCATCAGCACTCACTCAGGGAAATCCTTCCAGAACACAAAGCTGGACCCTTCACTTGACAGTTCGATAGATGAGCAAACATGGTCTATTCATACCATGCAGTCTTTTTCAGCCACGAAAAGGAATGTAGTACTGACACACACTACGACATGAATGAGCCTTACAAAAGAGACAGTTTTAAAAAAGCTACGTGTCGTGTGATTCCATTTATAAGAAATATCCAGAAGAGGTAAATCCATAGAAACACAAAGCAACTGGGTGATTTCCAAGGGCTAGGGAGACAGGTGAGGAGGATGGAGTGTGATTGCTTAATAGATATGGCTTTGTTTTGGGGATGATGAAATGTGGTAGTGACACAGCATTGTGAAGGCACTAAATACCGCTGAGTTGTACACGATAAAACGGTTCACATCATGTTATGTGAATTTCATCTCAATTTTAAAAAAAGCTACCTTACCTTAGGTAAAGCACAAGTTTTTGAACCCAGTGTCAAGGGTGTATATCTATGTTTTCATCCCCTCCCTTCCTCACAGCCTCATCTCTCCAACCCAATATTCCAACCCAAACATTTTACCCTCCAGCCAGACTGAATTACTTGTCAATCTCGCCTAAGGATGTGGCCCTTGCCCACCTCTGGGGCTTTTGACATGCTGCTCCCTGGACCCTGTATCCTTCCTGAGCCTTCCCTCTCTAAACCTGGGTAACCCCTCCCATCTTTTCCTCTCAGTCTTTCAAGATTCGCTCGCGCATAGAGCTCCCCCCTCCCCCCTTGAGTCCAGACTGGGAGCCCCTCCGTGCTCGCCCCTCATACAGAGCTCAGCACTCGTGCCCCAGTGGCCTGGCATGTCTGCACGAGACCAGAGGCTCCCTGAGGCTGGCGAGCACGTGTGCCTGCTTACAGCTGCGTCCCCAGCTCTTGGCACAGTGCCGAGTGTGCGCTGGGTGAATCAGCAGCAGCCCAGAGCGGCTGTCCGGCTCTCAGGCTCAGCTCCCACTCAAGGCGGACTGTGGCTCTGATCCCGTCTCTGCCTGGGACCCTGACCCCAAATGGATTCTTACCTGTACCAGCCTTGGGAGCCGGACCTCTCTGACCCTGGCTGCTTTTAGGACTTGCTCCCAGAGGTTAATTTGAAAGCCCTAAGTGACGCAAGCGGCCCCCAATGGTTTCTGCCCCACCTGCCTGCTGGACCCCTGTTGCCCACACCCTCCATTCTTCTTAGATATGCAGGTCACCAGAATCAAGCCTGATACCACGACGCCCCTGCATGCCTGATAAGCCACTTCAATGTCAACCCATGACCCTGACCAGCTGGGCTCTCGTTTCCTCCCCTCCCCCACCTTGATCCTGCTCCAGGCACATCCCGAGACCCGTCCAGTGCCTGAGCAAGCATTTGTGGGCACGCCGTCCACTGCTTCCACTTCTGAATTCCTCTTTCAACTCTTCGCTGTATCAGAGCTGTAAAAACACCGGTCCCAAGGGTGTTTCGGGACAAAAGGTCTACCAAGACTTCATTTAGCTTTTGAACAACGACACTGCCTACTGAGTATTAAGCACTCAGACAACAATAACGCCGCAAGCTAAGACTTACGACCATCCCCGTGTGACAGAGAAGGAAACTGAGGCTCAGCCAGGAGAAGCCACCTGTCCAAGATCACGCAGGAATCAGAGTCAGGACTCAAACCTAAGTCTGCCAAGCCAAAGCCTGAGATAGGAACCACTATTTCATACGATGTGCCATGAAAGCCACATATACATGTGTCCAAAACGTGTACCCAGACAAGGACCTACTGTATAGCACAGGGAACTATACTCAATATTTTGTAATAACCTAAAAGGGAAAAGAATCTGAAAAAAAAATACAACTGAACCAATCTGCTGTATACCTGAAACTAATACAACATTGTAAATCAACTATACTTCAATTAAAAAAAAAATGTGCCCAGGTTCAGTCTTACCTCAGAAAATGCAAATTTAAAATTACAAATAAAGTCTGCAGGATTAGGAAGCCCTGTTTCACTGCCACCCTGTATCCTGACATGCCTTTTGTTCTCATGACATCATAGCTCAAGTTCATTTGAAGAACAAATATAAAAACAAAAATAAACAAATGGAACCTAATTAAACTTAAAAGCTTTTGCACAGCAAAGGAAACCATAAACAAGACGAAAAGACAACCCTCAGAATGGGAGAAAATATTTGCAAATGAAGCAACGGAAAAAGGATTAATCTTCCAAATATACAAACAGCTCATGGAGCTCAATATCAAAACAATAAACAACCCAATTAAAAAATGGGTGGAAGATCTAAATAGACATTTCACCAAAGAAGACATACAGATGGCCAAGAGGCACATGAAAAGATGCTCAACATCACTAACCATCAGAGAAACGCAAGTCAAAGCTACAATGAGGTATCACCTCACACCAGTCAGAATGGCCATCATCAAAAAAATCTAGAAACAATAAATGCTGGAGAGGGTGTGCAGAAAAGGGAACCCTCTTGCACTGTTGGTGGGAATGTAAATTGATACAGCCACTATGGAGAACAGTATGGAGGTTCCTTAAAAAACTAAAAGTGGAACTACAATATCATCCAGTAATCCCACTTCTGGGCATATACCCTGAGAAAACCATAATTCAAAAGGACACATGTACCCCAATGTTCACTGCAGCTCTATTTACAATAGCCAGGTCATGGAAGCAACCTAAATGCCCATCGACAGACGAATGGATAAAAAAGATGTGGTACATATATACAGTGGAATATTACTCAGCCATAAAAAGGAATGAAACTGGGTCATCTGCAGAGATGTAGACGGACCTAGAGTCTGTCATACAGAGTGAAGTAAGCCAGAAAGAGAAAAACAAATACTGTATATTAACACATATATGTGGAAGCTAGAAAAGTGGTACAAGTGAATCTATTTGTATTTCAGGAATAGAGACATAGACACAGAGAAGGACATGTGGATACAGGGGGAAAGGGGAGGGTGGGACAAATTGGGAGATTAGGTTTGACATAAATATACTACCATGTGTGAAATAGATAGCTAGTGGGAACCTGCTATATAGCACAGGGAGATCAGCTCATTGCTCTGTGACCACCTAGAGGGGTGGGATGGGGGGTGGGGTGGGAGGGAGGTCCAAGAGGGAGGGGATATAGGTATATACATATATACATATATATATATATATATATATATATATATATATCTGATTTGCTTCATTGTACAGCAGAAAATAACACAATATTGTAAAGCAATTTTACTCCAGTAAATTTATTTTTTTGCAATACGCGGGCCTCACTGCTGTGGCCTCTCCCGTTGCGGAGCACAGGCACCGGACGCGCAGGCTCAGCGGCCATGGCTCACGGGACCAGCCGCTCTGTGGCATGTGGGATCTTCCCGGACACGGGTTCGTGCCCCCTGCATCGGCAGGCGGACTCTCAACCACTGCGCCACCAAGGAAGCCCTGTACCTTTGGGTTTTGAATCATGTGAATGTTTTACCTTTTCAAAAGGGATAAAAACAGCCCGAGATACCCTCATTATGGCTTTCACTAGGGTCTAGAGAGCCAAAGAGGTGAGGATGGAAGGCAAATTTGAACCTGACACACATTAGCAAGTATATCTTCTCTTGGCCAGCAGAAGGCAGTGTACGCCTAAGCAAGGTATATGCTGCTATTGCTCTGCAGGGCGCCTCTGCCTTCCCATCCTTACCCCAGCCAACCAGGACCCTGGAAGTGGGGAGAAGGTGGTAGGTGAGCTGCAGTTAATATTCCACAGAAGGTGTAGAAAGTAATGATGAGCACTTGCTTTTCTTTATTCCCCTCCCAATAAACATCTGACCCTTGCTCAGAAATCCTGCCTTTAAAAGTCTTTCCCAAGTAGTATTCATAAGACGATTGTAGGTAGACAAACAAATTTGGAAATGTCTAATGGTTATGCGTTTATTTAAATGTGAATTAGAAAAATATATAAATATATGGTTTGCACATCCAACTTCTAATTTCACGGACATTATTTTGTTCAGAGGAAGCCAAGAGAAAAAGGCAAGCCAATTTAAAGGGGAAAATAAAAAGCAGCTGGTAGTAGAATTGGACTGTGGAAAAAGCAAAAATTAGCCCACAGAATACAGCTCAGTTTCTCAGCGTTCCAAGACTTCCATGAGCTCCAAAGATGGGCCCCAGCCCACCTCTGCTGTCTCAAACATCTTTGGATACCAGATCCTTTGTGGCCCCTAGACCTGCCTTAGCTAGGCTGGTCCCCTCTATCTGGAATGCCTCGCCTCTCCTCTCCTCTCTGCTTGACATCATTGTATAGGTCCTCCTTCTGTGCTCCTTACACCCTCTGCATTTATGGCCATATAATAACTAGCCAAGGCTTTCATAAGGCTTCCTCGGTGCCACGAGCTGCTTCCAGCACTTCAGATGACCATTTCACTTTCTCCTTAGACAAACACTCTCAGGACTACTATTCTCACCTGTTTCACAGATAAGCAAACTGAGCTACCCAGACGTAAAGAAACACTGAAGCTCAAACAGCTGGTCATACAGGAGAGCCAGAGTCTAAACCCATGTAGTTGGAAGGCAAGACCCCAGCACTGAACCACAGGACTCTACTACCTGCCCATGTCAGCTCCCATGTCGGGCTGCAAGCTCCCTGAAGGCACATGCCCTGTATCCCTGGAGCCCAGCAGGGCTTGGCACAGGTGAAATAAATGTCATTTACATGGGTGAATTATGGTGAACTTATCTGTTTTCTCCAGGTGAGCAAACTGAGGGATTCAATGACTTTCCCAAGAAAACACCATCTTGCAATCAAGGCAGGACCTCCACGGGACAGCACAGATGGGTGATTAAATACACCGGATTTAAATAAGGGAAAGAAGAGAAGCAGAAGCCGTAAATGCAGTTGTAAGTGCGACAAAACTTTTATAAAACACTTATATTTTTTCTGAAGGCCTTAAAGAAAGACCTGTTTAGAATTCCTCTGTATTCATTTTCTCATCACATCCCCTCAGCCGCATGGTGAGGTGGTCCAAGAAAATGTACTAATCCCATTTCACGGACGAGTAAACTCACGCCAGAAAGGCCCAGGTCCCAAGGCTTCTGCGCCTGCGCGAAGCCACACAGCCAGCACCAGGTGCTCCTCCGCACCGTGGAATTGCTGAGGGGCCCTTCGGCCCAGTGCTAATTTGGTTTCAATTTAATTTGATAAAATGGCAGGCAGGACAAGAAACCATGTCACCTCCAAGGAGCACAGAGAAAACCAATCTCTTTGGCTCCCCAAAAGGACCCATTAAAGTGTAAAAAATGAACAGTTTCCTCATTTCCTCTCTGTCCTTCCCTATGTCTTTTCCTTCCTTCCTTCCTTCCTTCCCCTCCAGATACTCCTCAAGCGCTTGTCTGTGTCGGGCTCAGACCCAGCCCTCGCCCAGTCCTGGCTGCACAGAAGAATCTCTGGGGAGATTTAAAAATGCCCAGTGATGCCCAGGCTGGACCCCAGGCCAACTGGACCCTCAGCATCTCTGGGGGTGGGTCCTGTGCTTCAGTGTTGCTGAAATTCCCGAGGAGGTGGTGCCGGCTGCCAGGACTGAAAGCCACTGCCCTGGAAGCTTCAGTGTGGATGAGACCCCACCTCTGTTCTGCCTTTCTTTCCTCCTTTTCCTCCACCTTTTTCCCCCTCCGCGACCAATTCCCCCAAAGAGAAAGAGAAGAAAGAGACCCCCTCACCAGATGTGCCTTTCCTCTGGGACCACCTCACGGGCTGAGCTGCCACATCCCTGGACTGAGCCATCTCAGAACGCGGTGGGCAAAACTCCAGCAAGGTCAACAAGGCATTTCCCACCCAGCACTGCAGACCGGGTGCAAACCCAACAACACTTTTACAGCTGCTTTGCTGCGAAAGCAGAAAGAAATCAGTCCTCAACCACCCTGGTGTTTTTGCTCCATCTTGAGAGGCAGTGCTAAGAGAATGGACTCTGGGTTCAAATCCTAAGTGTGCTGGTTTCTAGCTGGGCGACCTTGAGAAAGTGACTTAACCTCTCTGATCCTCAATGTCCTCACCTTTAAAATGGGGATAATATTTTTGAAAGCTGCAAATAACATAATTAGTGCCAGGAATTCAATTAACATAGCATTGTTTGTCTTTGAAAAAATATATTTCCAATGAACTATATAGCCTGCTCAGGGGAGAGAAGGTGTGGTATCAGGAGATCTCACTGAGGGCTCCTCCCCCACACCCCCACTGCTTCTCTGCTCTGTGACTATGAACAAGTCGCTTGCCCAGCCTGGGCCTCAGTTTCCCCAGATGAAAATCTCAGAATCCACGAATTGTAAAAATAGCTACAGTTTCCTTCTACTCAGAAGGTCGGACTCCCTACCCCCTCCTTCGATAGTAGTTAAGGGATGGATTTGGAAATTCAAGGATTCAGACACAGGCTGGTGAAGCTTGGGTTTCTCAGACCCAAGGGTAGCCCTTCCCTGACTTTCCTCTGTGGAGATGCCCACACCTCTCCCTCTTTTTGGATATGAGATTCCCCAAATTTATAAAATTAGTGGGTGGGACCAGAGGCCTTCTTCATTTTAGGACCTCTAAGTCAGGGTGAAAGAGTTGAACTTGAGGGAGTATAATTAAAGCATAATTAAATTAGAGCTTAATTAAGGGTGGATTGGGATTTGTTATGTTAGTATGTGTGTATGTGTTGTATGTGTATGTGTGTGTGGTTTGTATGTGCTATGTATGGTGTGCATGGTGTGTATGTGGTCTGTTCGTGGTGTGTGATATGTGTTGTGTGTTTGTGTGTGGTGTGTGTGATGTGTGTGGCGTGTGATGTGTATGGCATGTGTGTGATATGTGAGTACACACACACACACAAACACACACACACACGTGTGCAGAGGGAGGTGGGCCCACGACTCTGCATCACTACAGGAAGATGTCCCAAGCTGTCGCCAAGCAGGAGCTGAGAGCTGCTGGATATGTGTTTCCTGTCACTCCGAATCCCCATCATGACGCGTATTCTTGAAGGCATCACCTTGTACAGCCTGGTGTGGCTCGTCTGAGCTGCCAAAACACTCCCTGTTCGACAGAGCACAGTCTCAGGGAGTGGTAGGAACTGCCCTCCAGGAAAAAAACGAACTGTTTGGAACCTCGAGGGCTCACCTGAGCTCTCCCCAGAGGCACAAGATGGGCGTGCAGGGGTTCCGCAGGCTGGGCCACACATCACAGGACCACGCTCAGGGCCTCTGCCGCCACCTGGCTGCCTGACCCCTCCCTCCCCCCTCCGCCTATTGCCAGGGTGTGCTGTCTAAACCACAGGTCTGACCGACCGTGTCACTGGCCTGCTCAGAATCTCCAGGGAGGCTGGCTGCCATCAGGACCACGTGGTCCCACTACGTGAGGTGGGGCTGGGAGGTGATGCAGGACGTGGGCTCAGTGTCAGACAGCCAGGTCCAAACCTGGCAGCCACTGAACCCTCCGAGCATCTGTGTCCTCAGCCATGACATGGGGAACATCATCGTGTGAACGCGTCAGTTGTTTACAGAATTAAGTAAGCGGATGGAGGTGATGCACTCAGAAGAGTTTGGCGCGCAGTGAGTTATTGTTATCTCCAGGCCTCGGATAACCTAACGCAACACCAGGCTCATGGTGGTGGATCCTCACTAAGCACTTGCTGGAGAGTAAGTGCTGGGACCACTGTACGTCGGGTAGTTACCAGACAAGCAGCCGCAGCTCCCAGGGCGTCGGATCTAATTGCATCCGAATGCCGTGGGCTCCTAGCTGTGCACCAGCAAAGCAGGGGCCTGGCTCGAGACGAGGGGTGGCCCCCTCCCTGAGCTGCAAACACCAAGGCTGGGAAGAGCCTGGCATGGCTGAGGAGCAGACAGTGGGCATATGCTGGGGGAGGACCTGTCCTGGAGCTTGTGTTTGCAAATTACCACTGACCACAACAATCCCTTGCCAATTGGGAAAGGGGAGAAATCAATCAGGCAGGGTGCCTGGAGAGTGCCTCAGGACGAAGCCACTGCATCCCTCAGTGTCAAACCAAAACCCCATGGTCAGGGGCAACGTGTGTGTGTGTGTGTGTGTGTGTGTGTGTGTGTGTGTGTGTGTGTATGTGTGTGTGTGTGTGTGTGTGTGTGTGTGTCAATGGAAGGAATTAATCACCCTCATCATCAGAGCTGCCAATTAAAGTACTGAGTGTGTGCACAGTATCAGGCCCTTGCCAAGAGTTCTACCTTCTCAAGAACTCTAAGAGGTGGGTACCACAGTATTATCCTCCTTTTAAAGATAGGAAACTGAAGCTCAGAGAAGTAAAGTGACTTATCCAAGGTCATACAGACACTAAGTAGAAGAGTTAGGACCTGAACTCCAGACTTCCTACCACTGGCAAAAAAAGCTTTTTCCTCTTCCTGAAAAACACTCAGGATCTTTCCAGAGTGCCTCTCACAAGTAGGAAGCATCAGGTAGAGAAAGAAACATTTTCTGAGCTTTCTTTATGCCAGGCACCAAGCTGTGGGTAGAAATCTTGTCTCTTTCACTTCCTAGCTGTGGGATTGTAGGCAAGTTACTTCACTTCTCTGAGCCTTGGTTTCCTCATCGGTAAAATGGGGGTGATGATGGCCACCTCCTAGGGTCAGTTGTGCACAGGGATGTCATTTGGAGCTTCGGACTAGGACCAGGAGACCCGAGTTCTAACCCTTATTCCTCTTTGGCTGAGGTAGCTTGAGCGTGAAAATGATTTCAAAGCTCTGCCCCTCTGTGTCCGTACCCTTTGCAGGGAGGCTTCCAAGCATCTGACACCAAGAGGTGGAGTCTGTTTCTCCTCCCCTTGAATCTGGTCTGGGCCTTGCTTTGTGACTCGCCACAGGATATGGCAGATGATGCTGAGAAAATTCCTGGTCTAGGCTCACTCAGGAGGCCTTGAATGCTTCTGCTCATGGTTGTGGAACCCTGGCCAGTCACCACAGGAAGGAGCCCGAGCTAACTGTTGGAGAATGAGAGACTCGTGGAGCAGAGGTGAGCCATCCCAGGCTAGGGCTGCTTAGACTGTCTGACAGCCAACGCACCCCAAACATGTAAGAAAGGCCAGCCACGATTCACGGAGCCACCTACCTAACCCGCAGCTGCCCAAAGACACAGGAGTGAGCTACCTCAGACCAGAATAACCACCTTGCTGATCTGCAGACTCACGAGAAATAATACAACTGAGTTTGGGGTAGTTTGTTACATGGCCATAGCTGACTGATAGAATGGTCTCGGGACAGTCTTTTCCCATCTCTGGGTCACAGTTTCCTTATCTGCAACAGGATGGAATTTGGGCTCTATGAACTGTGCTGTTCCTTCTCGGATTCCCTAGAATGGCTCTCAGATTCCCTAGAATGTTTGGCTCTGGGGAAATGCCTTCTCCCTCCACTAATGGATTGGAAAGCTTTCATTTCTATTGTGGCCATTTCCCCCATGATTTCTGTTGGTGTCTGGATATCTGTGCTCCTGGGGGGCTGCCCTCAAGTCCTGACTCTCCCTTCTTGTCTGGCTCTTGAGCTGAGTTCTTTCCACCCAAAGCAGCTATATCTCTGTTTGACGGATGGAAGTGCCTCCGGACAGGCACTTAATTTTTAGGGCTTGGAATTAACTTAGCACAGAACAGGCTGGCATCAGCTGAAGAGCAATATTCCACAGCTATCAATCATATGGTTACTGGGGTTTGTTATTAGGTCCTTTTATTTCCTGGTTGGAGGACTGTGCTGGGGCCCATAAACAGGGAGATATTTGGGGCTGTGCCCCACAGTGGAGCTAAGAAAGGCAAGCTGGAGCTTGGCTGAAATTTTGTTCTTCCAGAAACATATGTAGGTGTACAGGAAATGGGAGGAGGGCACCTCTCTGAGCCTCAATTTCTTCTTGTGTAAGATGGGGCAAGGGATTTCTTCCTTGTGGAGCACCTCATTACCATTTATTGGGTGGTTATAACACTGGCTTTGGCCTCACAGACCTGTGTTCAAATCCTGACTTGGCCTCTCTCTAGCTGTGTGACCTTGAGCAAGTGACTTCAGCTCTCTGAGCCTCAGTTTTCCCATCTGTGAAATGGGGGTAATCATAATGTTATCACATAGGTTTCTTGGTGAGAGTTAAATGACTTTACGTGGGGAAAGCACTGAGTGACTGGCAAACAGTAAGCGCTCAATGAATTTAGACAATCATTTTGATGCTGATGATAACTGTCATTATCATTCACGTAATAATTCCTGCCAAATGTTTAGCTGAAAATCTGGCATATAGTAGGGATGGTCATTTGCCTATTTTATGCCAGAAACCTTACTAAGAACTTTACGTGTTGTTTAATTAACATACACACTTACCATCTCTCTCTCTCTCTTTCATTCAACAAGTATTTATTGAGCACTTACTGTATGCCAGGCCCTGGGGATAAAGTAAACAAAACCTCCCACTGTGAGGCAGGGATCACCACCTTCAGCCATCTGCCTGAGGCCGCAGAGCCAGTAAGAAGTACAGTCAGGCTTTAAAAGCAACTCTTTTTTGACTCTAGAACCTTCGTGTCTCCTCTGGCATGTGGCATCTTCAAGGTTGGCCCCTGGGCTCGGCTCTTGTGGCCACACTCAGGCTATCTTTCAGGTCCTAACTCTGACTTGCTGTGCGATGCTGGGCAAGTTACCTCCCCTCTCTGGGCCCCTCCCAGCTCTTCCATTCTAGAATGTCTTCTCCAACCATTCCTCAGTTCTTTTATTCTCCTTTCTATGTTTTACACTTTGAGAGAGCAAGAGTAAGAGAGAAGAGAGATTTAAGAAATCCTTAAGGATGTAAAAGATTCATGCTCGGGTGCATTTTAGGGTAAGCAGCAGATTCCCGATGGAGCTGGGAGGTACATGGTGGGTTAGGGACTAGGCATTTGGGGTGTGAAGGAGGTTTAGCCTGGGGGCTCCTGACTCACCTTATGCACCCACCCCTTCTTATCTGTAATACGGACAATACAAGGCAGAGGGTTCTAATTAATGCTGCCATGCAGGGGAGCCACTGGGTGCTTATTGGTCACTATAACACTGCTTGAGTCCTTTGCTCACAAGGGCCCCTTGGGGAATGCCATTCCCCCATTACAGTTTGACCAATTGACACTCTTCAGAGTCCTGCTTGGACGTCACCCTCTCTGTGACATTTCCACGATGCGCAGAGATAAATCCAGTGCCCCACACTGCCCCCCTCCCCGGCCCACTCCTCTGCCACAGCACTTGGCCTGCATCTCGCCCGACTGTTCACGGCCCTGCTTCCCTTCCTGACCTTTGAGTTGCTGGAGGCCTGGGAGCCTTCCCGCTTCATCACTGAGACATATAGCTGGTGCCCCCAAAGGCTGTTCAAGTCAATGAAAGTAGACGCTACAGCGTGTGCACAAACCCTGGCTCTGTCCTTCATTAGCTGTGTGACCTGAGGAAGCCGATTCACCTTTCTGTGCTGTCATTTCCAAATCAATAAAGCGCTGATGATAACTGCTGTCTCATGAGGATTCCTGGCAATTTTATTCTTCATTTACGAAGTGCCAACTAGGTGCCAGACCCCACGTGATGTGCTATACATTATCTCTAAATTTGGGTAATTACCGCTCTGTAATTATCTCTACTCACATTAGCGCTAATTTACGTATTATCTCTATGGAATAATGTTCACGTTCATTATTGCTCATGGGTATAAACGATGCAGCTCAGGGCCTAGAACACAGTAGGTCTTTCACAAATGATGGCTAATTAGAACCGTTATCCTAACACCCACAGCACCACAGACCTGCCCAGTGGATGAGGGGGAGAAGAGTCCCCTCTCGCCTGGCACACTCGGCTGATATCCTCATGACTCGGCAAACATTCCAGCACCTACTATGGGCCACCTACCCAGCTCAGTCAGCAGTGCAAACTCCTTCCCCTTCGCTGATGTGATAAATAACAACTCCAAACACTTAGGCCACGTGAGGGGCCCCGAGGACGGAATTATTTTTACTATCAAACCCAAATTGGTTTACTAAAACTGTCAGCGGAAACCGAGCAAGATAAATTAAACCCAGCAGTTCCTGGGCCTCATGCATTCTTCGCTGGTGAGACGCTATTTTCAATCCCTCAGCGGGAGGAAGGGGGTGCCGGGTCCAGATGCCGCTCTGCCAAGCGTGAGCCAGGGTTTGCCGGGGAACCTCGGGCTGGGACCCAAGCGTTCAGCTTCCTTCTGCAAAGGCTTAACCCTGCGAGCTCCTAAACCCCTTCCCCTGCTGCCGAGTTGGGGCAAGTCCAGGCTCCCTGATGTGGCCTTCAAGGCCCTGCCTGATCCTACTGCTTCCTTGTTGATGCCACGCCTCCTGTATCTCTGAGCTCCAGACACACAGGGCTTCCTCTAGCTCCTCTCATGAGCTGGAGACAGGGCAGGCAGAGTTGGAATCCCAGCCATGTGATCATAGTCACTGTTCTACTCTATAAGCGTCAGTTTACTCCTCTGTAAAATGGAGATAATAAGAGGACCCACTGCATGTGCTTGTTGTGAAGGTGCCTGGGATGTGAACGCCTGGGATGCGTTAAATGCTCAGCACATATTCCATATTACAGACAAATAACAAGAGAGTCACGCTTTCCTGCTTCCGGACCTTAGCACATGCTGTTCCTTTTGGCTGGAACACTGTTCCCTCCATCTTTGCTCATCTTCTATCTGTCCTTTGGCCTCAGTTCAGCACAGATCAGGGATTTTCTGCTTTAGCACTGTTGACATTTGGGGTCCGCTAATTCTTCGGTGGGGGCAGCCCTGTGCATTGCAGGATGTTTAGCAGCATCCCTGGACTCTCCCCACTAGATGCCAGTAGCATCTCCCCCCTCCCAACACATACCAATTATGACAACCAGAAATGCCTCCAGACATTGCTAAGTGTCCCGGGGGCGGGAGAGCGGGGGCAAAATCATCCCTGGTTGAGAACCGCCCACTTAGAAAAGTTGCTTTCTCAGGAAAGCTTTTTCTCCACGTCCTGCTAATTTATTTATTTATTTGGCTGCATTGGGTCTTCGTTGCTGCTTGCCGGCTTGTGGGGGCTACTCTTCGTTGCGGTGTGTGGGCTTCTCATTGCGGTGGCTTCTCTTGTCACAGAGAATGGACTCTGGGTGCACGGGCTTCAGGAGTTGTGACTCGTGGGCTCTAGAGCTCAGGCTCAGTAATTGTGGCGCACGGGCTTAGTTGCTCCGCAGCATGTGGGATCTTCCCGGCCTAGGGCTCGAACCTGTGTCCCCTGCATTGGCAGGCAGATTCTTAACCACTGGGCCACCAGGGAAGCCCCCTGCTAATTTAGATAAGGGTGTTGAGGGACATCTCAGAGGAGGCAATATGGGAGCAGAGACCTGCAGGAAGCTAGGGAGTGAGCTATATGGATATTCAGCGCAGAGCATTCCAGGGCAGGGTGGGGGTGGGGGTGGTAGGAGACAGCCAGTGCAAAGGCCCTGAGGTATGTTTACAGAACAGCAAGGAGGCCAGTGTGGCCAAAAGGAGAGACCAAGGAGGACAGTGGAAAAAAGTGAAGCAGGAGCTGTAACCAGGGTCAGATCACATAGGGCTTTGGTAAGAACTTCAGATTTTACTCTGAATAGAATGAGGAGCTATTGCAGGGTTTGAGGCAGAGCATGATGTGATCACTGTGGGTGCTGCTGGGTTAAAAACAGCCCCCAATGGGACAAAAGCAGGAGCAGGGAGACAAGTGAGGCCGAGACGACAGTGGCGGCTTAGACCACGGTGGTGGTGGCAGTGGGGGTGTCAGAGATGCTTCAACTCCAGGCAGATTTAAGTCTTGAGTAGAATCAATGGGATGTACTGAGGCCTGGGTACAGGTGTAGGAGAAAGGGAAGAATCCTGTTCACAGGGAGTGTGCTGGACCCGGTGGCTCCTACTGGGCCATATGGGCTGACAGTTAAATGTCCAGGCATTTGGTGACCCTGCTGGCTTTGTGTTGGTTGCTTGATATTGGCCACAGTGGGAGTATTTACACCATGGAAATTGATATTGGCCACAGTGGGAGTATTTACACCATGGAAATTGGCAAATGTTGCACATCAGGAAGTTGCTCCCCACCCTACTTGTCAAGAAAAGCCGTTGTGGAACCCTGACCAGTGTTCTCCTGCTCTAGAATAACTCCACGTCTTTTGGGTCTGAGCAGCAGGCAGGATGGGTGACTCCTTTCTGAGATGGGAAGATGAGGCGAAATAGGTTTGGAGAAAGAGAACCAAGGGTTTAAGTTTGGGGACACATCGTTGGAGATGCCTCTTAGACATCCAAGTAAGAGGTAAGAGGGCAGGTGGAAATAAGTTGAATATAATAGCTGCATCTTCCTTCCAGGATAACCCTGAGGAGGAAAATTAACGTTTGGAAAGAACCTTGCCGACAGTGAGTACTGGATGACGAAAATGGCTTTCTTTATCACCTCCACTAGAAAGGATCTAGACTCGTGGTCCCTCAAGTCTCAATCTGACCAGCAGATACTTTTTGGAGGGGAGGGGGCATTATTTTAACAAATTGAATTTATGTTAGAGAAACGCAAATCAAAACTACAATGAGGGACTTTCCTGGTGGCACGGTGGTTAAGGATCCGCCTGCCAACGCAGGGGACATGGGTTTGAGCCCTGGTCCGGGAAGATCCCACATGCTGCGGAGCAACTAAGCCCGTGTGCCACAACTACTGAAGCCTGTGCACCTACAGCCCATGCTCCACAGCAAGAGAAGCCACCACAACGAGAAGCCCGTGCACAGCAACAAAGAGTAGCCCCCTCTCACCACAACTAGAGAAAGCCCTCGTGCAGCAACAAAGACCCAATGCAGCCAAAAAACAACAACAAAAAGAAACTAAAAAAAACTACAATGAGTTACCACCTCACAACGGTCAGAATGGCCATCATTAGAAAATCTATGAACAGCAAACGCTGGAGAGGGTGTGGAGAAAAGGGAACCCTCCTACACTATTGGTGGGAATGTAAATTGGTGCAGCCACTATGGAGAACAGTATGGAGGTTCCTCAAAAAAACTAAAAACGGAGTTGCCATATGATCCAGCAATCCTACTCCTGGGCATATATCCAGACAAAACTATAATTCGAAAAGATACGTGCACCCCTATGTTCATAGCCATACTATTCACAATAGCCAAGACATGGAAGCAACCTAAATGTCTATCAACAGATGAATGGATAAAGAAGATGTGGTGTGTGTATACATACATACATATATATATATATATATATACACACACACACACACACACACACACACACACACACACAGTGTATACTACTCAGCTTTAAAAAAGAATGAAATAATGCCATTTGCAGCAACATGGATGGACCTAGAGATTCTCATACTGAGTGAAGTAAGTCAGAAAGAGAAAGACAAATACCATGTATCACTTATATGTGGAATCTAAAATATGACACAAATGAACTTATCTATGAAACAAACCCAGACTCATAGACATAGAGAACAGACTTGTGGTTGCCAAGGTGGAGGAGGATAGAGGAAGGGAAGGATTGAGAGTTTAGGATTAACAGATGCAAACTATTATATAGAGAGAATGGATAAACAACAAGGTCCTACTGTATAGTACAGGGAACTATATTCAATATCCTGTGCTAAGTCATAACGGAAAAGAATATGGAAAAGAATGTATATATGGTGGCATATACATATATATGTATATATAACATATATATGTACACATATACGTGTATATGTATATATACATATATGTACATATATATGTTATATACACATATATACATATGTATACATGCATATGCATGTATGTATATATATGTATATATAACAGAGTCAGTTTGCTGTATGCCAGAAACTAACACAACATTGTAAATCAACTATACTTTAATAAAATAAATTTTTTAAAAATTTGAATTTAAATGATGTTAGGTGGGGATGTAGTTCCCACTTCACCACAGTTCCCCCAGCTCTACATTACCTCACACAGCCCCAATTCCCATTTTATGATACTTGCCTGACCCTGCAGGAGTCAGTTTGCATCCTCTCTGTTCAAGGCAACCCATCCCTTTGCCAAGAAGGAGTGTGAAGCCCAGAGAGGCTGGGTGACAGGTCCAGGGTTGCTCAGGGATCATGTCAGGGCACAGAGGAGGGAACCCAGGGGTCCTCCCTCCTAGCCAACACTCACATCTAGAGTTGCCAAGATGGTCAGAAGAAAGTGCCCCCTGCAAGGGTTCCTTTTCTGATGCTACTGCTGGTGGTGGCCTGGCTTTGGGGAAGTATTTCTGCTTAAATGCTCCAGTTTCCTGGATGGGCTGCTGCATCGTGTGCTTTGTAGTGGAAATGAAACCCCATCCCATGTTGAGATGAAGGTTAATTGAATATTTGATGCCTGGAGGGGATGAAAGCAGGGTTCCCATTTTCCTGTTTCCTCTTCCAGGCCTCTGACACCAAGGGGAGATGTGGGTCAGTCTTGGTGAAGCAAAACCACCTGTAAGGGATGCATGCTGTGAGGAGAGGATGCTGAGCTGGGCACAAGGGAGGGGACCACAGACCATGTCTTGGGGTATGGAGCTGGAGGGCCTTCAGCAGAAGCCAGGATATCAGGGTTGATTTCCTCTTCTCCTGGCTGAAGACTGAGGTGGTTTGCCCAGCAACTTCTGGTGGTGGGGTGCTCATCAACTGGGACCATAAATTTATATTTGTCATGAGGGCAGTGGGGAGCCATGGAAGGCTTCCTGGAGGAAGGAGCTTTAGAATGGGGTTTCCTACCACCAAAAAACTACTAGAGCTCATCAATGAATTCAGTAAAGTTGCAGGATATGAAATTAGTGTGCAGAAATCTGTTACATTTCTATACACTAACAACAGAATATCAGGAAGAGAAATTAAAGAAACAATCCCATTTACCAATGCATCAAAAAGAATAAAATGGGCTTCCCTGGTGGCGCAGTGGTTGAGAATCCACCTGCCGATGCAGGAGACACGGGTTCGTGCCAGGGTCCGGGAAGATCCCACATGCCGCGGAGCGGCTGGGCCCGTGAGCCATGGCCTCTGAGCCTGTGCGTCGGGAGCCTGTGCTCCGCAACGGGAGAGGCCACAACAGTGAGAGGCCCGCGTACCACAAAAAAAAAAAAAAAAAGAATAAAATACCTAGAAATCAACCTACCTAAGGAGGCAAAATATCTGTAGTCAGAAAACTATAAGCCATTGATGAAAGAAATTGAAGATGATACAAACAGATGGAAAGATATACTGTGTTCTTGGATTGGAAGAATCAAATTCTTTTCTTTTCTTTTCTTTTTTTTTTTTTTGCGGTACCCAGACCTCTCACTGTTGTGGCCTCTCCCGTTGCAGAGCACAGGCTCCAGACGCGCAGGCTCAGCGGCCATGGCTCACGCACCCAGCCGCTCCATGGCATATGGGATCTTCCCGGACCGGGGCACGAACCCATATCCCCTGCATTGGCAGGCGGACTCCCAACCACTGCACCACCAGGGAAGCCCTCAATATTCTTTTTTTTTTTTTTTTTTTTGCGGTATGCGGGCCTCTCACTGCTGTGGCCTCTCCCATTGCGGAGCACAGGCTCCGGACGCGCAGGCCCAGCGGCCATGGCTCACAGGCCCAGCCGCTCCACGGCACGTGGGATCCTCCCGGACCAGGGCACGAACCCGTGTCTCCTGCATCGGCAGGCGGACTCCCAACCACTGCGCCACCAGGGAAGCCCCTCAATATTCTTAAAATGACTATACTACCCAAGCCAATTACATATTCAATAGAATCCCTATCAAATTACCAATGGCATTTTTCACAGAACTGGAACAAAAAAATTTTAAATTTGTGTGGAAACACAAAAGACCCCGAATAGCCAAAACAATCTTAAGAAAGAAGAATGGAGCTAGAGGGATCACAATTCCTGACTTCAGACTATACTACAAAGCTACAGTAATCAAAACAGTATGGTACTGGCACAAAATCTTGCAAATAATTTCCCTCTCGCTAGGCTCCTCTGCAAAGCCAAGCAGCACCCAAGTCATGCTTCCCAGACAAGTGGGTTTCTACTTCAGGCTTGAGGGGAGAGCTGACCCCCAGGCTGCATCCAGAGAGACTCTTCCAAACTTGGCATCCCCCCACTGTCCCAGCCATGTGTCTGGGTCTGCTGGACAGCCCTTTCTTCTGTTTTTCTAGCCACCACTGTGTGTCTGTTCCCTTCTCCTGATTCATGGGGAGTTAGGGAAAATTCTGGATGGAGCATCTAATAGGTACCCCCACTGAATATTGGAAACAGCCACACAGCCAGGTAAGTCCATCCATGACAGCATTTCTTCACTCAGCAATCATTTTCTGAGCATCTACTGTGTGTCAGGCTCTGTGTTAGACCCTGAAACAGATAAATCAGACCAGGTCCTGACTGCAAAGACCTTCTGGTCTAGTTGAGAGAGATAGATAGGAAAATAAACTACTGTGGTACAGAGTGTACATGTTATATTTCCCTCCTCTTCCTGACCATACTAGCCATTTGGTCCTCTGAAAATGCTGTGCCTGCTCTTGCCACAGGGCATCTGCATGCTCTGTTCCTTCTTGGATGAATTCACTCCAATTCATCCTTTAGTTCTGAGCTTCGTCAGATCCTCAGGGAAGGCTTTTCTGACCTTCCTCTTTACATCAAATCCCTGTTATAGAATCTCATGGCATCAGGCACCTTTCCTTACAGCGCTTAACAAAGCTACATTGATGCAATTCCTCACTTAGTGCCTGTTTCCTTAGGCAACTGACTTTCCTGAGGATAGGCACTCCTTCTGGGTGTGTATGATGTTGTCACTTCCTCACCATAGGGACGCCAGTTCTTTGCACAGTCCCTGACATGCAGTAGATGCTTAATATTGGTTGAAACAATAAAGCAGGAGCAATTTCTTCCCCAACTGGCTGGGCTGGGGGGTCCACCCATCATAAACACTCACAACTGGATATCTAAGAAGATCCGTTTCTCCTCCCCTACGTGGATCTTCCAGACACAATCTTCACCTTCCACGTAGGGCTCTGGCCAGTTTGGGGACAGCACCACCCCGGCCACGGCAGAGAGCTCCCCACCACACATGGCTGTAAAGACACAGACACACACACACACATTATTCATAAGGAAGCAGATATAGTGTAACAGTTAAGAGTGTGGTCTATGAAGTCAGACAGTCCATACATGTGTGTGGAATGATTAAATTAGGACTGGCCACCTGCCTCCTTTAGCTGAGATTTGGCAAAGGTGGGGCAAGAACATTGTACTGTGGGTTCTGCATCCATGGATTCAACCGACAGGGGATCAGAAATATATGAAAAAGAATTACAGAAAGTTTCAAAAAGCAAAACTTGAATTTGCCACTCACCAGCAACTATTCACATAGCGTTTAGGACATTCCCATAGCATTTACATTGTATTTACAACTATTTACATAGTATTTACACTGTATTAGGAATTATAAGTAATCTAGAGATGATTTGAAGTATATGAGAGGATGTGCCCTTTTATATAAGGGGCTTGAACATCCACGGATTTTGGTATCGGGGGCGAGGGGGTGTGTGCCCTGGAACCCGTACCCTGTGGATACTGAAGGATGACTGTAGTTCTTTCAACACGAAGGACAGAGTTCAAAGTTTCAAGTGCATCCTTAATAGCCCTCCCCTTGAGCAGGGTGAATAGTGACTAGAGATGGTACATTCTAGTCAGATGGACCTGGGTTCGAGTCTTGTCTCTGCCACCAAAGGCTCTGTGACAAGGCATGTAATAAGTCTCTGGAGCCTCAGATGCCTCCCTCTGTAGAGCAGGGAGAAACACCAGTGCTGACTTCACTGGGTTATTCTGAGGCTTAAGTGAGCTCATGGATGTCAAGCACAGCACAGTGCCTGGCACAAGGTAAGCATTCAGTAATTCTTAACGTTACTGTGGAATGCCCTGGCTCTGAACTGGAAGTGGAGATGTGGCCGCACCTGGCGCCTGACCCTTTAAATTTTACTGTGTGTTTACCGCTTTGGAAAATTCTCAGTGTAGCAGAGGCCAAAGCACCAATAAATTCCGCTCTGTTAAACCAGCACATTTAATACAGGGGTCAATCCCTCACCATGGCAAGGCTGTGATTTCACACCAACCACCATCCAGGTGGCGGCTGCCAGGAGCCAGGGCTCTGTTCATTACTTCACATTCCCCACATGGGTCCAGGCTCGGGGTGGCTCAGTGGCCTTGAACATGGGGAAATAGGGGAGGGCAGGGCACTGGAAGTCCCCGTAGATGAGGATTCCACACAGCTGACATTGTCCAAAGGGGCTCAGGGCACAGGTCTCTGAGAACAGAGAGACCCAAGTTCCATTCCCACCTCTGCCAATTACCCTCAGTGTGTCCTGAAGCCTGTCACATCACAGCTTGTTTCCTCATCTGTACACGGGATCAATAATAATATGCACCTCACAGGGTTGCAGTGAGGATTAAATCAGATAAGGCACAGAGTGCCTGCAACACAGTTTTTTGCACTCCTATTAACAACTGTTATTATCATTATCATTAATTAGACTCAGGGCTGCCATGTGCTGTTGGGCGGGTTGTGCACTGCACATGTCTGCATAGCACAGGTAGGAGCTGAAATCCATGCACTGATCTTCTCACCAAGCTGTGCATGATGGGGCCTTGTGCCTGGAGGAAGAGGCAACTTTTCAATTTTATCCATTTTGTGATTTCCTCAAGGACCAGCAGCAAACCTGACCCAAAGGAGGATGAGCTCCAGAAAGGATTCTACTCCTAAAATTGGTATATAAGCTGGGCCTTTCATCTGAAGGGGTGGAGGCCTCTGGGGTGCCCTGGGAGGAGGGCTGTGACCCACTCACCTCTGCACAGGGGCTCTGTGTCGTTCCAGTATGGGTCCCGCACGTTGATGCACTCAATGATGGCTGGGCCCTGCTCCAGGGAGTGGCCGGGGTCGCAGGTAAACTCCACTATGGTCCCGATGTTATAGGTCGGGTCGGACGTGGTGAAGTTCCCGTTCTGAATGTAGGGCTCATAGCAGTGGCCTTTCTCAAAGGCTGGGGCCAGGACACAAAAGAGGGCAGCCACTCAAATGAGTCAGGGGTGGCTCACAGGGCTGTGTCTCAGAAGCAGGGGCCCCTCTTGCTGTTCAGGGAAGTCCCAAGGGAAACGGGTACCAGACCCCACATTCCAGTTCCCACTGACCTGCTGAGGGCCCTTAGGCCATTCACTTTGCTTCTTGGGCCTCATTATTTTCATATCTAAAATGGGAACAAGAACCTCTGCTCTCCCAACCCCACAGAGGCGGCCTTTGGAAGTCCAAGAGTCACTCCAGCTACGGCTTCTCCCCCATCCTTTGCAGGTCAGATTTCTGCCTCCCATGACCCGGCCCCGCCATGCTTCCCCTGCTCCCACGCTGCCACCCCAGGAGATGGGGCAGCCTCCGGGACCCTCACCCTCAAACCGGATGTTGAAGGCTGAGGCCACCTGCCCCTGGTCAGACGTGAATTCGATGCAGATGGTGTGGCCGTCACTCAGCAGGCCCTCAAAGGGGACATTCTCGGTTTGGAGGGAGTCGTAGAGAAGAGTGGACTTGTTGGTCAGCCCACTGTAGACCATCATCCTGGCAGTGGGGAAGCAGACAAGAGCCAATATGAGGTCTTCTCGGGCCGCTGATGCAGAGCAGTGGGAGGTGTGTGCTGTGACCACCCGCTCTGGGGCCTCAATCCCAGACTCACATACCAATTTCACCCCATACTCGCCCGGACACTCTGCTTCATCTATTCGAATTTGTCTCCCTTTCTGTACAATGCTTGTCCCAGACTCATGGGTAGATTCTGAGCTCTTAAGGAAAGTGCTGGGTATGATGTAATGACCGGATGAACTAACAGATGCTGATTATTATTACTAATTGAGAAGCTGGGATGATTGGGCTAATATCATTCCTGAAACACTGATATATATATAATCAGACAGAGTTCCGACTTTAACTTCTGAGCTGAGTCACTCTGGACAAAAACACTGCACCCCACTGAGCCTCTGTTTCATCTGTAAAATGGGTACAAGCACATCTATACCAGAGTGTGGGGATTAGAGACCATGGATATAAAGTGCGCAGGACAGAGCAGGTATGCAAGTCAAGTGACCAAGCAGTGGACCCGTACTAGACTCTGTCACTGATTTTTATCTCCTAAGACCACCGTGCCTAGAGTCAAGAGTCCCAATTTCTAGACCCCACTTCCTTACCCACTGAGCTTACAGAAGTCTCAACACATCTTGTACCTCGGTATCCACAACCATGAAAAGAGGGATCACAATTGTCTTTCCTAGATATCTTATAGGGGGACTGTGAGAACATAACAAGATAAAGTGTCCTGGAAAATGAAAGGCATCAGACAAAACGTTGGTATTCATTTTTACTGTTATTAAAACCCTTTGGGGACTTCCCTGGTGGCACAGTGGCTAAGAATCCACCTGCCAATGCAGGGGACACAGGTTCGATCTCTGGTCTAGGAAGATCCCACATGCCGCAGAGCAACTAAGCCCGTGTGCCACAACTCCTGAGCCTGCGCTCTACAGCCCGCGAGCCACAACTACTGAGCCCATGTGCCACAACTACTGAAACCTGTGCGCCTAGGGCCCGTGCTCCACAACAAGAGAAGCCACCACAATGAGAAGCCTGTGCACCGCAGGGAAGAGTACAGAAAGCCCGTGCTCACCGCAACGAGAGAAAGCCCGCACGCAGCAATGAAGACCCAACACAGCCAAAAATAAATAAATAAATAAATTTATTAAAAAAGAAAAATACAACCTTTGGCACTTGGCTCTTTGCTAGCCTTGGTATTTTTTAAAAAGTTATGCAAAAATGGGGAAGAAACCAGTATACAAATTGGATCACTTATTTTTCTGGACTCATAAACAGGCATTTTTAATCCTTTGAGTTTTTTTTTTTTTTTTACTGTGACCCATAAAAAGGGTTTATCATATGAATTTCTAATTTCACCAAAATGCATAAATGTTAGAGTCACAGTCTGTTCATTTTGCCACGTGTCCACTGGGGCTGGGATGAGGAGGGGCTGAGGTAGAGGCCAAGGGCCATTCCGAGAGTGGGGAGGGGCCTCTTCACAATCTTCTGATCCCTGCTGATTTTGCTGTACCTTGGGGGCCATGCTCCAGGACTCCTCTATCAGAGAACCAATGCCTTTTGCTCTAGAGCAAACTCTCAGGATCTCAAAATCTCTAGTCAATTAATCTTCCAAAAATAGCAATTTTCTACTTATGTTCTCTAGAACGTCTAAAATAGTAATAAAAATCTAAACATAGTCTATGGTCAAATGGGTTTGGGAAATGCCAGGTTAAATAAAAATTAACCATTTTTTCCCTTGCAGGACTTGTCAGTGCCTTTGCCAGCTAATATGCATTAGCACCTTCCAAGACAGAGACTGTATATATTGTCTCCCAAACATGTTTGACCAGAGAACCCACTTTCTGTGCTGCATACTATGGGACTGGAGTTTAGAAAGACTCCATTTTGGGGGAAACCATCTTTAAAATCTTTCTCCATTTCTCTCCTCTACTCAAAATCCTTCCATGGCTATCTATAGCTTATAGAAGCAGCCCGGTACCCAAAGCCCTTCAGAAGATGATCCCCATTTACCTCTACATCTTTGCCCACCCCCAACTCCTATTCTCCCTGCTTGGGCTACTCTACCCACTCACTGTATTTTGGGTTCCCTGATCGAATCTCTTTCCAAGGTTTAGATCAGGTGCCATTTCTTCTTTTTTGAAATTAATTAATTAATTAATTAATTAAGGGTCTTCATTGCTGCGTGCAGGCTTTCTCTAGTTGTGGTGAGCAGGGGCTACTCTTTGCTGTGGTGCGCGGGCTTCTCATTGCAGTGGCTTCTCTTGTTGCAGAACACTGCTCTAGGCGTGCAGGTTTCAGTAGTTGTGGCACGCAGGCTCAGTAGTTGTGGCTCATGGGCTCTAGAGCGCAGGCTCAGCAGTTGGGGTGCACGTGCTTAGTTGCTCCGCGGCATGTGGCATCTTCCCGGACCAGGGCTCGAACCCGTGTTCCCTGCACTGGCAGGTGGATTCTTAGCCACTGTGCCACCAGGGAAGCCCCACACCTTGTACTTTAAAGCAGTGATTTATTGATATGGAGTTGTTCAGGATAAAGCTGGATGACTTGGAAGGAAGTAGACTCCAGAGTTGGGTCACTTATTCAGTTTTCTGGTATTTTCTCTCAGAATCCTTTCCTAGAGGTTAATGGTCTAGGTTTGAAGCTTCAAAGAAGCCAGGACACTATATAATTCTAAGATCAACATCGGACAGATTCCAGAATTCTAAGGTGCTGACATTCTGTCAGTGCCCTACCCACATCCCCTCAGTACTCATTCCTCACCCGTTTTCGGCTGGCTTCCAGAGTCTCTGAGAATCAGCCAGCTCCAAGGGTGGCAGGCAGTGTTGGGGAGTCAGCATGTCCAGGAGCATGCCTCCTCCAACATGGATGGTGGGGGTGGATAAATACACAGGTCCCTCACCCTCCGATAGGAACGCTCTGAGCCCTGCTCAACACAGCTTCCTGGAGGCCCACAGTAGATAGAGATCCAGTTGTCTGTGCAGTCACCGGCCTACTAATACATACTGGATCTACTCCCTTTCCTTCTCTGCTCATTTTCCCGGTGCTTTCTAAGATCAGCTCCCAAACAAAACACTTTCTCTCACATCTTTGTCACTTTGTCTGTTTCCAAGGGAACTCAACCTAAGACAGCAGTCTAAGCAGCTAAGACTCTAATTTTCTAGAACATTCCAGAATATTCTAGAATAAGTTCTCAGAGTTTTCAGATTATGGATTCTGTGCTTATAACTTAGCATCTACAGACATACTCTTGGTTAGATTTGTCTTGTATCTTCTCTGGTTCCTTCTTATACATAAGTCTAGTTTTTCCATCTCAACTGCCAGGAACCAATGTTTCCTACTTCTCTCCTGTTCTCCATGGAGCCGAATACAGGATTGGGCACAGAGTAGATGCTCAGTAAACACTCCCTCCTTGTTCAATTGCAAAAAGGGAAGTGCAGGAGAAGGGATGAGGCAGTTTGAGGTGAGGGAACTGGATTCCCTTCTTGCCTCTCCCCCTACCCGCTGTGTGACTAGGGTAAGTCCCTTCCCCTCTGTATGTCCTAGTTTCCTTATGTGTAAAAGGAAGAGATCAAAGATGATGGTCTCTAATATCCCTGCCACCCTCCCCAGCTCTTCCTTTCTTGACCTCCATGAGGCAGCATTTTAGTCCTTTCAAGACTCCAAATCCAAAGCCACGTGCTAACACTCTGGGAAGGAATGAGGCTGGCTGGGGACCCTCAGAGTTTTACCTGTCCTTCTCGTGCAGTGACAGCCTCTCAAAGTGCAGATGCAGCTTCTGGCCCTCTGGAGCTTCAATTGTCCACATACAGAACTGGCTCCCATTGGTATTTCCAGAGTGACTTGGGGACAGGACGCGGCCGATGGTGGCGTTGTGCACGGCCCCTCCACAAGGGGCTGGGGTCAGAAAGTAGGGGTGGGTGGGCAGTGAGAGGATTGCAGAGAGAGACAGAGAGAGAGAGGAAGTGAGGGTTTCATCCTTCCCCACTCCCCACCCCTTCATGGGAGGAAACAGGGAGGGGGAAGAGAGAAACCGTGGGAAAAGTCCCATCCTCCTGAGACAGGTTCATCCTGTTTGACAGGAGGTCTAATTCCATGATTAGAGCCACTGCCATGTGCGTTCCATGGTGGGGGATGAATGGCTGTGATTTAAGGATTCTTCCAAGCGCTGGCTGTGCCCTGATTCCTAATTACAAAATGGTAATTAAGAAGGACATAAATAGGCAGTTCTCAAAAGAAGAAATATACTTTTATTACTTAGTAAGCACTAAAAAAATACAGCCTCACTAGTAATAAAAGAAATGCAAATCTAAACTATATTCTATCTTTATCCACCTAATTGGTCAAGATAAAAAGCAGCAATAAACTGGAAAGCTATCTCCAGTGATGGGAAATGGTCACTCTCATTCAGGAGTGGTTAGAATGCAAGTTGCTGTGGCCTTTCAGGAGGGCAATTTTATGAAAAATCTGGAAAATACGTTCTAACACTTTGACCTAGTAATTAAGGTTCTGGGAATTTACCTTAAGAAAAGATTTAGAGAGTTTCACACAAATGTATGAATGAGGATGTTCACTGCCAGATTGCCTCTAAGAGCAAATAACGAGAAAGAACATGAATGTCCGCGTACAGATGCTTGGTGAAATAAATGCATGTCATTCATATAGTTTTTAAGAACCATGTTCTCAAAGAACTTGAGAATATAGGAAAATATTCACTATATTTTAAGTGGGAAAAAAGAAGCTAGAAAATGGTCCGCTATATCTATTTCAATGAGCTATATGCAAGGATCACTTGAGACCAGGAATATAAAAGTGACTTGCTACAATCTTCAACACTTTCTTGGATTTTTTTTTTTTTACCAGAGCCATGTATTACTTTTATCATAAAAATTTAGTAAATATTAAAAAGTGATTTGTGAACTAGGAAGAGTTATACAAATGTGGGGAGGTAGTTCTATTTTTAGGAGATATTTGGTTCTTATTAAACGTTTGCTGAATGACTGCATGACTAATAAGGACTTGCACTGATGAGAAAGGCAGAGAGCTCCCTTCTCTGCTCTGGACTCTGCTGTGACCTAAGGCAAAGACACTACCAAGAAGTCTTGTACAGTAGTTCTTTCAGGACCACGGACAGAGCATGGAGACGCGGGCTCTCCAGCTACCTCTCCTGAATCCCCAACCAAAAGTGAAGGTTCAAATCTGGCCAGCGCCACTTATCTGCCGTGGATCTAGGAAGAGCCACTGAAGCTCTTTGACCATCTAGGTCACTGTGAAATGTTAATAATAATCCCACCCTCTTTATGGGACTGTGGTGGTTAAGTCAATGAAACACTGCATGTAGAGGGCTTGGTGCTGTCCCTGGCACAGAGTAGGTGCTCAAAATGTCGCCAGCATTACTGCCCCATCGCTCAGGAGCTGAGGAGATGGACACTGTCCCTGGTGGGGGGCGCCGGCCACCTGTCCTCCCCGAGCTGCCACTCATTTGCAGCCTCTCTGCTCCCATTCCTTGCTAATATTATTAAGCCGGCTGATGACTGGTTTCAATTTGCCAGCCGCGGCTCCCCATCCGTCTTTCTTAGCACAAATTGAGGCTTAATTCCTCTCTGATTTCATACATAGATAAAAAAATTAACGTGAGGGAGGCATGGGGGCCAACTGCCCTATGGTTTGAATTTTTTTTCTTTGTTAAAAAAAAAGAGAAAAATTCTGAAGGGCCTTGGGGGAACGATACTGCAACAATTAAATGTGAGAATTTATCATCAGCTCTCATTTGCATTTTGAATTCTACTGACTATATGAATGCCTGGAGGGCAGGAGTGATGTTTTCTTATTCCCAGTATTCTCCTTGTACACTCTCCTTTTACATGGCCTGGCACAGAGTAGGTGCTCAGTTAATCTGGGCAGCCTACACTCTCCTGGCCATGGTCAGGACTTTTGAGAATCTGACAGAGATTTGCTCTCTTGATAACTGAGGATGGTCAAGGTTATGGCCACTGGGGCAGACAGAGTGTGGTACAGAGTGCTTCTCAATCTATAATGTGCACATGAACCACAAAAGGAGCATTTTAACTGTAGATTTTGATTCGCTTGGTTTTGTATGGGCTTGGGATTGTGAATTTCTAACAAACTCACTGGTCTGCAGATTGCACTTTGAACAGTGAAGATGTAAGGAAAAGAGCTCAGGAGAGAAGGGTTCCGGACTCAGTTCAATTTCTATCTGGTGACTCTGAGGGAGAAACTTCACCTCCATAAGCCTCAGTTTCCTCATCTGTAAAATGGGGATAATTGTTCCCACCACGTAGGATTGCTGTGAGGATTTATCAGAGCCCTGGCATATGGACTGGGCTCAAAATATGGCAGCTGTCATATCCAAAGCACAAGCAACAAACAAAAATTACACAAATTAGACTTTGTCAAAATTGGGGACACTATCAAGAAGTGAAAAGACAACCCACAGAGTGGGAGAAAATATTTGCAAATCACATATCTGGTAAGGGTCTAGTATCCAGAATATATAAAGAACTCCTGCAACTCAAGAAAAAGACAAACAACCAAATTTTAAAAATGGGCAAAGGACTGGGATAGACATTTCTCCTAGAAGATATACAAATGGCTAACAAGCATATGAAAAAATACTCAGTGTCATTAGCCATTAGGAAAATGCAAATCAAAATCACGGTAAGATACCTTCACACCCACATCATTATATGGCTATAATAATAAAAAGAAGACATGGAAAAATAAGTGCCGGTCAGGATGTGGAGAAATTGGTTCTATTTCATACATGGCTGGTGGGAAAGTAAAATGGTGCAGCCGTTGTGGAAAACAGTTGGATGGTTCCTTCAACAGTTAAACGTGGTGTTACCATATACCCCAGTAATTCCACTTTGGGGTATATACCCCGGAGAAATGAAAACATAAAAACTTGCATACAGACATTTATAGCAGCATTATTCCTAATACCCCCCAAAGTGGAAACAATTCAAATGTCCACCAACGAATGAACAGATGAAATGTGGCCTATCCATATCATGGAGTATTATTCAGTCATAAAAAGGAATGAAGTTCTGACAGACGTTACAACATGGATGGACCCTGAAAACGCTATGCTAAGTGAAAGAAGCCAGATACAAAAGATCACATTGTACGATCCCATGTATATGAAATGTCCAGAATAGGCAAATCTATAGAGACAGAAAGCATACTGGTGGTTGCCAGAGGCTGGGGACAGGGAAAAATGGGGAGTGACTGCTCCTGGGCCCAGGGTGTCCTTTTGAGGGTGATAAAGATAGTGGTGATGGTTGCACAATATTGTGATTTTACCAAATGTCACCAGTGGTCAATTTTATCACATGACAAAACTTTAAATGGCAGCAGCCATCTGCATGTGGAGGAATCTCTGCCCTAAAGTCAATCTTAATACCCTGGGGGCTGGTCTCTTCCCTCTTAAGTGGACCCTCTGTGTTTGGTCGGGCTGAGGCTGGCATGTACCTGAGCAGATGGGTTCCCGGCTGCTCCAGTGGGGCTTGGAGGCATTGATGCACGTCAGCGTCTTGGCACCCTGGAGCTCGTAACCCAGGTGGCAGTGGAAGTGGGCCACCCCACCTGAGTGCAGGTCCATCACCATGACGTCCCCATAGTTGGGCCGGCGGGGAAAATTGCAGCTCAGCATGAAGGCTGGGAAGAAATGCAGGGGCAGACAGTCATCTCTCAGAGGGGGAGACAAAGAACGTGACCCACATCCCGGGAGTCCATTTTTGCTGAGGAGAAAAGATGAGGCCCCTGAGGCCCCTGGAGTGCTGGAGGAGGGTAGTTTTGTGACTCGAGCTGACCACGTTGGTGCTGAGACTGCCAGATGAGCACATTTTTTCTAGGCTCAAAGCTCCCCACCCTGCCTAACCAGAGACAGCAGGTTCGGGGTGACAAATGTGTTCCCATCTCTCCCTGGAGACAGAGTGGCCTTCTGCTTGAGCACAGGCCTGACCCTGAGCCTTGAGCACATGACCCTGATGACGGGGTCATCCAGGTAGGTTAGTCTCACCTGCACGAACAGCTTAGGTGTCTGATAAAAGTGCAGGCTCTTGGACCGGCGTTAGAATAACCAGTTCTTCAGGAAATGCCCAAGACGTGAAAGCTTGGAGACCACTGTCCTGGGAGGTAAGGGCTTGGGCTCTGACGGAGATGGATGTGAGTTTACGTTCTCTTACTCCATCACTCAGAAACTGTGTGACCTTGAGAAAGTGACACAGTGCCCTGAACTTCACTCTCCTCTCTGCGATCGTCCCTGTTTCACAGGTGGCGGTAAGGATTACATGTGAAATACCAAAGAAGAGCCTCCTTAGCCCAATATCTGGTGCACAGAGCTCACTGGATGGGGTGGTAGAAGGGTGTACGTCACCACATTGAGCTCCTTGAGTTTCATTTTCATAAGAGGGTGCTGAATCCATCCTAGCTCCACCACTAGACTATGGTCTGACCTCTCCTGCAGCCTAGGATATCTGCATTCCCAGTTCCCATGAGGAGGACCAAATTCAAGCTCATGGCTCAATGAGCTATTTTTTCCATTTTTAAATTAGCAAAGACAACAGACGGTAGTCTGCATATTGAGAAGGTGTGAGGAAACGGACACTCCTGTATACAGTCACCCATCTGTTTCAGAAACATCCAAGGGGAAATTTTTAAATGAATTCTTTTTCCAGACATTTAGTCAATGTGACGTCAATGTGGATGGCTTTCCATCTCCCAGCGTGTGGCTAAGGGCTCCCCTTCCCCATCACATACTTGGCAAGTACCCAGGGGGAGCTCCTGGTAAGGGAAGTACCTGGAGGTCTTGGGAATGGCCCAGGAGGTGGGGAAGATGGGATGACATTGAAATGAGAGAGAGAAGGAAGAGAGAATGGCGGTGGGAATGAAGAGAGGGAGGGGAGGAAAGAAAGATATGAAGGAAGCAAGAAAAGAGTGAGGAGAAGAGAGGAGAAAGGTGAACAGAAAACAAAAGAGAGGAGACTAGAAACAGACAAAAAGGAAAGAAAGGAAACAGTGGGGAAGAAGGAAAAAGAGAGAAGGACTCCGGTAGCAGAGGCTCTTTCCCAGAAACCCATGGACTCTCATGGGATTTGTGTGTCAGATTCAGGAGACATGAACTTGAATGGGAAAAAGGGGCTTGCTTTTTCTTCAGTAACCTTTTACTTAACAATGATATTTCCTTCAATCACAAATGTAGGCAACAGTCTGTAACATAGTCACAGAACCTGTGACTTTGTCATCAGGAGAAATCATAGATATTTTCATGTCAAAATGAATATCTTGACATATTCCTTATGCTCCTTCGAAATTACAGTAATTATCAGAGCCACCGGGAAATATTATTTAATGTGTTAATAAAGAAGCACATAGATGATGATATCATGGATGAAAACAATATTTTGACAGCTGCTATTAAATATGAATGGCTTCCTTTTGAATTGTATATATTTTAAGCTCTTAAAAACACAAATCTAAGAAGGGGTTCACAGTGTTACCAAACTGCCAGAGGGGGGTCCCTGGCACAAAAAGGGTGAGAATCCTTGGCTCCAGAGAGAAAGGGAGACAAAAGCTACATCTCAACAGCCTCAGCCTGATCTTACCCTGGTAGTGCAGCTGGAAGGTCCCAAGGCCATCGTCCTGGAAGGTCCGGAAGTAGACGGAGATGGTGTTGGTGGGGCTTCGGACCACCTGCCCCTCTACCAGGAGGGTATGGTTGGCCAGAATGGTCAGGGAGGGGCCGTCCACCCCACGGATGGAAAGCAGCTCCCCCTCGGACAGGTTCACACTCTTCACCTGGAGACAGGTAGGGGTAGACAGAATCGGAGTCGTGTTTGAGACAGGGCATCTGTTAGCCCCCTTCTCTGAGTCCCATGAAAGAGGCTTCTGGATGCTGGCAGCCAAGACACAGTCTTCAGGAGCTGGCAGGTGGGGGGCAGGGGTTTGATCAGCTTGTGCCTGAGGTCCCATCTCCAGGGAGACAGAAGGCATTGCACCAGAAGCTAAGCTCCAGGGAGGCAGGAAACTTTCCATGCTGCTCAGGGTCCCCAGGGCCTAAAATCGTGCCTGGCACATAGTACGTGCTCAATAAACCTTTATAGACTGACTGAATACATTCTTGCCTTTCTGCATAAACTGGTGAGGGTGTGGGGGGCCTCATCTCTAGGGCTTTCTCAGGCCCACTTTCTTATCCTCCTCAATGGTGGCTTCAATGGCGGAGCCTCCTCAAAGCTCCATGTACTTGGTTTGCCAAGTCCACTTTCCAGGCTTGGGAGAGAAAGAAGGGAGATACTTTACTTGCAGACAAGGATGCTGAACAAATGGAGCGGGGGTGGGGTGGGGACCTTAGTCAGTCCCCAGTTCCCAATATGAGTATTTCTGCTTCTCTTAGTGGGGCCTGGGACCCCAGACCCTTGCCTCCTGTGTAGGCAAGGCAGGCATTACTGACAAGCCTTTCCTCTTTCAGGCCATACACCTTACTCTCTTTTCTCTTTCATGAAGGCCTACTCATTCGTCAAAGCCCCACTAAAATTACCCTTCTCCGTGAAACCTTCCCTAACTGCAAAGGAGCTTGCCTGTCTCTCCACTGTGATTCTACAACATCCACTGTGAACATCTACTACAGACCATTGGGAGAAGCATCCAATGTCTTCCATGCGTGTCTATCTCAATCACAAAACGGCAGACTCCTTTAGGGCAGGCACTACATCAGTTTTACACACCACCCTGTCCCCCATTGCTGTGACTGGTACAGAGTAGGTGCTAATGAAGGAATTCTACTGTGCCTGATAAAAAGCTCTGTACAGTATTAGACAGATGGGTCTATTCAAGTGGAGGAAAGTGTTCATCAAGTGCCAGAATCAGCTGGACTGCAACTTTTCTCCAGGTTGATTCCATGAACATTTACGAAGTACCTGCCATGTGCCACATGCCGTGCTAAGCTTTGGACACAAGTTCTGCTGAGAGGCTTACCTTCCATCCTCCCTATACAATCAGAAAACCTTCCTAAAGTAAAGTTCTGCTTATGTCATGCAACTGACTCTGCTTAAAATCTTCTGGTGGCTCCTTACTGCCCATGAGGAAAAAGCACATGTCCAGCCTCTAATCTTGGCCTGGAAGGGTCTGTCACCACGTGGTACTGGCCTCCATTTCTGGCTTCACTTCCACCCTTTCTTCTGTGGGACAGTGAACTGGACAGTTCACCACTTCCTGGCATGTCATCTTACTTCGTATCAAAAAGTGCTTCTAAAGATGGGGAGGTCGGTTGGGGATGGCCTGGAACTAGGGTGGGGATAATTGGTAACACGCACTGAGTGCCCGTTCTCTCTCCCTTAGGCTCTGGATGAATGCTCTCTGTGCACCGTCATATCTATTCCTCCTTGAAACTCTGTAAAGTAGCAACATTTTCATCTGTTTTACTGATGGGGAAACTGAGGCTCAGAGAGCTGGGGTCCCTTACCCAAAGTCATACAGCTTTAACTGGTAGAGCTGCGACTTAAAACCCAGATGTTTGAGCACTGTTCTACCCCGCTTTTCCATTCTTAGTTTGCAGCCAAAAGTTTATGAATCAAATGAGCCACATGGGGCTTCCATGACTATGTGTGTGTTTGATAAGCAGGTTATCAGAGGACTTTCCTTCTGGGTGTAATGATTACAATTTATCAACACATCCCCTTCCCTCCATGTGTGCCAAGCTATTTCAGCTGTGCCCTGAGTTGGGACCTCCTATTCATCCACCAAAGCCCAGCTTAAATTGCCCCACTAGGGCAAAGCCAGAACCAAACTGGTTAGGATGATAAAAACAAGCCTGACTCAGACAATCCTTCAGAGACTTCCTGCTGGAAGAGGCAGCCGCTGCAGGGCACCTTTCCGGGGTTACCTGGAGCTCCACCCCATAGCCAGTGTAGACTGTCACGTTGTATGTGCACTCCAGGAAGTTGCTGAGGGGCAGCGGTGGGTAATCACTGGAGTCGATGTACCCTTCAGGATCGGAGAAACTCACACTGCAGAGAGCTGGAGGAAAGCACTGTCATTAGGACATGGAGGACAGCTCAGATGTCATCTCTCAGATGGGCTGCGGCTGGAACAGGGCCTCAGGGGCACCTGTGTTCTCCTGTCCCCACTCCGCCCACTGTTGTTCATTCTCCTTCAGCTCCACAATCAACAGGATAATCAAAGAGCAGCATCTGACACAGGACGATAACTTACTACGTGCTGCTAGGCACCTCAGCGGTCTACAGGGGCGACCCCGCTCACCCTCGAAGGGACCGATATTTCATTCTCATCTCAGAGATAAGTAAAGCAAAGCTCAGAGAGAGTGCACATCTGGGCCAAGCTCACACAGCGAGCAGGAGTCAAACCTAGAGCTCATACTCTTTCCTGAGCGGCCACATTGCATTTGTCCAAAATCAATGCATGATTGACAGCCTCTGTGTTTGAAGATGGAGAAAAAGACAGAAGAAAGACTGGAACACAGACGCGCGTTTTATCAAGTTCACGTAACGGTAAAAGCAAAAGCACCTTCAAAGGCTAGGGCCTTCTAGGCAGACAAAAGGATTCTGTTCCAAGATGAAAGGTTTTGAATCCCGCTGTTTAGCTGTGTGGCACTGGGCAGGGTACTCGATGTCTTACGGTCTCAGGGGTCTCATCTCTAAAACAGGGATATTAATTCTGGGCCACGGGGTCAAGCTCATAGCTAGGGCTCCATAGATGGTAACCAATGGTGGGACGTGGACCTCCCCGGCCCCCCTCTCCCATGCCCTGCACACAGCAGGTGCCTCATTGCAGTGCTGGGAGGGCTGGAGGGCTTGGGGGCTGCACACCTGGGGCCTGCTCGGTGGTGATGACCGTGGTGGTAATGATGGTGGACGTCGTGGTCTCCTGGCTTTCCTCCGAGGCTGACCCGGTCAGCTCGTTCTCACACTTGTCCATCAGGCTCATGGGGCTGGCATCCCCTGGGGGTGCCTCGTGGGCCTCCTCAGGCACGGCGGGCGCCCCGGGGTCGGGGCTCTGGGGGAGCGTGTGGGCCACCGGCGGCTGCGAGGTGAAGGGGGCGATCTGTAGGGGCGCGGGCGTCGTGGGGACTGCACCTTCCTTCCGCTCCAGCCAGAGGGGCTCCTCCGAGGACAGCGACAGTGGGTGGGTCTCCTCCCCTGCGGAGGCCACGGGGCCCTGGTCCCCAGGTGGGCGGGGCTTCTCCGTGGCAGAGGAGAGGAGACCCAGGCCCGAGGATGCTGGCTGGGACGCCGCCCTCTGCACGGCTGCTGCGGTGGTGGCCCTCGGCCTCAGCTGCTTCCTGGTCAAGTTCACCTGCTTGAGTGAAGGCGGCTTCTTCGTGGGGGGTAAGGCATGCCTGGTGCCGGGTTCCTCCGGAAGCGGAAGCAGCACGGACGTGGCCGCGGAGTCTTGAGGTGCGGAGGGGACCATCCCTTCCAACTCTGGCTTGCGAAGCTCGTCCCCTGACTGCGCTGGATTCAGAGGGTCCGTGGTCACTCTCTCTTTGGGGGTCTCTTGGCTCAGACTGCTGCTCCCCAGGGCTTCCGAGGGCAGAAAGTAAGTACCTGAAGGGCCAGCATCTCCCTCCAGTGGCGCATCTTGGAAAGAGAACGGACACCAGTTAGCTTGGGGCCAGGGGCTTTAGGTCCTTACCTGGCAGACTCTGAGGGTGCCCCTCCTGAAGTGGTACCCAAGACCTGCTAGGATGCTGGTACAGCCCAATCAACCAATGTGGGGCTGCCTCCTTTCCTTCCTTCTTCCCTTCCTTTCTTACTTCCTTTTCCCAACCAGGGAGACTGGGGTTGATCATGGCCAGCCTGAGCTAAGCATTAGAGGTACAGAAACCAAGGGCACGAGAATTTCACAGTACAGTTACATATGCCCTGGGAGGGGGAATAAGAAAGAAATAATCATATTTGATGTGATAAATGCTTAGAAAGAGAAAAGCTTTGTGTGCTAAGAGGACAGGCCCCTAACCCAGTCTGTGGGGCAGGACTACCATGTACAGCTGGGCAGGTTGCTCACTGCACAAGGCTATCCCACTAAGAGGATGAGTGGGGCTGTAACCAACCCACAGTCTCTTCTCTAAGCTGTGTGCCCTGACTCAGGGCTATATTATCCTGGGATTGGGGGAGTTTGATTTTTTTGTTTGTTTTAAGTAAATAATGTACAAGTGACCTTGTGGGAAACACATGAAGATTTGAGGATCCAGAATCATGAGGCAGGTTTAGAACAGAGGGATGTGGGAAGACCCAAGGCCTGGCTGAGGTGAGCGCAAAAGAGGAATGAAAGAGAACAGGGAACAGAGGTGGAGGGTGATTAGAGAGAGAGCTGGTGAGGTACGGAGGTCGGGGCCAGGCTCTGGTGGGCCTTGTATGTCCTGCTGACTCCTTGTGATTTATTTTTGTCTTGAAAGGAAAACCACCTAATAATTTTAAATAAGGGTTGGCCCAGGCTACTGTTTAGCAGAATCATGCCTGAAAACAGCTGCATTTACTTATTTGAGACCCAGTTCGGCCAACTGCAAGCTGGCAAATGGCTCCACCTCTCTGAGCCTCAGTTTCCTCAGCTGTAAAATGGGGCTATTGTCCCCTATTTCATAGGATTTTCATCGTTCAAGAGGTTGATTATGGAAAGCATAGGTACATGTACGTACATGTGGGTCCCTCACCCACAGAGTGCCTGGTATGTATCCGCTGCTGTATCCGTCATCGTTTTTTATACTCTTGTCATTGTAATCGCACCCTCAGCAGCGGGCTGGAGCAGTCAGAACGTTCCCGATGATGATCTTGAGATAGAGAGGAATTACGTCCTGGGGACAAAGGACTGATAGCTGTCCTCGTCAATTTTCCGCAGAAAGACACTCACTCGGCCACAGTCTCAGGTCCCTTCAGCACTGTCATTTAAATTTATTTCTGTAGCCGTTGGAAAGGCTCTTTTACTTTCATGGAGTCGGCGGCAGCAGTGGCTTAATCTATCTAGGCTGCAACAGTGTGCAACTGGCATCAACAGATATTCCTGTTGTGTGACACTGATTACCAAGCCAGTGTACATTCCAGGCCGACGACGGCACTGGGGCCAGATCTGACCTGAGGACAGATTCAGGTCATTCAGGTGCCAGGCAGGTTTCCTGGTCCAAGGTGGGAAGCATTGAGGCTTTGGGGTTAGACCTGGGTTCAAATCCTGCCTTTGACAGTGACCAGCTGCGTGAACCTGGGCAGGTCCATTAAGCCTCTTTTGTGTAGTAGAGATACTCCATCTACCTCATAGAATCAGATCAGTTGTGGGCCTGCTTGAAAGCTGTGACTTTTATGCTCAGTCACTTTTATCAAATGATTGGTATCGACCATCTTTGTAGACTGTCAAGTGAGAAGGTGAAAAGACAAAAACCATCGAGGATGAGGGTTCAGGACACCTGGCTCCCAAGAACCCGCTGTGGTTTGAGGCACATAGCTTGGATGCAACCAGGGGTTGGGGGACCTGCATAGTGGTCCTGTCTTGGCCACTACTCCCCACCATGACTGGGTGGGTTTCCTCTTCGCTCTGTGTGTCAAATGGGCAGCCAGACTAGATAAAATCTAAGGGTCCTTCCAGCTCTGTTGATTTTTGAAACAATCAGGTAACTGGCAATTATTCTTAGAGCTTGTTGGTAATCTTGCTAAAAAGGGCCAAGAGACAACCTCAGTCCTGACACTAGCTTGAGAGTTTGGTTGGGTCCTGTGGCTACATTAGTTTCAGCCAGTCTTTTCACAAAAATGCCCCCTTGATCACAAGGGGCTGGAGGAGAGAGAGGAAGCGGAAGAGAGAGTGAGAGATAGAAACACTTGGAAAACAAGTTGTGTCAAAGGTGATAAAAGATTACAAATGACATAAAGCACATCAACGTGCCCTGGCTGTAATAAGAGTGATATTCATAACATTTTATTTCTGATCACTTTTTTGAGTGCTGAATTTGTGCAAAGGCATGTGCTACACGCTTTGTATTCATTACCTCACTTAAATCTTTCTCACCCTTATTAATTAGAAGTCATTATTCCTATTTTGGGCAAATGGAGGCTTTGGGATATTAAATAACTTTCCAAGGTCATACAGCAAAGCTGGGTTTCAAACCTTGGTTTTCCCGATGGCAAAGGCCACGCTGCTGGCCCTCAAGAAATACGGAGTATTATCACCTGCAGCCTCTCCTCAGGTTGAATTGGCCTCTCCCCACAAAACCCCTCTCTCTAAACCCTTGGTCTGTTTGCGTTTCTGCTGGGTGGGCTACAGCGCTTTTCAACCCCCCGGTTGGCACCCCCCCAACCCCAACACGTTCCTGGTTAAAATACGAATTTTAACCAGACCGGATGGCTCTGGTCTCCTCTGCCAGACTCATCACATCTGATCTCCTCCGGGCCCACTGAGATCCAGCACAGCCAAGAAAAGAAGAAGGAAATACAAGAAAGAGGACCCTGTAGTCAACTTCCTCCCCCCCCGCTCCCCATCACTGCTGCCACCTTCGGGGTCCCCAGGGAAGAACTGGTGCCAAGCTCAGCAGCTAGAAAGCATTTTAGGAAGCGGATCCACCGGACTGCGTCAGCCCTTTCTCACTGAACACCTGACTCCCAAGAAAAGTCGCAATATGCACCATGTAAATTCGTCTCCCTGCCCCCGATGCCTCTTCTTACTCTTCAGAGCTCACACACGCTGGGGTCTTGCTGGCTGGCTCCGAACTGAAGGCCATGTTCAAGACAGATGAGTATATTCTGTGATCTGCAAGGCATGCAGCCCGTGAGACCCGGGGCCTTTGTTCTCAGCTGGGACGCTGGCCAAATGAGCGCCATGTGAAACCACATCCCAGTGGGAATTAGCCAAAACTGGATGCCATGGCCTCAGAGGTCCAGAGACTTCACTTGCTCAAACAGGCCAGCTTTTCCTGGGGCCCCAGTGACCACGTGGTTAAATTAACTCCTCTTTCCCAGAGCACTTAACTTTTTCAATCATCGTAGTCACGTCTGGCTGGTTCTCCCTTTATCGTGGGGTGTTCAGTCCCTCACTGGAATGCTGTCAATCAACTGCTGAGTGAAAGCACTGGGTGCTGACTCTCTTGGCTGGTTGACCCTCAGCATGAGTCAACACTCTAGGACATGGTCCCTGCATTCAAGAAGTTAGGAAGGCATAACAACAAGGTCCTACTGTATAGCACAGGGAACTATATTCACTACCCTGTGATAAACCGTAATGGAAAAGAATATGAAAAAGAATGTATGTAACTGAATCACTTTGCTGCACAGCAGAAATTAACACAACACTGTAAATCAACTATACTTCGATTAAAAAAAAAAACGAAGTTAGGAAGGCAGACGCACAGCAATAACCCAATACGGGTACCAAACCGAAGAGACAGAGCTTTAATTACATCCTTATGTTGCTTTTCTCTCTCAAGACAGAATGGAGCAACGATGAGGACAACTGAGCATTTGTTCTGCTACCCAAGTTGTGGGGGAAACACATCTCCCTCTCTCTTTTTTCTAACGTTGATGGGGGAGATGGGAGGTTAGACTGGGAAGCATCCCACTGAAGTCGAAAAAGCTCAAGTTCTGAAGGTCTGAAGCTGAAGATCTGTATCGTAAATGCCCTCAGCAGAATGGCCAGGAACAGCCTGCATTCTAAGCAATAGCACATCACACAGGCACGAAGGGATAGAAAGATCTACATATTTAACATTTTGACTGATGCTGAAAAAACACCTTCCAGAATAACGTAAACTTGTTTATTTACCCTGACACCTACTCTACACAAGAGTGCTGCTGCCCTCCAGCTCTGTCTATGCTTAACTTCTGGCGACTGTTAACTTGACCATCTAAGTTGGAATCTGGGGCAGCTGGATCCAGGCATAGTGGGTTTCTAGAATGCACCCCCCCACCCCAGGTGATTCCGAGGTGCTCTCTCACTTTCTCTAGTTGTTGCTGCAGCTGTGCCCAAGGTTGGTCCTGACCTTTCGCCTGCCTCACCACACTTTTACTCCAGAGCACCCAGGAAGCCCACCCCACTGTAGCCAGACTTTGTGTCACAGATCAGGCCGGGGATTTGTGGCACATGAGGGCTAGCAAGAGAGTGTGGATGCAGTGGCTTGGTAGCAAAAGAAGTTCCATCTAAACAGCTGTAGATTTCTAGGTAGATGGGCTGCTTGGTCAGGTCCCCAAACAGAAGGACAGTTATGGTCATGACACCCAGTGGGATGGTACAAAGTGTTCACAGTACCAAGTATTATTTCTATTAGCAAAAATCTGGAAACAATTTACCTGCCCATCTATAGGGGGGCTAGCTAAATGACTGTAGAAACACAAGACGGAATACACGCAGGGTTCAAACGGATGAGATGAAGTCACTGGTGAATTACATGGTGAGTAACCTGGCAAGAATGTTCAGAATTGCATCTCGCCTCTGACTCAAGTACACTTCTGGGAATTTATCCTGCAGAGAGATGTCTGCCCACGTGCAAAATGACATACATACAAGGTTAAGCAATGCAGCACTCTCTGTAGTAGCAAACGACCTGGAGACAAACGAAGTATCCATCAATAAGGTTAAATCAATTACGGAACATCCAGACAGAATGCCGTGCAGCTGCAAGAAAAGGATGGCGAAGCTATCTGTGGACCAAAGAGGAGCGATGGCCATGGTTTGTGTCAGGTTAAAACGCAAAGTGCAGAACAGTACACAGAATTTGTTGCTTTTTGTGTAGAAATGGGGAAAGAGAATAAAGCTAGATATGTTGGCATTTGCTTATCTGTGCATATCGAAACCCTGAAAGGAGACACAAGAAACTAATCATGATGGTTATAGGGGAGGTGGGACACTGGAAATAGGATGGCGAGTAATGGTGGGAAGGAGAATTTTCACTACATACCTTTACATCAATACATATATATGTATCTGTGTGTGTGTGTATATGTATATATACATATATAGCTGTGTGTGTCTGATCAATAAACTATTAACTATTCAACAACTATGTAACTAATTTAAAAATAACATAAAGAACAGCAGAGCTATGTGCTAACAGAATTCAGTGTGAGGTGAAAAAAATCGAGGTAGAGTAGTGGGTATAACAGCTCTCACGGGAGTGAAAAGAATACATTTGAGCAAAGTAATGGGAATCGCCTTAGCAGAGCAGGACTGAGGCTTGCAGTGGGAGAGGCAATCACTTTTTCCTGTGCATCATTTTTTAATAATTTGATTAATTTGCCATGGGTGTGCTATTTTTATAGCAATGCTAATCAGTAATCGTACTTAACTCCCTGAGGTTTGCCACCCCAGTTTCAGAGGAGGGCAGAGAACAAGCCCCAACCTCTCCCAGGGTTTCAGACGGCTCTCACATTTCCACAGGGGGTGGGGAAAATGTGCATCACTCCAGCAGGGAGTGGTCTCCACTTCTCCATCTCTCCCTCACTTCTCCTGAGAGAGGAGGGAATCATCTGATTGGAAGGGTTAGGGAGGGAGGTACTTGGGATATCTGATATCCACGGCATCCCGTTTCCAGGGCAACAGCACTGGACCAAAAAGCGAGCAGTGGGGCTCCCCCCTCTGTCCCCCCTCTTTTCCAGACTTCTCTCCTTGGGCCTGGGTACACTGAATCAAAGTCACTTGGGGAGGACAGAGTGTAGGTGTCCATCTATGGTCTACAGCCCAGCTTCCTCAGTAATCAAGCTGGTCCCATCTGGCTCCTCGGGTCTGTTTTTCCCACTTGGTTACAATCAGCGAAGAGGACCACTGAGGGGACTGACAACCACCCCCACCCTCCGCACTGACTAATTAGAGCCCAGAGACTCGGGAGAAACTTCGCATGGGCCTCGCTGACTTGCTTACTAATAACATTTAGGTTAAACACAAGTCACCTGAACTTCACCTAGCACTTCACGCTCTTCAAGGAAGTCTTGACTTTGCAGTTCTATCAAGGGACCCATGGTGGTCCTCTACTTTGGGCATGACAGACGGGAATCCTCATACCCAGGTAGACTGTCAGCCACTGCAGATTTCCCACCGCACCTCCAAAATCAATCCCCAATCAGGATTTGTACCAGATGAGTCCTTGGAAATGATCAAATCATCTGGAGAGGATGGGTAGTACTTCTAAGACGTAAATCAGGTCATAGGATCTCTTCGGTTAGAACCCATCCGTGGCTGCCCATTAACACGGAGAATAAGATCAAAACTCCTCTCAGTGGGCTTCAAAGCCGTTTGGGTCTCGCCTTGGCCCACGCCCCCCACCCCCCCGGCCAATATCATCTCTTACCAGGCTTTCCCTCAAACTACAGTATGACCCCATGCACTTTTTTTTCCCCCTTAAGACTTCCAAATTCATTCTGTACCTCAGGGCCTTTGCACATGCTGTTCCCTCAGTCTGGAACTCTCTTTGATATCTTTGCTTGGCTGGCTTCCTCTGGTCATACAGGTCTCAGCTCTCCTTCTCCAAAATCCCCCTTTTCACTTTCTGTATCATTCCTTTCAGAGCGCTTCTCACAATCTGAATTAGTCTCGGTGACTTGTTCTCATATTTACTGTCTCCCACGAGACGGTCCACACTCATGCAATGTCACCTCTCATGAATACGTGTGTCCCAAGTGTAGAATAACTGGGACATTCAGAAGCTGTCTGGGAACCACAAGACCCCCCTACACTGTTGTCCTCTGTGTTGGGTTTGGTCTTCCCTGTATCTTCTTGAAAAGCTAAGTTAATGCAACGCTGAGTGCACAGTAAAGGTATATAAACTTTATTTATTTTACTTACTATTATCTCCCCCACCAACTACCATAGTGTCTTCCATGGAGAAGAAATTTATTGAATTCATCAAGGAAGGAAGGCGGTAGAGAGGGAAGAGTGAGGAGGATGGGTAGGGATGGGGAGAAAAAACGGAAGCTGGGATAGGCAATGCATCCTTGGATTTCTTGCAAAGCTCTGCACATGCTAGACGTCCAATGAATGTAGTGGGTGAAGAAGAGAAAGGGTGCTTTGGAACACTTAGCAAGTGCTTAGGAGATAATGAAGTTCCCTTCAAATCCAGAAATTCTAGAATTCTGAATGTGGCCGTGCCTGGGTGGTGGGGAGCAGGGTGTAGACATTACTAACAAAGGCCAAGTGCCCCGGCCTCACTGTGGTAAAAGCTACTCTGGTCCAGTTCTCAGCCTCTCATAGGTCCATTGTTCTAACTTCCTTCCTTTTTTTGATCTCTATTTTATTTATTCCCTCTCTGATCTTTATTATTTCCTTCCTTCTGCTGACTTTAGGTTTTGTTCGTTCTTCTTTTTGCAGTTCTTTTAGGTGGTAGGTTAGATTGTTTCATTTGAGATTTTTCTTGTTTTTTGAGGTAGGCCTGTATCTCTATGAACTTCCCTCTAATAACTGCTTTTACCACATACTATAGATTTGGTATGGTTGTGTTTTCATTGTCATTTGTCTCAAGGCATTTTTAAAATTTCCCTTTTGATTTCCTTGTTAACCCATTGGGTTTTTTAGTAACTTCCTTCCTTTTCAACCAATTTTCTCTTCGGGACTGAAATGGACAGATTTCTATTCCATGTCCTCCCTCCACCTGGAGATGAGTTAACTGACAGGGGAATGAGTGCCAGGAAAAAGGGAGGAGGCTAGGATCATTGACTGACCATCCGTGGTTCAACACCTCCATCATGGGGGCACAGGAAAGGCCCAGGACCCCCAGCAGAGGGGAGGAAGGAAAATCCCTCAATGTAGGATAGACATAACCCGGATCATCTAGCCATTCTCTCCACCAGGCTCAGATATTCATCACTCTGAAAAAAAAATCATCTAAGGAGATTATTTCCGGGAGCACTGAGTAGTTGCAGACAGAGCACGGGAAACGTCCAGGGCAGGCATCAGGCTTCCATTCCACACAGTCCAGTGGGGAGTTAGATGAGCTCAGCTTTTCATTTTGACAAGGCACCAGAGAACCTGAGGGCCACCATGAAAGATGCAAAGAGAACAAGTTGTACCTTAAAAAGATATTTTTAGCTATCCTATTATTCCCACAACATGGTTATGAAAACACTGCTTCTCTTCCGGACTTTGCTTCATAATTCCAGCCCATTCTACCCACAGCAGCCAGAGGCATCTTTCTAAACCACCCCCTTCTAGTGGCTGGTAGTCTCTCCCGGATTTTCTGTCCTTCCCTTAACCCCTAACACTACCAAAAAGATACTCCTGGATTTTCTCAACTTAACTCCTACCAAAAAGATAAGCCACAACACGAATCACACTATCATACTTGGCTGGCATCTTTCCCATTCTTCCTTACTACAAGTAAGTTTCCCAAGGACAGCAATCACGCCTGCCCTATTCATCACTGTCACCCTAGAACTTATTCCATGACCATGAGCCTGACACATAGGAGGCCCCCCATCAATAGCTATTTAATGAATCGTGGTGATGCCTGCAGCACTGTGGAGAACAAGACTTGCGGTCTTACATCAAGTCCACCTCTTTAAGTGAGGGATTACAGACCAGCAGGCAGCGAACACTGCTGGCTACCATAAAGGCAAATCCTTAGTCAACAAAGATGCTTTGGTCTAAGGTGTCAGAGGCTGGAGAGCTGTTCTAGATGAACATACATACCTACTCGTTCTAATTACAGAAGATAATCTCATCACGGTACAGAGAGCAGGAAGGCAGCCCATTCCCATCAATCACGCAGTTGGCTTTAGCAGTGGGAGGGCAAATAGAAACGCACCTCGTGAATTTGTTTGTCTCTTCATTTCCCTGGCACAGCCCAATATGCCATAATCATACAGATGGAGGGGAGGTTTGGGTGTGATGTACGTTATCACCCCAAAGAGCACACCAACTGCACCTGCGAGCAAACACTCTGAACCCAGCCCCGAGTCTGCAGCGGAAGCCCAGGGACTCCCCCGACCTCCCTGAGTCTGCTGCAGAAACCCAGGGGGCTGCAGGGGACTTGGAGCAGGTGTTAGAAGGACAAGTTTGTACGGGCAAGAAAAGACTCTTTCAGTGTTTCGGCTGCAAGAGTAATTATCCGGTAATTGTCCTCTTTGAGCCGGCTTCCCCCCACAAATGGGCCTCCTTTGTAATTCATGTTGGGTTCAGAAAGCGTTGAACGTTCGTTCTTTTATGTCCAGTTGCGTCTCATCAGAGCGAAGGCTGGGCGGTGCATCCATCTTCCCCGTGAATGAGCCCAGATAGCTGTTGGCACAGGGGTGCAAAATCCTGCCTTTGTCTTTAACAATCTGATTAACTGTGGCTGACATCAGTGCCAGCTGATTAGCATTTAAACGCTCTTCTCCCTTCCCACCTCCATCCCCCTCCCTCCAACCCCAACTCTATTCACATCTCCTGGTGCTGCGATGCGATTTCTTGCCGGTAGTGAGGGGGAGAGGAACACACTGTGATTTATTTGTGTACACGAAATTCAGTGAGTCATTGAGAGAGGGCTGGGAGACAGACACACAAGACAGCTCCGAGAGGAAACTCATAGTGGGAAATCTGTCTAGATTCAATTACCTATATGCTCGCACAGGCAAATATAATACTTGGGAATGAATCCAGATGGTCCTTGAGTGAGTTTAAAAGACATCGTGAGTAAGCTCACAATTTCCCTTCACCTGTGTGCTCAGAGCTGCAGACAAGAATAAAGAATAGATTGGCATCCTGGGATGCTTCTAAGACATGCTCAGAGCGGGGAAGATCCAGGGAATCAGGAGACCCGGGTTCAGGCATTGGTTGTACCACTACTGCGCTATCTACCTGAGGCAAATTCCATCTCTCAAAGCCTCAGTTTCTTGCTCTGTGAAGTTAAGACAGTCATCTTTGCCTGGTCAACCTTAAGGAAACAAAATTGGGGCGATGTGGAGGTGCAGTGATGTATAGGATTGAGTTTCATAACTGTGAGGCTTAATTTGTTTCATTAAAGAGCTGAGGGCAGGGCTCTCTTCAGACAGAATATGGACAGCAGTGGCTTTATTTGCTGGGGAAAACCAAAACATTTTCACGGCTTTACCTGAGGCATTAAAATGCTTCCCCCCTCCCCCTTTTCCTGAAACATAGCTATTGTTATCTTCATTTTAATGATGAGGAAACATGGGTAAGTGGCAAAGAGCTAAGATTTAAACTAGGGCTGTCAGGGGCTTCCCTGGTGGCGCAGTGGTTAAGAATCCGCCTGCCAATGCAGGGGACACGGGTTCGAGCCCTGGTCTGGGAAGATCCCACATGCCGCGGAGCAACTAAGCCCGTGCACCATGACTACTGAGCCTGTGTCCTAGAGCCTTCGAGCCACAGCTACTGAAGCCTGCGCACCTAGAGCTCATGCTCCGCAACGAGGGAAGACACTGCAATGAGAAGCCCGTGCACAGCAACGAAGACCCAACGCAGCCATAAGAAAATAAATAAATTTAAACTAGGGCTGTCTGGCCCTCAAACCCATACCTATATTTGTTCTGTGTCTCTCCTCCCAGCTGACCCCTGACCCTGGCCTGGCTGCTTTCCAGAGAAAATGTCAAGTGCTACCTACTACCAACAAATTAGCATAGGATCTACTCCAGCTAAGAGGTCCCCAGAGATGGAGGAGGATGCTGACTGTGCCCTATGAAGAGCAGAACACTGGCTGCTCTTCCTAAGGCCTGGACTGCAGAGAAAAGTGGGAGAATGGCTTCTACAAAGGCAGAACCTAAAGAGGCAGGGAAGATGCCCCAGCATTCCCATCTCACAGGTGGGCAAACTGAGGCCTGTGTTGCAAAGGAAAAAGCTCTGGATTAGGAAGGTCAGGGTGCCTTGTTAACTCACCCTATGGCCTTCAGGAAGCCCACTCTCATCTCTGGCCTCAATTTTATCCTCTGTTTAATGGAATCATTTCTTCAAATAAAACCTTAAGAGGAATGACAGTGTATAATTGTGCAGTAAAGGATTAACTCAGCCGGTCTGGGCTGTCCATACACTGCACATGCCAAAGAAAGGTTTGGCCCTTGCCCCTGGTTCCTGGGACGTGACCTTTAAGCCCTTGGAATATCCTGCCTGACAAGAGCATCTTAGTTTAGCTGGGGGCATTGGGCCTCACCATGTACTCTATGCTACCAATGTGATTTATGGTAGGGGCCTTGGGGTTGGTACCAGTTTCACTGCTAGAGGGGCTGGAGACTAAGATCAGCCACACGGATGGTCAGTCACACCTAAGGGATCAACCCCCAATAAAATGCCTGGATACCAAGGCTCAGGTGAACTTTGGTGGCTGATAATACTCTGGGTATTGCACAGCGGTGTTTCTGGAAGTAAGCACTGTGTGCACGACTCCACTGGTAGAGGACATCTGGGAGCTTGTGCCTGGGCTCTCTTGATCTCCACCCTCTGCGCCTTTTTCCTTTGCTGATTTTAGTCCATATCCTTTTACTGTAATTAACCTGAACTCTGGATATGATGGCTTTTCTGAGTTCCATGAGTCCTTCTAGCAAATTATTGAACCTGAGGGTTGTCTTGGGGACAACTGAACCCCCATAATCAGCCAGAAAAGGGACCTCATGGATTGAATCAGGAGTGGGGGTGGCAGTCTGAGAGCTGCCCCCTGAACTTCTTCCTTATCCCTTTGGTGATGATGGTGAGGAGATGACGGAAGCTAAAGGTGGTAAGTGCCTACTACATGCCAGGTCCTTTACATCCATGCTGCTACCTGGATCATTTCGCCTACTCTTCTCAACACCCTTGGGACGTAGGTAATATTATTACTGAAACCTAGCAGGACCCTGTGGGGCTCCTGGGCATGGAAGCCTTTCTGTGTCCCCTGTTTCTTGTTTGTAGGAAATGGGCTTCAGTCTCCATGACCTTCCCTGAGTTCCAAAGGGCAGGTTCAAACAGTTGCTAATCAGGGAAGAGAGGGGATGTGGAGACAAGGGAAGAGCAGTCAAGAAACAATAATGCAGCCTTGGGGCAGGGTTCTGGTTCCACCTCAAGGGATACACATAACAATATCTTTGAGTTCTTCTGCAGAAATAAAACCCCCAACAAGTGGAAGATGTTAACTACTTGATGAAGCATTCTTCATAACCTCAAGAACCACAGAAGCTCATCAGGAGACCACCTGAGGCCAGATTAAAGGAATATAGGCCCTGCACACACCCTGATCCTTACCAGCAACTCACCCTTGAACAATTGATATAAAACTCCACCCAATTCCCTTGGGTTGGGACACACAGTTTTGAGGGCAGGAGCCTGCTGTGTCCCCCTTTGCCTGGCAAAGCAACAAAGCTATTCTTTTCTATTTCACCCAAAACTTTGTCTCCACGATTCAATTCGGCACCAGTGCACAAAGGCCAAGTTTCAGCATCATTACCCACCCACCTCCCCTGTACAGATGAGAAAACTGAGACTCAAAGAGGTTTGGTTTACTTGCTGAAAGCAACACAACTAGTAGCTGGTGGGGTTGAGATTTGAACACAATTTGTAAAGCACTTGGAAGGATGGTCTCTCATATCCCTTCCAGATCTGATGTCTTAAAAGGTGATTTTAAGGGACAATTTATCTTTTGGGGCCATGGTTGAGAATTCTGTGGCTTGGAGGAAGAAATAGTTTCTACTTATCCCCCACCTCTCCCCTGCTCTCTTTCAGGTGACTTTGTCCATGCCAGGTCCACACCTGCTACCTTCTAGGTCAATTTCAACAGGGACCTGGGCTGAGAATAGGAGAAGCCATTCCAATCTATTCTATCCTATCCTATCCTACCCATCCTATATCATTCCATCCCCTCCCATCTTACCCATCCCATCCCTCTCATCCTATCCCATTCCATCTCATCTCATCTCACCCATCCTATTCCACCCCACTCCAATTCAGTCCATCCCATCCCATCCCATCCCAACCCATCATCAGGTATTGGGCACACACTGTGTGTTGGGGGGATACAGGGATGTACAACACATCACCTCTACCCTCAGCCTCACACAGATCAAGGTTCTCTCCAGGCAGATGAGATCAGTGCATGCTGGGGAGTGGCTTGGCACCATCCAATGCCGAGCTCCAGGCTCCTCCATTCTCTAACTCCTGAGCCTTGATGTCTGCCTCTTGGAGTCCAGCCAGCCTCTGCCCAGAGCCTAATGAGCTCTTGCAGCCAACAAGAACAATGCCTCGGGTGTGCATGGGCCTGAGGCCGAGGCAGTGCACAGAGCCTCCCTTCACTCCCAGGCCCGCATGCTGGGCAGGTGGTGGGCTCAGGGCTTGGGGGAAGCGCCAGAGTGGGCGGATTTGATGGTCCTCAGAGTGGCCACTGTCAGCCCCCGAGCCTGGCGGAGACTGCACAGAGAGCCTCAGTGCCCTGGCGCCCACCTGGCCCCCTTCACAGGCCCTGCACACACTGGCGCCAGGCCATCTCCCTGGGGTGGCGGGGGTAAGATGTCTTTTATTCACTCAGCAGCCAACTCTGCCAAGGTTGGCTCAGCACATGTGGGGCTTGTGACACAGGGAAAGGGAGAGAGATGGATGCAGAGAGATGGAGGAGGAAAGATGCCAGTCTCTCCTTTTCATGAACAATAACTGCAGCTTCGTTCACAGTACCACTCCTAATTTTTACCTAATGACAGTAACGGCCGCCACTTTTGGAACCTTATGATGTGCTGTGTTTCACACGCACTGTATCATTTAATCCTTAGAACTACTCTGCAATAAGGGGGCTGTTAGTCTCCCCATTTTGCTGATGGGAAAACTGAGGTTCAGAGAGGGAAATTCACTCACCCAAGAACATGCTGGGAGAGGGTGGCAGAGCAGGGATTCAAAACCAGGACTGTTTGACGTGTGAGCCCCTTAACTTCTAGCTCTCTTCCATTTCAGGTCCTGTTTACAGCATTCTAGGTACATGATCTTATTTAATTTTTACAGTAGCAATTTGGTCATTCATCCATACCCTCATACAGTCATTCAACAAACTCCCCAAGAACCCACTGGGTGCCAGGCACTGTGCTTAGGGATGTGGAAGGAGGTATACAATATGTTGGAAGCAGTCTCTCTTCTCAGAGCGGGTGGAAATGAAAGGGATGGGAGCTAACTCCAGAGCCCCTGCTTTTCCTTTCAAGGCACCCACGTCTGTCTGAGGCTATGGGATCAGGAGCAAAGGGTGACCTGAGGTTTGTCCCTGACCTCTGCCTGGACAGTCTGAATTTCCCACTTGGCATAAGATACCCGGATGGAGACTCACCAAGTGATAAGAGAACTGGGTGAGAGCTCGAGTCTCTTGTGCCCAACACTCAGAGTGAGGGTGGTCATGAAAACCATATTTTGAGTCTCTTGGTCTCAAACCTATTTTTTCATCCTTTTCACAAACTTTACTTGAAGTGTAACCTATGCATAGAAAAGTCTACTCAATGAACTTTCTCAAGCTGGACACACCTGCATAGCTAGCAACCAGATCAGGGAGCAGAACACTGCCAGTACATATGGTATCTTCTGGTCACACCCCCCCACCTCAAGGTAAGCCCAATTTTGCCTTCTGTTGTGGAAGATTAGTTTTGCCTGTTTACGAAGTCACTGGGTAATTACCCAACATGCTACGTGTTCTCTTTTGTAACCAACTTCTTCCACTCATTATATTTATCCACGTCGTTGCATGTAGTGGTAGTTCAGTCCTTTTTAATTGCTGCATAGTATTCCATCGTGTGACTATACCATACATTATCCATGCTACTGCCGTTGGACATTTGAGTTGGTTCCAGACCTTGGCTATTATGAGCGGTACAACCATGAACATTGTATTACATGTTTTTTTGGTGCACGTGTGTACCCATTACTGCTGGGTATATTCCCGGCGGAATGCTAGTTGCACAGTGTGGCATGTTCATCATTAGTAGATACTGCCAAAGATTTAGTCCAAGTCTTTCAACTTTGATGAAAAAATTATTCAGCTGCTTTCCTACGACGCTGTAACTAGCAGACCAACAGAAACCTAATGCTGTTTCTAGAAATACGACTACTAATGACTATTTTTATTGCTGTTCTGTTGTTCCTATCCTTCCAGGACTTGGGAACAAAAGCACATGCTAAGCACCAAATGAATGGTTTGGATAAAAACCTGACCCAGGAGCACATCCAAAGAGGCCAACCGGACATTACTGCAATATCAACTTCCGTTTTCCAAGGGTTGGCTGGCCACACTTCCTCCTCGTTTTGGTGGTCTGGGTCATTAGTGGACATTTCATTATACCCTTGAATGGGGATTGCTTCTTGCAGCTCCCTCTTTAACTAAGCATAAAATGAATCCAGGGGGCTGGGGCTTGCCTGTAATGAGGTTTCAAGACAGCTGCCCATGTAGAGGGGCAGGAAGGCGGGGGGCAGGGGTCCAGGCATGGGAGGAGTTGCAAGCATCCAGGAGACACCAGGGAGGACCTCTCCGTGAGAGCCAGGCTTAGGCAACCAGGCTTTAAGCTGGAGGCAATGCAGCCCCTGTGTACCAACTTGACCTCCTCCTGAATGAAGAAGAGATGGAGGGGTACAAAGATGAAACTGGGCAATTTGCAGTGGTCTCAATTTAAATCTCCAAGAGGTCTTAATCCACATCTTCCCTCTTCAGGGCACCGGAGACATCCACAGTTTCTATTTGGCACACTTGCCTCTTACTTTTTTTGCCACCTTGTCTTTGCTCATGTCGTTCTTCCACCAGGAATTCTCAACTCCCTGACACAGAGAAGCTCACACGCACATCACAACCATCAGCACCAACATGTGTTTCCAAAATCTCTGCCGCATCTGCTATTACAACTTAAGCCTCTTGCTTTTGCTACTACTGTGTTGTCTTCTTATAGATGCAAAGGAATCCTTATTTTTTCCTTGGAGAAATTGAGGCCAGGGAGGGAAAGTGATTCATCCAGTGTTACCCAGGAAGTAATGAAGATGATAACAATGACAATAATAACAACATCTCGTTAATAATAATTGAACCTTTACTAGGTACCAAGAACTGGGCTCAATGCGCCACCATGCATTATCTTATTTAATCCTTCTGTGTCAGGTCCTGTGTTTTGTCCATTTTATAGACAAGGAAACCGAGGTTCAGAAAAATGAAATTATTATCCTGAAGCTTCTGAACACAGGCTTAGCACTGTCCATGGGTTCGTCCAACTCCAGGGAAAGTATTTTTAAGGACTTCTTGTGTTCTTGGCTCTCTGACACCTTCCCGGGGCTGTCCTTCCTGATGGCATCCTCTCCTTCTTGGAAGGCCTCTCCCCCCTCTATTCCTTTGTGTACTAGGCTTGTAACACAGGACTGACAAGTCATTGGCCACCACTGAAACGACACTGGTGGGTGAAATAATACAATACTGATCTTCCCATGGTAGACTCTATTCCTTGTAGCCGAGTGGAAGGGAGATTAATGCAGGACCGTGGCGGATAGCAAACAGCATCTGTAAGGCAGCTTCCGTGACAAGCAGGATAACATGCTTTATTAGCCTCATGACAAGACAATGTTTTACCATAATCTTTGATCAGAGACTGGGTGATGTTGGTCTCAAAATAGGTTTGGGAGGTGGTCACGCTGTATAAGTAGCAAATGAAAAATGTAGTCAGAGTGGCAGGCGCTGGCAGGCTGGAGACGGAGGTTAAACTCTGTTTTCCAAAGGGACACAGAAAACACAATGAATACTCAGATCTCCAAGCTAGGAGGCCGGGGTTCCAATGCTGACCTTGGGACAGTGTCAGCCATACCTCCCCACACTTTTATACCTCCATTACAGTTCTCGATCCTCTGCCAGACAGCCCTGGGCACTGCCTTCTCTGAGACCAGTGTTTCTCCAAAGATCACTTGCACCAGAATCTCCTGGGCTGATTTTTTTAAAATGCAGATTCCTAGGTTCATCTCAGACCCAGTAAATTAGAATTTTTGGGGGGGACTGGGACCAAAAGGAGTCTGCACTTCTACCAAGTCCCCAGATGAGCCACATGCTCACTGATGTTTAAGAATCATTGCCTTTGGGCTTCCCTGGTGGCGCAGCGGTTGAGAGTCTGCCTGCCGATGCAGGGAACACGGGTTCGTGCCCCGGTCCGGGAAGATCCCACATGCCGGAGTGGCTGGGCCCGTGAGCCATGGCCGCTGAGCCTGTGCGTCCGGAGCCTGTGCTCCGCAACAGCAGAGGCCACAACAGTGAGAGGTCCACGTACCGCAAAAAAAAAAAAAATTGCCTTTGGACATATATTCAATGGAATATTACTCAGCCATAAAAATAATAATGCCATTTGCAGCAACATGGATGGACCTAGAGATTGTCCTACTGAATGAAGTACATCAGACAGAGAAGGACAAATATCATAGGATATCGCTTACATGTGAAATCTAAAAAAATGGTACAAATGAATTTATTTACAAAACAGAAACAGAGTTACAGATGTAGAAAACAAACTTATGGTTACCGGGGATAAGGTGGGGGGAGGGAAAAATTGGGAGATTGCGATTGACAATATACCCACTACTATACATAAAATAGATGATTAATAAGGACCTACCGTATAGCACAGGGAACTCTACTCAATACTCTGTAATGGCCTATATGAGGAAAGAATCTAAAAAAGAGTGGATATATGTATATGTATGGCTGATTCACTTTGCTGTACAGCAGAAACCAACACAACATTGTTAATCAACTGTACTCCAATTAAAAAAAAAAGAATCATTGCCTTTGCGAATTCTGGGCATGGAGAAACTTACATCCCATAATATCCCCACAACCGTGTCATCACACCAGTAAAATTGCATTTAACTGTGTTACAGTTAATCAGGTAATCTTTTTACAGCACTTTATCATGTACACCGCAAATTCACATCCACTGTCCTCTTTGGCCCTAGAACAGTCTTGTGCAAAGAAACTGTCCTTCCCATTTTACAGAGGAGGAAACTGAGGCTCAGATGTGTAAAGGGCTGTGCCAAAGGCCTTACTACCAGTACACAAAGCAGCCAGCGTTGATTCCCTTACTTTCCTTCCAACACACCTTGCTCTCTGGGATTTGCCCTAGGCTGGTGGTTCTCAGCTGGGGGTGATTATGCCCCCTAGGGGACAGTTAGTAATGGCTGGAGACTTTTTTATTGTCTCAGCTGGGGCGGGGAGAGTCACTGGCATCTCGTGAGTAAGGGCCAGGGGTGCTGCTCACCATCCTCCAGTGCACAGGACAGCCCCCACCTCCAAGAAACATCCAGCCTAAATGTCAGTAGTGCCGATGTGGAGAACCGGGACCTACGTACCCTACTTTGCCCCACCCAGATTTTAAGTTCACTGAGATGCTTCTGGAGAGTTTTGGCTCTGGATCCCTCTAGTTGCTGCAGGGAGCATGGACTGTAATGAAGAAAAAGTAAATTCTGGGAGACCAGGTCAGGAAGCTTATTTAATGGTTGCGTGACCTTGGCCATGCTACCCCTCCCCGCTGAGCCTCAGTTTCCACTTAGGTAGGACAGGCGTAGAGTGATTAGGCTACATGAGGCTCTTTGTATCGCTTTAAACGCGTCCTGTGATCTAATTGTGCCTAATTTTCTGTTAATGCTGGGTGACCTCTTTTGGGAAGGCGAGACAAGATGGGAGTCTGGCTTACGAAAGGCAACGTTGCTGTGCATTTTGGCCAATTCCTCTTCCACCTCATCAGTCAGATTTGCTCCACGTTAAAAAGGAACTCCCAAGGCAGAGAATGTTTTGGAAGGAAATTGGATTGGAATTTAATTGATGGCCCGGGCGGTATGCCACAGCCATTAAATTACCCTGAAAAGCCAGCCCATTGTTCTCTACGGAAGCAACATGGCTTTGTTTGGATAATGCCATGGGTGTGAATTCAGTTTCTTCCCGGCTGGACCCACTGTGAGTAAAAGCCTCTCTTTGATGCCCCTAGGCCAGATGCAGGCCAGCAGCCCTGATGGCCTTCACTCACATCCTGGCTGGAAGGGTCTTGAATTCAGCAGAGCCTCCAAATCTAATTCCTGCCCCTTATGTTCTCCAGGCACCTTCCCTGCAGTCCTGGTGACCCTCTTTGATCTGACCACACCATCCTCTCCCTTAAACCCCCTCCATGGGTCTCTGGCATCTGTGTCAGCCATCCCCCAATTCTGGGGGCTATAGAGAGGTGTGCCACCAAAGTATGTTTGGAGATGCTTCTCCTCCTCTTGGACAATGTCCACTTTCGTGGGAAAGGCTCTAGCAAATCCTGCGGCAAATAGAAAATGTGTCCAGCTTGATTTGAACCACATTTCCCAAACCATCTGCATAGGACTCCCCCTCCCACTCTCGCCTTTATCCACATCTCACTATTTATGTCTCGTAAAATAGGCTTCCACAGAATTCCAGGCTGGGAAATAGTAATCTATAGAGAAGTACAAAAGGCTTTTCATGGAAAGGTTCTTGGCTACCTGGCCAGCCTCATGTCCTATCCTCCAAGCACTCACCCTACGGCCGTTTCCAACTCCTTGATATTTCCCCAAACCCATGTTTTGGAAGGGCAGGCAGTAAAACACAGTGTTTACGACTAAGCCTGGAGTCAAGGAATCACTGATTCGTATTTTGGACATTTCCTAGCAGTGTGAGCTGAGAGAGTTAACCTCCATGACCTCAGTCTCTTTACCTATGAAATGGGTATAAGAGCACCAACTGACAGGATAGTTGTGAGAGTTAAATGAGCAGACGTACGTAAAAAGCTTAGAAAACAGCAGACCCTCAATAAATGTTAGCTCTTGATTTCATTACGGACGGTTCCCAACTTACTATGGCTCGACTTAAGATTTTTGTACTTTACGATGGTGTAAAAGCGATACATATTCAGTAGGAACTATACTCTGAATGTGGATCGTTTCCCAGGCTAGCAATACGTGGTCCAATCCTCTCTCGTGATGCTGGGCAGCGGCATCAAGCCACAGCTCCCAGTCAGCCACACGATCACAAGGATAAACAACCAATACACTCACGACCACTTAGTACCCATACAGCCGTCTCGTTTTCACTTTCAGCAGGGTATTCAGTAACTTACGTGAAATATTCAACAGTTATAAAATAGGCTTCGTGTTCGATGATTTTGCCCAACTCTAGGCAAATATAAGTGTTCTGAGCACATTTAAGGTAGGCTAAACTATGATGTTTGGTAGGTTGGGGTATTAAATGCATTTAAACTTATGATACTTTCAACCTACAATGGGTATATTGGGATATGACCCCAACCTAAGTTGAGAAGGATCTGTATATTGTTATAACTTCTTACACATTATTCCCTCTGTTGGAAATACCTTCCCACTTCTTGGCCATCTGGTAAACCTCTACTCCGTCTTAAATGTCTTGGCTCTGATACCATCTCTCTGTAGAGCCCTCTTTACATCTGTTTGGAAGAGACAGGTGCTCCTTGCCCTGTTCTCCTGCATCAACTGGCCTGCCTGTTTGCCTTCCTTCCTCCCTTTACTCATTGAATTTAACTGAGCCCCTGCTCTGTGCCTGCCATTCTCCGCACTGGGGACACAGTGGAAACAGGACTGATTTGGTCTCTGACCTCCTGGAGCTGAAAGTCTAGAAGGAAAGACAGATGTGAAACAAAGAATGACACGGAAAATTAACTGCCACCAGGATGAGAGCTATGGGAACACTTACCAGGGCTCTGGTTTCTATTCTTGCTCTTAGTGTGCTGCATTTTAATGATATGTTTTCAGGCACATCTCCCCCACCAGACAGGGAGCTACTTCAGGGAGCCTGACTGAAAGCCTGGAACACAGAAGATGCACCTGAAATGTTTACTGAATAGGGGGAGGGCCTGGGAGCAGCCGGGGTTGGGAATGACCCTTATCCCTCTGTCCCCTTTGACCAAACATATCTGCCAGCTACTGGGACATCTACCACTTAGAATATCATAAACCCAATCCCTTAAGGAGGAGAAGAGAGAATGACCTGGTTTAGTCTATTTGAAGGACTCAGAGTTCCCAGAGCCCTGGGTGCCTCTCAGAGCTCCATTTTTATTTCTAAACGAAAAATAATAAACCAGGTTAGGGCTAAAGACGATGAATAGGAACAGAAACAGGCTAAGCCACTCTCCGAGGTGCCGTCCTTGTCAGCTCCGGGGAGAGGGAGAGAGAAAAGACACAATTCTTCAAATAGCTCTTCTCTTTTTTGGGGAATATGTAATCGTCTCAGTTAAAACACAGACCAGAATACTTAATGGCATGGAAATTGATTTCGATGCTATTTAAATAATTTCCCACTAGAGAAAACAGGTATTATTTGGCCTAATCTGGTGGAAGCATTCACTTCCTTCCCAGCTCAGAACATGCACGCACGAGGTTCTGCTCGCACAAGGCAGATCTGAATTCGTGTCCGGCTCAGAGGACTTTTCCAGGGGACCGGAAGGGGAAGGAGCCTAAGGCTCAGGTCAACCAGAGACGTGCACAGGATGCAAATTTAAGAAAACCTGCCCCAACGACACCATCCTCACCTCCTCTGGTGTGTTTCCACGGGAAGGATCTTCCGGAGGGTGGAACCTGTGGTTCTGCAGCACTGCCTATGATGTCACTGAGAGGAGGGGCTAAGTGGAGGAGGGGGTCAGCGATGCATGGTCCTATATGATTCCTCCAACCCTAAAAACACATCTCGTGCAATATGAGTGCACATGTCAGTTCTTTCTAAATTGCCTTTCTTGGCAAGAAGGTACAAGGAAGGAAATGAACCTACATAAGCTGCTCACCAAACACTCTGCTAGGCACTCACAGCTCCTCTGTGCAAATTCCACGTCAGAAACTATCACTGGCAAAGGGAAACCCATGCAGAGGTAGGCAAACCACAGCCCATGAGCCAAATCTGGCTCACCATCTGTTACGGTAAATAGCTTAATTGAAACACGGCAATGTTTTCTCTTTCACATACAGTCTATGGCTGCTTTCATGCTGCTATGGCAGAGTTGAATAATTGTCTCAGAGACTAAACGGGCAGCAAAGCCTAAAATATTTACTATCTGGCTCTTTACAGGAAAAGTTTGCCAGCCTCTGGTTTGAAGTATGAATATGTGAAACCACCATTTTAGTCGTGAAAAGAAGAAAACGGTAAAATACCGGCAATTTCATGTAGTTCAGTCTAATGCTCTGTTTTAGTGATAAACCCCATAGATTGCAGAGCTTGCCTCATTCATCTTCCTCATTTGTTATTTGTGTAGTAAACAGAACTAAAGCTCAGAGAAGTGACTTGCCCAAGGTCACACAGCTGCAAAGTGACAAGGTTAGGACACAAACTCAGGAGCCCAACTCCGAGATAACCACCCTTCCGGCTCCCTGTCGCTCCTCCCAGGGAGCCCTGACAAAGTCTGTGCTCTGTTGTCAATCTCTGCGCCCTCGAAGTCACCAAATATTAACATCCTCCCCCTCAGTGCTGTTCTAGCAAATGCAGCCTCAGACTCTGCCAAGCATCCAGAAATGAGGTGACCCTGAGTTTATTCTTTGTGTTACTAGCAGTAAACTTTGTGATGGGAGTCCTTGATCTGAGAGACGGCCAAAGGTCATCTCAGCTGTCTATGTTGAAGGGTTTGGTGTTACCTCAAGAGCAATGGGGGGTTTTAAACATGCGGCGTAGAGGCGACATAACTAGATTTACAAAGATCACTCTACTTTCTGGCTGGAGCTTGGAGATGGGGCAGGGGTAAAAGCAAAGAGGCCAATCCAGGCGAAAGATGATGAGGTTTGGCTAGCAGTGGAGGCTGGAAGGTGAATTAAATTTAAGATAGATCTTCTTAGAGTCAAGAGGTCTTGGGATTGGACTGGATGTAGAGAGGGGAAGGATTGAAAGAGGGAAAGGTGACAAGGATGATGCCCAGGCTGGTGGATCACCAAGAAGGAAAATGCTGAGGGAGACCTAGTGCCGGCAGGAAGATCGGCTTTGTTATGTAGGTCACTGCAGAAAGGGGAAACTGTTCTCTCCGTTGGCTGTTGGAAGAATACGTGAGATAATGTTCGTGCACAGCTGAGCACGTAGTGTTCCTCACATGCGCAGATTAAGAAAGTGAAAGGATTTCAACAAAGGCACGTGGCAATATGGAGAGAAAGGGCCTTCCGGAGTCAGAGAGACTGGTGTTCAAATCCAGAGGCTGCCACCTACTCACCAAGTGACTTTGGATACTTTGTTTCATTTATCTGAGTCTTGGTTCCTCCTCTGATGCCAGGGACACATGGATGGGTAGACACTGTGCTAAGTGATTCACGTGCCTGTCTCCACGGACCCTCACACCTGCCCTGGCAGGCAGAGGCTACTACTGCCAGCCCTGTGTTATAGATGAGGGCCATGGGGCTCAGAGAGAAGGCATCAGCCCCAGGTTCCACCACAAGCAGTGGAGCTGGACTTTGAATCCAGGCCTGAGGGCTCTACAGTGATTATGGTATCCAGGTAATAATATCCACCCCCTTGTGGTTCTGAGAATGAGATCAAGGGAAGGGCTAATGTGGTGTCTGGTACCCAGTATAGACCACAAGGGGCATGGAAGTGCTGAGTGGTATCAAGTCCTTCCCATAAGAGTTGAGGGGAACAAGGGGTAGCTGCCCTGGGAGGCTTCTTGGAGGAGGTGGCGTTAGATCTGAGTCAGAATCATAGTCAATCTAGCAGGGGACGTCTATGGGAAGAGGGGAAGATGCCTGCGGAAGCTCTAAAATACAAAATTAGTCATTTTGTAGGTTGAAAAGGAACCAAAGTTCTTTGTCTTGTGCTCAAACCATCCCCTCTTCTTTCTGATTGCTTTGGAATTCTAGTGACCTCAAGTTGGTCTCTCTTTAGGGACTGAGCTTTGTCATGATAAATAATTTGGGCTTCACATTTTGAGGTCTTGGCACCCCCCCAACCCCCCTCAAACTCTGAACACGTTGGTCCTCTCTGTCTCCACCGGCTACCTTTCTCACTCAGACTTCAGGCTATGTGCTTAAACATCACCTCTGCAGCTTTTTAGACTAGGTCAGTCCCCATTACATGCTCCCTGAGCTCCTGTGCTTCTAATTACTTGCTCAACATCTGTCTCTCCCCTTGGAAAGAAGCCTGAGACTGGAAACAATATCTATTTTTACAAAACTAGCACTAGCAGCAGCTCTGAGTCAGGCACACACAAGAGGCTAAATAAATACTTGAATAAACAAATGAATGGATGCATTTGTATACTTCATCCTGGTTCCCTGCCACATCTAGATTAATATCTCTCCCTTCCTTCCCCCCAGGGCTTTCTACAGTTTGCCATGAGATGATATGTGGCTGAGTCTCACATCTACTACAATGATCCAGAAGTCTCATATTTACCTTCTAATTTAGAAGGGTCATGGATTCCTTTTTAAAAAAATGTCTGGGCTTCACTGGTGGCGCAGTGGTTGAGAGTCTGCCTGCCGATGCAGGGGACACGGGTTCGAGCCCTGGTCTGGGAAGATCTCACATGCCGTGGAGCAACGGGGCCCGTGAGCCACAACTACTGAGCCTGCGTGTCTGGAGCATGTGCTCTGCAACGAGAGGCCGCGATAGTGAGAGGCTCGTGCACCGCAATGAAGAGTGGCCCCCGCTTGCCGCAACTAAAGAAAGCCCTCGCACAGAAACGAAGACCCAACACAGCCATAAATAAATAAATAAATAAATAAATAAATTTTAAAAATATATATTAAATAAAAATAAATTTAAAATGTTGATCATTCTAGCCCTGGCCACCAGATTACTATTCCTGGAATTCCTCTTTCATCCTAGTACAACCCAGCTCCCTCCCCCTGGAGATAAGAATCCAAATACTCTCCTTAGGCTCTTCAGACCCTCCAGTCCTGGAGCAAACAAACCTCTGCACTATTATCTCCTTCTGACTCCTGACCACTCAGGCTCACACTTCCCCACCCCTGGCACACTCACATGATTGAAATCCTGGGCTCCCCTTTGCTGCTGCTCCTTGATCAACCCTGCCTCCTCCTCCAAGCCATCCCCAATCACCCCTGTCCAAACTGACGTCTCTGAAATACCTGTATCTATTCTGTCTGAACCATTCTTTTCTGTTGTTTTTATCTGTGTCTACCCTACCACCTCAACTATATTCTTTGAAAGAAAAGGAGGCCTTGTCTCGGCCAACTCTGTATTCTTACAGCAAGTAGTGCCGTATGCTTCATGGGCACATGTTACTAACCTCCTGTACGTAACACCCATTCCACCTGTAGCTACGTGTTCAATGTCTGTCTTCCCCCTTAGACTGTAAATTTCAGGAGGGCAGAGACCTGATTCAACTTCACACCCAGCTTCCTGATCCCTTGCAGAATCAACAACAAGTGTTTATTATGAATACCTCACACAGCGTCCCAGGGTTGGGGGAAATCATCTTGTAATTGTTCAAAGCATAATCAAACCTTCCTAAAATTAAATACCTCCATGGTCACGCATAAGCCATGGCTCAGTTTTTTTTCTTCAATAGCACAGAGATCAAAAACCTTTTTGTTGTTTTTTTCAAGAAGTTGAGAGAAACTATGAGCTCTGGGAGAGAGATGAGAGACATGATCTAGGATTAAAAGGTACTTTGGTACCCTGAGCACACTGATATTTCAGGACAATGGACAGCAGCTCTCCCCCCCCCCCCCCCCCACAGGCACCTCCTCTAAACAGAGGGCATATAGCAGATAGTGACTTGAAGACGTTGTGCCCTAAAGACCTCCTACCTCTGTGTTAAGACACTTCAGGGTGCCTCTCCAAGTCCACTCTCCCCTTTACCTTCCTGAACCCTTTTCCTGCCATGCTCTCTCCTGCTGTCCCATCCTTAGAACTCAGTTTTTGCCTTTTCCCTAACGATCTGTGCTTTTGCTCTTCCTTGGTAGGCTTTGCCGGCTGAGTTAAGAAGGAAAGCCAGAGAGAGCAGAGGACTCTTGCAGCTGTGATTCCCTGGGTTCCTCACCTTTACCTGCACCTTAGGTTGCCTTTCAAGGCTAAACTCTATTTGGAACCTCATTACTGTAGACATAGGAGATTTTCCCCCCAACTCGCCAAGTTTGTCAAGGATAGAGGGAAACAGTAATCATTAGCCTGCCTCTCTTGGTGCCGGCCAATTTCATCTTCATATTCTAACCCTAATCCTAACCCAGTGCTCTTTTATTTCTCTCATTTGGGATGCAAATATAATTTTCTTCTCACTTCAGCGACTGTGGTAGTCCTAACAGAAGCCAGGATTCTGGAAGCCTTCCATTTCTGCTCCCTCCATATTCAGTCAACCACGAAGTCTTGTGATTGTTCATTCTTTCAACTTTACCACTTCCTCTACCCCCATCCGGCCATGCCCACTGGCTCAAGCTACCGTCATCTTGTGCCTGGGTGACTATTGTGGCCTCCTCACTGGTGGCCCTCACCCCAGTCTCACCCTCCAAAAGATCCTCCTTTCACGGTGATTTTTCTAAAATTCACATACAACCATAGTACTCCTCTGCCTAAAATCCTTCAGATTTTACCCTCAAAATATGGTTTGACTCTTTCGAACACTGTGTATAAGGTCCTTCGATTCCAGTCGAAGCCTGCATTTACAGCCTCAACTCCCCCTGGGTCCCTACCCCAGATCCTTTCTGATTCAACTATTCAACGATACAGAATTAAATATACATTTCTGGATACAGGTAGTATAAGAATAATGGTTAGGAAGAGAGCTCCAACAGTCAGACTGCCTGGGCTTGGATCCAGTTCTGCAATTTGCTAGCTGTATGTCATGTCCTTGTACACGTTTCCTCGTTTCAAAATAGATATAAAGCAGAAACTAACACACCACTGTAAAGCAATTATAGTCCAATAAAGATGTTAAAAAAAATAGAAAAAAAAATGTAGTAGCACCTAGGTCAGAAGGCTGTTGTAGCATAAATGAGATAATTCACACAGAGGTCATAACACAGTACACACCTTTTAAAAAAATATTATTACCCACGCTGTGTTATGTGCCTTGGTTCATTCTGGCGCTTTTGCCCTCTCTTCACCTGGTTAATTGCTAACTCCTCCTCTTGAACTCTCAATCCAGGAGGCCTCTCTGGATTCTTGGGCTGGGTTAACGACTCCCCCATCCCTATTCACTTCTCACAACGTCCTCTAACCATCTGTGCATCTGACACACGCTGTGTGAGTTAAAAGACTGCATCTTCCCTTTCTCCATCCCCAGGTCCTGGCCTACACTTGGGTAGGATCTGTCAAACGAATGGACATGTAAGACTCTAACTCTCCTATGAGGCTGTGTGAATCTCAAAGGTAGAGGCTGCTGCTTCTCTCCCAGTCCCCCTCCCGCAGCTCTCCTCCACCCAGACCTGGGCAGCGTGGATGCTCACAAAAGACTTTTTAGCTCAGCTGAACTGGAAATGACAGACTCATTCCAGGAGTCCTGGTGCGGCCACCTTGATGGAGGGAGAGGGCGGCCGGTTGGCAGGAGCACGCCGCTAAAGCCGGCTAGAGTTGGTATAAGCTGTTTATTCGGAAAGAACTAAAGCTCATCTTTCACAAGCAGTCTGGTCAGATTCTCATTTCTAATGCAGATGCTATCAGGGTCCTAAGACGTGATAAACTCTCTGGGGGGGGGGGGGTTTCTATAAGTCTTTGCACACTGGCTGGCTCTCCAAGTTCCAGCAACTCCCTCCGGATCCGCGAGCTGCAGACACACCTTGACTGCAGGGAAAAATCCGGATTCTCCTTGCAGGCTGGAGTCATGGAAATGCTGGATCCTTGGCACCCCCTGCTCTCGATCCCCGTAGCTGGCCCTCCTCCGGCTTCAAATCTCAGCATAAACATCACCTCCTCAGAAGGGCCTTCTCCAGCCAGCTTAAATTAAGAAGTCTTTATAATTTTACTGATGCCCCGTTTACTGTGAGTTCCACAAGGGCGGGAATCATCTCTGTCTGGTCTCCCATTATATCCTTTGTGCCAACACAGTACTTTGCACATAGTAAATCCTCAATAAATATTCAAGGAATGGATTAATGGATAGGAATTGGAAGTGCTGGGAGACCCTAGGGAATCATTTCGGTTCTCTGACTCCTTTCCTCTCCTGTAAAGGGAGAGAGTTGAATGGGATTTTGTAGGGTTCCTTTTGAGTCCACTGTCTATGAGCTTACAGGAATGAGATCCGGGAGAGAGCAACTCACACTGGACATCTCTCTTCTAAAGCTAGAGCCTGGCTAGATGTATTCACCTAGACTGGGATTTCTCAACCTCGGCACTCTTGACATTTGGGCAGGAAAATTCCTTGTGGGGGTGGGGATGGGGGCAGGGGGCTGTCCAGTGCATTATAGGACGATTAGCAAGATCCCTAGCCTCAACCCATGAGATGCCAGCAGTAGCCCCCAAACAAGTTGTAAAAATCTCACCAGACATTGCCATACGTCCTATGGGGAGCAAAGCTGCTCCCCCACCCCCATGGAGAACCCGTGGAGTAGAGCGTGGGGGCCTGAGAATCATGCTGAGGAACCTGGACTCTTTCCTTCACCAGGAGCATGCCTGCCCTTGAAGGACTCTCAGCAGGTGACAAGCTACCTCCTTGGCAGTGGACCTCAGACTCGAGCAGGTATCAGGATTCCCTGAGAGGACCTGTTAAGAGCCAGACTACTGGGTCCCGCTCCCAGAGCTTCGGACGTAGCAGGTCTGGGGAGGGGCTGGAGATTCTGCATTTCTAATAAGGTCCCAGGTGATGCTGCTGCTGGTCCAGGGACCAGACTCTGAGGACCAGTGCCCTAGGCCGGTGGTCCCCGACCCTGGCCGTACACGAGAGCCACCTGGGGAGGGTCAACCAACTCCTATGACTCGCCCACACCCAAGCCCACTACACCAGCATCTTCAGGGTGGCACCAAGGCATATGTGTCTCTTAAAGCTCCCGGTGTTACAGACAAGCCCAAGACCTTCTGCCCTACGGCACAGGGAGAGCCGTGAGCACCCCCTCTGTGTTTTCTACCTTCTGTTCATTCAAAAGGAGCCTTTGGACCATGCTGGCCGTGGGCAAATGCTGGAATGGAAGAAACCTGTTTTCTATTCATGGGTTGGTCCCCTCCTCACTCAACTGGCCTCTTATCCACTTGGCTGATTCACTTGTCAGCTCACCTCCTTGTCCCCATGTGTCTTTGTTAGCTTCTTCTTTCCTGCACACGCCGCTTTCATCGCTTAGTACCCCGCTGCTTATCTGTGTCTCACTCGTCACCTAGTCGCATTCATTTCCCTCCTGCCCACCTACTTGTTCATTCTCCCCAATCTTCTCTTTGCTCCTTTATTTTCCTGTCTGGCTTCTCGAGCAGGGAGGCAGGAGCTGGATGACTAAGACGGCAGACCTTTGCACATGGAACTCTCTCTCCTGCCGCCCCCCTTCCCTCCCTCCTCTCCTCCTAATCCTCCTGGAGGTTTCAGAGTCATCATCTCTTCCTTAATCTCCCAGACCAGCTTGAATCCCTCTCATGTGCACTTATACCCCTACAGCTCCCACAGATGTCGTTTTACAGTGATTTTTAAATTATGTGCTCACTGTTTGTCACTTGACGCCACGAGGGCAGGGGCCCTGTCTATTTTTGCTCTCACTGGACCCCAGTGTCTAGCCCGGTGCCTGCCCTTGTGTTGAATGAACGCCCCGAGGGTGCTTGGACACCTGCCACCGGGCACCCTCCCCTGTCTGCGCCTGGCAAGGTCCTTTCTGCAGGCAGTTGGTGGACATGGAAGTGACAGCCCCAGGACTCTTTTCCCAGCAACTGTGGGCCCCGATGGATTGTGAAATTACCTGGAAAAGACAGAGACAAGGCTAATCCCCACTATCTTGGCAAAAGTTTTCCCTGGTCGTCAAGAGCGAGTTCTCAAGCTGGTCTCAACTGCTGTATTTCAACCCAGGATGTTGAAATGGCAAGCTGTCTGACATTTACCCATCGGGGTGATTTCAGGTCTCTCTCCAGGCCTTCCAGACCTCCCCACATGGGAAAGCTGTAGGGGATTAGCACAGACTTCCTAAAGCATTAACCAGACTCTTAGGAGGAGCAAAGGGCAAGTTTGTAAATGCAGATGCCTGGGCTTTAGATGGACAATGCCTTATGATACCTCATATCCCTAGGCCAGAGGAAAATGGGCCGTGGGAGAGAATTCTGAAGTGTTCTTCAGAACTGGTCTGCACAGCACATCCCATGCTGGCTCCTTAACCCCAGTTAACCAATGCAAGTTAACTGTAGAAACTGGAAGCTCCGACTTTCTCACTACCAATGAGCTCGGGGGACCAGGTAGTAGAATTCTGAGGACAGGAATCGACAGATGAATGGATAAAGAAGATGTGATATACATATACAATGGAATACTACTCAGCCATAAAAAAGAACGACATAATGCCATTTGCAGCAACATGGATGCAACTAGAGATTATCATACTAAGTGAAGCCAGAAAGAGAAAGACAAATACCATATGATATCACTTATAGGTGGAATCTAAAGTATGACATAAATGAACCTATCAATGAAACAGAAACAGACTGCTGAGAGGGAGGGTGTTGGGGGGGATGGAGTGGGAGGTTGGGGTTAGCAGATATAAGCTTTTGCATATAGAATGGATAAACACCAAGGTCCTACTGTATAGCACAGAGAACTATATTCGATATCCTATGATAAACCATAATGGAAAAGAATATAAAAATAGATGTTCAGCAGAAATTAACACAACATTGTAAATCAACCATACTTTTTTTGTGTGTGTGTGTGCGTGTGTGTGTGTGTGTTATGTTTTACTTTTGATGCTTCTGTAAGCATGTTTTGTTTTTTTTTTTTTTTCTGCGTTAGGTCTTTGTTGCTGCGCGCGGGCTTTCTCTAGTTGTGGTGAGCAGGAGCTACTCTTCATTGCGGTGCACAGGCTTCTCATTGCCGTGGCTTCTCTTGTTGGGGAGCATGGGTTCTAGAGGGCGCGAGATTCAGTAGTTGTGGCACGTGGGCTCAGTAGTTGTGGCTTGCAGGCTCTAGAGCACAGGCTCAGTAGTTGTGGCGCACGGGCTTAGTTGCTCCGCGGCATGTGGGATCTTCCCGGATGAGGGATCGAACCCGTGTCCCCTGCATTTGCAGGCGGATTCTTAACCACTGCACCACCAGGGAAGTCCTCAACTATAGTTTAATTGAAAAAAAGAATTCTGAGGTCAGGAAACAGCCCTCACATTCATCCCTGGAGACACCCACCCACTGACAAAGAGCCATGTAGGATGTCCCCTTGCCTCGGCAGCTGTCCAAGGTTCTAGCTTTGCTGGGTTTGTCTTCCAGACCTTCCTCCCTATGACCCCTGACACTGAACTTCTTTCCCAAAGCCCCCCAGATTGGACAGATACTCAATTCTTCCTAACGGACTGCTAGTTGGGAGGGGAGGTCCAGGGGAAGCCACTGCCTTTGGAGTATTTACCACATGCTCAGCTCAGCACTCTGCTAGATGCTTCATCACGTGTTGATTTTGGGGGGACATATCTCCCTCCTTCCTTCTCTTCCTTTTCCAGTGCTAGCTTTAGCTAATGAGCATCTTCATGCATACAACTTCTACCACCATCAAATCCACTGCCAAGCACAAACCCAGAATGAAATGCTTCGGTCAAAGGGCATGAAGAGGGCTTCCCTGGTGGCGCAGTGGTTGAGAATCCGCCTGCCGATGCGGGGGACGCGGGTTCGTGCCCCGGTCCGGGAAGATCCCACATGCCGCGGAGTGGCTGGGCCCGTGAGCCATGGCCGCTGAGCCTGCGCCCCGCAATGGGAGAGGCCACAACAGTGAGAGGCCCGTGTACCACACACACACAAAAAAAAACAAAGGGCATGAAGATTTTTACAGCTCTAGCTGAATGAAATTGCCACACTGCCTTCCTAAGGGGTCTTTCAAATTACAAACATCCATGCTTACCAATGTTACAGTAACCTTGCCAGCACCCAGCCTTATTGGTTTAAACATTTTAAGCTAATTTATTCAGTGTAATGTGGTCCCTCAAGGACACTATCAGGTGCATTTACTCGACCTCTATGAAGGATGAACATCTCCCATGATTTTTCTACTTGTGGTTCACGTTGGTGAATGCACTCTATTTGTGTTTTGTGGTCTAGATTTTTAAAAGGATAACTCTGAATAAATTATAAACCTGTGTTTTTCAAATCTTTTCTTTTTCATTATCACCCATCCCAGCAGGTTTTTTTTTTTTTTTTTTTTTTTTTTTTTTTTTTGTGGTTCGCGGGCCTCTCACTGCTGTGGCCTCTCCCGTTGCGGAGCACAGGCTCCGGACGTGCAGGCTCAGCGGCCATGGCTCACGGGCCCAGCCGCTCCGCGGCATGTGGGATCTTCCCGGACCGGGGCACAAACCCGTATCCCCTGCATCGGCAGGCAGATTCTCAACCACTGCGCCACCAGGGAAGCCCACAGCAGGGTTTTAAGATAATTTTTTCCATGAAAACTTAATCCTGCAGCTAGACTATATATCTCTTTATGTACTGTATGTAGATCTGCGCTTTATACATACACAGGACCCCAAGAACTAATCTCTGTCCCACTGGGGTCAATACTGCCCTCATTAAGAATGTATGCGGGCTTCCCTGGTGGTGCAGTGGTTGAGAATCCGCCTGCCGATGCAGGGGACGCGGGTTCGTGTCCCGGTCCGGGAAGATCCCACATGCCGCGGAGCGGCTGGGCCCTTGAGCCATGGACGCTGAGCCTGCGCTCCACGACGGGAGAGACCAAAACAGTGAGAGGCCCGTGTGCCGCAAAAAAAAAAAAAAAAAAGAACGTATGCAACAAACTAAATTCAACTAAATAGTTTCGGGAAGTAATAATGAACTAATGATCCCGGACTAAATAATAATTCAGCTAAAGACATTAACTGAATTCAACAAACATTTCCTGGGCGCCTATTAGGTACCAGCGACAACTTAGTCACCGTGGATTCAAAAACGAAGAAAGCAAGGGTTCGAATATCCTTTCATCTGCCATTTTTAATGCAGATGAGGATGTTGAGAAAGGGCACTGTAAGTGGGAGGTAGGATGGAGACAGCCTGAAGAAAGGTCTGGGGACAATCAAAACAATCAAACAACAAACAGTAATAGTAGCAGCAATAACAATAAAGCAGGTGAGAGGTCTGTGAGCAGATGCATTTCACGCAGGAGCAGAAAGCTGGACCAAGGCTTACCCTGGAGACAGCCTCCCAGTAAATCAGGATGGTCAGCCAGGTGGACAAAGGGGGACCTAGCAGCAGCAGGAGGACCTGGGTCCAAGCCCAGCTTGTAACTGACGTGCTGTGTGACTCTGAACCAGCCACGTCACTTTGGACTCCAACTCTGTAAAATGAGGGAGACCAGTAAGACCCACCCCTCCAGGTAGGTATGAGGATTCAATGATATAATGCTCCCAAAACTCTTAGCACAGTGCCTGGCCCAGAGTTAGGGCTCCAAGACGGTTCGCTATCATTATTAGTATCACTGTGTTAATTTCAAGAACACTGCAGGCTGTCAGACACTTGGTGAGGAATGGCTCTGCCAAAAGGTTTTTCAAGGGTCTCAGGTAGAGTGTGACCTTCAGATGTGAAACCGCAATAAGTATGTAAATAAGTGCCAAATAAGTACATAAATCACTAGAAAACTCAATTCCATGGTTCTTTTCTCCCCAACCCTTTCCTTTTTTCTTATTCTCTAGCCCAGTGCTTCTTAAACTTCAGCGTGTATACGTGAGTCACCGGGGATCATGTTAAAATGAGGATTCTGATTCAGCAAGCCTGGGATGAGGTCCAAGATTTTGCATTTCTAACTACTTCCCAGGGGATGTACTGCAGACCACCTTTAGAGTAAGGCTGCCCCCGTGGGTTTCCATGGGGGCGGGTGATCTCAGGTCATCGCTTTACATGGGGGCGCTTCAGATGATGGGAGTGAGCTCAGGACGCCGCGAGCCTCCAGGGGATGAAGCGGGCGAGTGGAGAGCAGACCCCAACTGGGCCAGTGCACAAGTGGTTGCATATAGACCTACCCCTTTGCTCCAACAGACAAGATCTGAACATGTGTTTGCAGACAGAGGCCCTCCCTGGCTCAGGGAGTGTGAGTCTCCCTGGTCCTGGGGTGAGGCTTTCCAACTCCACAAACACCACTGTGTCCCCATAATGACAGCCCCTCTGCAGGGGCCACCGACTAAGGGCACTTTTCTGTCTTACCACGCATTTATCCTGAGATAGGCCAGCACTTGTCATATTCCCATTTTGCAGAGGAGGCAACAGGCTCAGGAAGCTGAAGAGTACGGACCCAAACTCTGCTGGAGGGGCAGAGATGGGATTTGAATGCAGAGCTGACTGCGAATGAGCTCCAACCCCCTGACCTCAGATATTCACACAGCACAATGCCTGACTCCCTCCCAGTCTTTGCAGGCCCTGGGGTAGCCTCTGGGGACACACTGCTGAATTAGAAATGCACGGGTATCAGCGGGGTTCGTATCCACTAGCCGGGCAGCCTTGCAGGGCAACTTCTGCCACTGGGTGGTTTGCACCAAGCTTGTAGTAGGAACCACCACGTGGGGTTCTTGGCCTCAAAGCCAGATTTCCTTTCCATCAACACCCCGAAAAACAGGGTTGGCATTTCATGCACCATCAGCGGAACCTTTGGTTTTCAACGGAAAACCCCACCCTCAACCCCAAACATCCCATCTCCTTGCTACAAAGCAAGAGAAAAGGCACTTCTCCAGAGAGGGCCTGAGATGCAAGAGGCCAGAGTCAGAATCCTATGCCCAGGTCCCAGGTCAAGTGCCTGATGGCTGTGCAGCTTGGGGTGAGTTACTCTGCCTCTCTGCACCTTACTTTCTCAACTGTGAAAAAGGGATAATTATAATAATCTAAATACCAACAGTAATTCCCACTTATAAAATACTTCTGTGCCAGGCATTGTGTTTCCTTAGTTAACCTGAATCGTGACTCTATGAGGTAGTAATGTCATTATTCCCATTTTACAGATTAGGAAGGTAGTGTAATGACGTTGAGACTGAAGGGCTTTCTGGGTATTCGGTGTGACAATGTGTACAAAGTGCCTGGTGCACAGAAGGTCCTGTGGCTGGGTAGTCGTCAGGGCCTCTGTCCAGCTATTGTACTGTCACTTCGTGCATCCCCTGCAATCCTGTGGACACGCAGTGTCTTCTGCGTCCAGGCTGGCGGCCTGTGACTGAGGCGCAGCGCAGTTCTGGTCATCTTGCTCCGAGCTGGGTGTCCAGGCATGATCACTGGGAGACCATGTATGTGCCCCCACCCTGGCCCAGTATGACCTCACCTCAACCAATTACAGCTCCAAAGACCCAACTATCCAAGTCATATCCAAGTAAGGTCACATCCTGAGATTCCAGGTCGACATGAATTTGGAGGGGGCGTGATTAACCCAGGAGAGAGGGTGATGTGTCTGAGGAAGTGGCGCAGCTCGGGCTTAAACCCAGATTCTGTAAAGCCCAACTCTGTGCTTTCAGCTACTCCACTAATGACAGAGTTGGGACCTCTCCGCCCTACCGATGCCCCTCGTCTACCTGGGTCTTGTGCGCGTCTGAGTCAAACCATGGCCTGGGCAAGAAGAGGAAAGCCAGGCAGTCATTTCACACCATGGGATGAGACTCTGGGCTCTTCCTGCAGCTATGACAGAGCTACCTCTGCCTCTCCACTCAGACAGCAAAAGGCAACACAGTCTCGATGCTTGTAAATCCCTCCAGAGTTTGCAGTGCACTCACACACACAGCCCTGTGTGAATGGCCTCCTGACACCTGCACGTGGTTTGCACTGTCGACCCCACTTGTCTGACAGGAAAACTGAGACCCAGATGGTGTCATCAGGAAACGCGTTGGAAAATGGAGGAAGTCCTAAAGTGCTGCGCTAACGAAGGGGGTTATTATTATTATTATTTTTTGTGGTACGCGGGCCTCTCACTGTTGTGGCCTCTCCCGTTGCGGAGCACAGGCTCCGGACGCGCAGGCTCAGTGGCCATGGCTCACGGGCCTAGCTGTTCCGTGGCATGTGGGATCTTCCCAGACCGGGGCACGAACCCGTGTCCCCTGCATCGGCAGGCGGACTCTCAACCACTGCGCCACCAGGGAAGCCCGGAAGGGGGTTATTAATAACTAATTAAGAACAGCAACAACGAGGCTAACAGTTGCTGCCTGTTACTGATGCAATTCTGTGCAATAAACATTTCCAGGTGCCCTGCTAAGTACTCAACCAATATTATTTCATTTAATTCAATTAACGACAACAACCCAGGAGAAATGTCCTCAGTTAACTGACTCTGTTGTGAGGAGGAGTGCTAGAAGGTCTGCAGCTATGATGCTCTGCCATCTTAGACATATTTATTTTCTTCCTTTGGGCATTGTTGAGTAAAAGGGAAGAGAGAAAGACTGGGGCCAGGGGAAAATAATTGGCTTTTCCACTGAGACACATATGAGAGGGTCTGCTTCTACTTTCCTCTCCAGATTAATGGCTCAGAAAGCAACATGCCCCCTCCTCCTCTCCTTCCCTCTCTTTGTCCCTTCCAACCAATGTGTCACCTGTGTGCCACTGGGTGAGGGTTAAGAATACAGCAGTGAACTAAACCTGGTCTATGAATGTGCTTTTCTTCTACAGGAGGTGGAGGGCATGTCTCGTAGGTGTCTGAATTCGGGATTCTCAATCGAATTTAGCATCATCTAGTTTGGAAATGGACGTACAACCCAGACCTGGTGTGGGAACTCAGGGACAGGAGATTTGGGTCAATTATTAAGACTCAGACAAATGAACATTTAAGGATTAACCTGCCTAATTACTCTCAATACCCACAAGCAATCCTGTCTTGATGTATATATGATATAGTATTTAATTTCCATGAGCTCTTTCCTATAATTATGTCTCAAAAAGGGAAGATGAAAGGCTGCTGCATTGTCTGCTTTGGTATAATAATTTCACGTTCTCCACTAAGGGGACTATTTATAGGACTCGTGATCTTTGCCCTTTTCAGAAGAGACCAACAGAATAGGGGTTATAATAATAGTACTAATACTAGCGATAATACAATAATAATAGTAACAACAACAACAATAATACTCAGCCTAACAGCTTGCAGCACATAGAAAAGTGTAACCTCTCCATATGGCATAAGGACAGCAGAAAGAAGGGAAATGACTCTCTCAAGGTCACACTCCAGGTGGTGGCCGGCCTGAGAGGAGGACCTGGTATCCTGATACCCAGGCCAGCATTCTTTAATAACAATGCCAAAGAAAGCAATAACCGGCAGCATTTGGTGCTAATTCCCCTGGGCCAGGCATTGTGTAGGGAGCTTGGCAAACAGTATTGCAAGTCATCACAAGAACCCCGAAAGGAGGCACCGTCAGCCCATTTTCCAAATGCCCTAAGCCCCACGGGGTTGGATGTAAGCCCAGGGGCAAGGGCAGGCTTGGGAGAATCCCTGCCTGGAGGAGGGAGGAGCAAGTGGTACAGGGGCATTTCAAGGGCTGCCTGGGAGCCCCCGTACCCCAATTCCAGCAGAACAGCTTTGCCCGACTCTCTCTACCTCTCCTCTTCCTATCCTACTGCATTCCAGTCTATCTAAAGTCAAGCTTTCAGCTGCCAGGGCTGCTGGCTTCAAGGTCCACAGGAATGATGCCTGGGGAATTGCAGAGCTACCTTAGCTACGGGCAAGCAAAAGTTGCCATGGAAACCCTTCATCCCTTCCCAGACCTGCAGCCCATTCTCCCTCCCCTGATGCTCCATCCCTCGCTTCCCTTCCACACAGGGGCTGGATTGACCAGAAAGCCCAGATACAGGCAGGGCACAACTGCAGGCCTTCCTTTGAAGCACTCTTGTCTCCCGGCCTTTGGTCTTCCAATCCATCCTATACGTGCTGCCCTAACGCTTATCTCTTCTCCAGTTCAAATCATGTCATTCCCCTGCTTAAAACCTGCCATGGAGCCCCAGTGCGTGAAGAAGCAAGCACAAACTCTTTGTTCTGATATTAAAAATGCCCCCCTTCTTCATAATATAGATACACATAAACATTAAAACCCCATCAGTCCATGGGCTCCAAGATGGACCAGGTCTCTCTTCTTCATTGTTGCTTCCCTGGTGCCTAGCACAGGTCCAGGCTCACCGTAGACACTCAGGAAGGAGAAAAATGGAAGAGAGAGGAATGAAAAGTAAAAAATGCTGATTTCTCCTACCTTTAGCAGACCCTCTGCTTCAGTCGTCCATGAGACAAATTCAAGTTCAACATCCTTCCTCAAAGTTCCTACTCCAAGACCAGGCAGGTCTCCATCCCAACTCTTTCTGCCAAAATCCTACTCATCCTTAGAAGGCTCAGCTAAGCTATGACCTCCTCCAGTAAGACTTCCTAGATGCCCCTTTTAAAACCAATGTCTCTCTATTCTGGAAGATCACTGGGGCGAGCTGTGTGTGTGCAAAGCACCTTTGCCTCTTCTCTGTAAGTCCTTTGAGTTTAGGGAGCCTGCATTCTTCATTTGCCTCCTGAGCACCTCGTGGTGTTAAGTTCTAGTCACTGGTGCTCAGGAAGCAAATATATTTTGGATTTATTTGCATTAAAGGCCATTGTGACTTTCCCTCATTCCAGGGCTTCTCAGCTTCCACCTACACGCCACTTGGGCGATGGGCCACTCTGCTGATTTTTCTTCTCTGGGGGCCTGAATGGGTTAAACGGAATCACCAGACCAAGTCCTCTGATGAACTTCAGTGCTCTCTCTCCTCTTCATTTAGTTGCCCTGCTACCATCCCTGATCCCTTTGCAATCTGTTTTCCATGCGTCGGCTAGAGTGATGCTTATAAAACCTCAGCCACAACAAAGTCACTCCATGGCTCAAAACCCTGCAATGGTTTCCCTCTCGTTCTGAATAACAGCTGAAGCTGCTGGTCTCTAAGATGATAGGTTGCCCCATATGGCTGATCTTATCTGCCTCCTCACTCTCAGCTCCAGCGCCCTGGCCTCCTTGCACATCCTGAGCACAATGCTGCCTCAGGGCCTTTGCACTTGCTCTTCTCTCAATCTGAATGCTGCTCCCTCAGGTATCTGCATGGCTCATGCCCTCATTCATTCACTCTCTCTGCTCAATGTCACCTCCTCCCAGAGGCTTTCTTTGTTCATTCATCACTTGAAATCCTCTTTACCCTTCTTAATTGTCCTCAAGTAAGGTGGAACCTGCCACTCTCTGACATATTCTCTGTATGTTTGTTTACCCTCTGTCTCCTCACTGTGGGTCATATTGTCTCCACCAAAAAGATATGTTCAAGCCCTAACCCCTGGTACTCATATGAATGTGGCCTTATTTGGAAATGGGGTCTTTGAGGATGACATCAAGTTAAGATGAGGTCACATTGGATGGGGGTAGACCCTAATTCAACAACTGGTGCCCTTACAAGATGCGAAGAATCTGGACACAGACAGAGAGATGAGCAAGCCATGGGATGGCAGATACTGGAATGATGCATCTACAAGCCACCAATGCCAAGAGTTGCTGGCAACCCCCAGAAGCCTGGAGAGAAGCACAGAATAGATTGTCCCTCAGGGCCTCCAGAAGGAACCAACCTTCCCGATACCTTGATTTCAGACATCTGGCCTCCAGACCCATGAGAAAAGACATTTCTGTGGTTGTAAGCCCCCTAGTTTGTGGTACTTTATGACAGCAGCTCTGGGCACAGACACACTTCTTCACTAGAATATCAACTCCATGAGGACAGGACCATATGTTTGTTCCCTGCATCCCCAGCTCCTAGACCAGTGCCTGGCAAGAGTAGGTGCTCTATCTGTACTTTTTCAGATGAATGAATGAATGAATGCCTTTGGCAAGTCTTCACTGAGAACCAAGTCCTGTGCTAAGCACTGAAGAAGTTTCTCGTTAACCCAAGACTGAGCCCCAGCATGTTCTCCAAGGAGTGATCAACTCCAGAGTAATAGCGTGATTCCTAAACCACTTTGCCAGGTTCTCAAGCACTTTCAGCCCCGTCACTGCACAAGGCTCTCACCAATCAGCCAACAAACTCAAGATGTATTTATCATCAATATCTCGATTTTCCAAATAATGAAGAAAAGACTCAGAGAGGTAGAGAGATTTGCCCAAGATCACCCAGCCAAAGAGGGGCTTCAACCCAAGGCAGCCTGCCTCTCACAGAATGAGATGGACCCGGGACATCCCTGGCGGTCCAGTGGTTAAGAATCCACGTTTCCGGGCTTCCCTGGTGGCGCAGTGGTTGAGAGTCCACCTGCTGATGCAGGCGACGCGGGTTTGTGTCCCGGTCCGGGAAGATCTCACATGCCGCGGAGCGGCTGGGCCCGTGAGCCATGGCCGCTGAGCCTGCGCGTCCGGAGCCTGTGCTCCGCAACGGGAGAGGCCCACGTACCGCAAAAAAATTTAAAAAATTTAAAAAAGAATCCACGCTTCCAATGCAGGGGGCATGGTTTCGATCCCTGGTCAGGGAACTAAGATCCCGCATGCCACACGGTGCAGCCAAAAAAACAAAAACAGAATGAGACGGACCCAAGGCCTGGAGGGTATCAGCAAAGGAGAGCCTCGGGAGGCAGTGATAGGATGTTTATTGAGTGCCTACTCTGTGCAGTGAGCCTCTGTGCTGGGCATGGCACATGGCCCTGTGGACTGAGACAGAGGTGGGAAATGCAGCACTGTGGTCCTAGCAGCCAGTCTGGGCAGCAAGTCTGAACGCCAGTTCGGAGAGAGCTGTGTGATTTGGGCGACTGACTCCCCTTCTCTGAGCCCTGGGGACACCAGTGAAAGCATTTGCATCCCCCTGTCAACCCCCCAAAAGTCAGTTTTCCACAAGCCTCTTAGGTACAATGGTTGTCATCGATGTGTACACCAATCCCGTAACACCTGATTAATCACAGCATCTCACTTTTAATAGCCTCGAGGAAGCCAGGCTTGGACCCCGGGCTCCCTTGTTCCTTGTGCCTGGGCACATATGACTTTTGAGCCCATGACGTTGACAGAGAGTAACGCCAGCCTGTGGCATGAGGCAAAGGGTCTCCTCTTAAAATAAAACAGGAGCCTGAAAGCCCCAAAAGCTATTTTTAAGGGAGTCTGGAAGTGTTTGTTTTTAAAATATCATGAAATCGTTATTACCAACTTTTTTTTTTCTCCTCCCGCCTTCTTCCCAAACAGGTGCAGTAAGATTAGTGGTAATTTCAAAAGCAGGATTGCGTCCGTGTCAATTTCTTGCTAATGAGCAAAACATGCCATGTAATTGCTATGTACCAAAGGAGGCAACAATACATTTTCGGCGGCTGTTTAATATGCCGGGGCTTGGTTGAGCAGATGTTCTGAGACTCGCTTTCGAAGATGGAGGAGGCAAGCCCAGAGCAAGAAGGTGATGTTTCCCTTTCTTTCTGCTCCATCCAGTGCCAGGCCCCTTGGAGGGCATTAGACAAAGCCACGGGCAGGCGTGTGACACAACCTGTGCTTGATTCCTGGAAGCAGAGCAGAGCTGATAGGAGTTGGAAATGGGCTGGGGCAGCACAGGAGGGGCGCAAGAGTGCCCTGGGGCACTAACCTCTGGATCATAACAAAGGTCTTATATTTTGACTTTTGAGCTACCAGGATGTCCCCTGCTAGCTCTGTGACCTTCAGCCTCTCTGAGTGTCAGCCTCATCAACTCTCAAATGGGGATCATAATACCCAGACACAGCTCGTGGGGATGAAATGAATGAACAGGCAGGTATGCCCATCTCTAAAGTGGCCACGTGACTCACTCCCTCAACGGTCTGCTGCAACAGTCACCCTCCTGTCTGCACATGGCAAGGTCCTTGGTGCCGGGGAACTAGTGGACACGGACAGCAAATATCACATCTTCATGAGACCCTCCCTGACCACCTCCCAGCTCCCAGTGAGGGCGAGGCTTTATCATCTGTATTATTTTTCTTTCACTGATGAATTTCAAGTGCCGGGTGCATAGTAAGTGCCTGATTCCTCTTGACTAAATGATGCCTGTGGCATATCTACCCTAGGGCCCATGACACAGCAGGAGCTCTGTAAATGGCAGCATAAAAGTTATTATTTAAATTGCTCAGAGCAAAGTGTTACATTAAGTGCCTGCCGCCTGCCAGGCACAGGACCAGATGCTTTTACATGAATTACCTTCCCAGTCCTCCCCAAAACCAAGTAAGGCAGGTACTGTTATCACCCCATTTGATGGAGCTCAGGGAAGAGAGACAACGTGTCCACATTCACACAACTGTCAAGAGGCAGGGGCTGATTCCACATCACTCTGTCCTGAGTTCCAAGTCCCCTTTTTAGGGCCAGCCCTGTCTACCAGTTGCCCAAACAGAGAAGGCCCCTGATGAATGGGACTTGCCTTCCACCAAGGAGGAGGGGTGGGTTGTTGGAGCCTTTGCAAGGAGGAGTCAAACACGAGAGAAGGGGAGAGGGCACATGCCCTGGCATGGGGGTCAAGCCAGATGCATTTCTCATGCGTCTACTCTGGGCCCCGCCCTGGGGAAGGTACAGTGAGGGCTCCCCAAGGAGACCCACCCCTGCCTGGGGGAGAAACAGCACCTGAGAGACACCAGTGAATGATAAGGAAGGAACAAAATATATCCCATGATTCAATGATATTCGTAGCTCAAGAAGCCCCAGCCCCTGGCTGGTGGAGGGATGCCGCCCTCCCTGAGTTAAGCTGAGGTTGAGCTGCAGGTGGGGTTCTGAGCGGGTGCTGTCGGAGGTCAGAGAGGGAAGAGGATGACATTGAAATGAATGGCTTCCTGCTTGGGTCTGCATGCAGCAGCCCAAGGTCAAGCTGGCAGGTTTCAGGTGCATTTCTCCAATGTGGAAAGTGACAGGAGAGAATGTTTATGACCTCAGTGGCTCAGGCATCGGAACACCACCGTGGTTTCATGTTGATAAGGCACCCAAGTGGGATAAACTGCCCCTTGGGTCTGAGGAAGAGGCAGCACGTGGAACTGGAAGGATTTGGAGGCTGGGGGCTGGTCTCGTCTTGAATCCATCCCTCTAGTGGATGCAAAGTCAAAGAACTTGGGCTCTGGAGTCCTGGGGGCTTGGGTTCACAAGCCTCTGCTTCCTCCTCTACAAAGTGAGGGTTAGCTGGGTCCCTCCTCGTGGACTGGATGGACAAAATGATGCTTTGTGAACATTAAAGAAATAGGGGGCAGACGCCTGCCTGACGGTGCTCAGAGAGGCTTTGAATGAACGTTGTCAGTCAATGAGCAAGGCACTACGGTGTGTGCTGGGGACGGGGTGCTAAAGCCACTGCCAAGGGCTCCCCCCACCCCGCCCCCAAGCTGGGTGCATACTTTCCGTAGTTCCTACTCAGCAGTTAAAACGAAGTGTTCTAAAAAACAAGAACAGAATGACATGCTCTAGTTATTTTGAGAGGCAGGCTAACCTAGTGGTTTGGGGTCAGATGGGGCTGGTTTGACTCGTGATTCCTTCCTGGCTGCCTGGGCCTCCATGGAGGCACGCACCCCCTTGGAGCTCCAGGCTCACCATCGGCACACGGAGGGGGAAAACAGGACCTATCTCACGCAGCTGTTGTGAGAATAAGTGAAGTAACGTGCACGGAGCCTGGCTTACTGTCAGCACCCGATCAACGGCCACTAGTTTTGTTCTGATCTTGTCGTCGTTGTTGTTGTTTGGTGCACTTTCTTGATCTCGCTTCTTACGCAGCCGCCTCCCGGGGAAGCAGGGCCTGAGTTTTACGCCCCTCTACCATCTGCAAGTCATCAGAACCGTGCCCGCCTCTTCGTAAGGTGCCAAGTTTCGAAGTAAACGAAGGAGTGATTGAACGAAAGCCATCTTGTCGTGGGACCATCTTTATCAACACAGTTCCCCGACTTCTCCATTCTTCCAGATGGAACTCGTATTTTTAGCTCTTACGCTTGCATCTGTGTTTCCTCTCTTGGGTGCTTTGCCCAGTGGAAACTCACAATAGGTGCTTATGAAATACCAGCCTACATGCCTGGGCTTTACCTTGGGCTACATTGTGTCAAGGATATAACCTTGACGTCAACAGCACAGGGCTCCAAGCCACATCTAAGCCACCTTAGTTAGCCCTCCTGCCCCTTTGACTGGTGCCTGCCCCTTAACTAATAATGGGGACATGGTTTGCTCAAGCCCCCGCCTCTGTCCATCTACCTACCGTCCTGGGTTATCGGGAAGACCCCACAGCCCTTGAACCTCCTCCCAAGACCTTGGGTCGAAAAGCTCCTCCATCAGGAATAATCCCAGGCTGCCGGCCTGATGGTGGTGGAAAATGAATATTCTGGCCGCTTTTCAGTTTCCAGATTGACTGGGGACAAACAGGAACTCGGCCCCCTCAACCAATCATCCAATGCAGTCAGCTGTAACTAGGTGTACACTTAAACAGGCGGTGTGTGAAATAGCACACCCTCACTCTGCTGATTAAAAAAAAAAAATCCCAAATCCTCATTCTCTGCAGTCACTGGCTCAGCTTGGAGGCTTGGGAGCAGGAGGGATGGGTTAGGACAGAGATGGGACCACCTTAATAGCCACAGACATTTTAACATTAATGGTCCCCTCACCCTACTGTATACTATGAAGTATGTTTTGCCTTCCACAGTGCTTTGGTGAAGTAATAAATCATTCAGTTCCCTGGTTTTATTAATCAAATAATAAGAGTAACACTTAAATAGTGTTTGCTTTGTGCCAAGCACTTTACATGTATTAACTCATTTCATCCTCCCAGCAACCCTACAAGGTAGGTACTGTTATCGTGATATCCATTTTACAGATGAGGAAACTGAAGCACAGAGAGAGGAAATAACCTGCCTGGGTTCACCCAGCTGGTAAGTGGTTCCGGCTCCCTCCCTGATGTCTTTGGACATCTTCATGCAAACATGTACTGGGAGTCTCCTATTTGTGAGGTGTTGCACCAGAATCTGAGGACAAGGGATCCAAGACCCGGTCCCTGTCCCCTTGAGGATGCTGTGGGGAAGGCAGACTTGTAAATGAAGACAGGAAGCCACAGCTGACATGAAGAGTACTATCTCAGAGGCAAGTCAGTGCTGAGAGCCTTCACAATTTCATTAGATCCCCGTGACAACCCTATATGAGGTAGAAACATGATTATCCTTGTTTGACACGTGGGGAAATGGAGGCCCAGAGAGCTGGGTTCATGCTTCAGGGAAGTGGCTGAGCTGGGATTTGAAGCCAGGTCTGTGTAACCCAAGATCCCACTCCCTAGAGGGTCCCCGGGACACTGGTCTAGAAGGTCAGTAGAAGCTTCTGGAAGGCAGGATGGTGAGCTGAGAACTGGGTGAGGCAGATGATGAACGGGGAGCAGGGAAGGGTCTCCAGCAGAATCTGAACGTGAGAGAGGCTGGTGTGTATGGGGGGCTGGCGTGTAGGAGGGGGTGTTTATGAGGGCGGCTGGTAGGTGTGGGGATCCGGTGTGTATGGGCTTCTGTGTGGCAGAGAAGAGAGTATTTGGTCTTAGCCAAAAGGCCAAGAAGCGATGAGAAGAGAGCAGAGCGAGGCTGGAAGGGACATGGTGGCAGTGAGGTCCTAGCGGCTGGCAGTGCCCATGCCAAGCTGAGCCTCAGAGGTCAAAGTTAGGGTGTCATCCTGCAGACAGTACTGACGAATTTTAAACTCGAATAACCTGATCTTTGAGCTAGCAGATTCAGCCTTAGTTTTGCTAAGTATAGCATCCCAGGGAGGGTTTTCAAAACCCTTACCCTTTTTCTCAGACCCTCCCCCATCAGTCTTTTCAAAGACCATTAGGATCTGGGGACCCCAGACCGGAAACTGGCGGTTTAGTTGATACCTTTTTGAGTGGCCCTTTTGAAATGTCACAAATGGAATTAATCAGTCCACAAGCTCAAAAGGTTTGACCCCCCCCCCCGTCCCAATCCCATTCCTAATATTTAATGTTTCCCTTCCTAGGCAGATCAACCAAATATATAAATAAATGGTTTTTTTAAAAAAGTCATCTGTAATTATTAGAGAAAGGCAAATCCAAACTACAATGAGGTACCACCTCACACGGGTCAGAATGGTTGTCATTAAAAAGTCTACAAATGACAAATCCTGGAGAGGGTGTGGAGAAAAGGGAACCCTCCTATACTGTTGGTGCAGCCACTATGGAGAACAGTATGGAGGTTCCTCAGAAAACTAAAAACAGAATTACCATAGGATCCAGCAATCCCACTCCTGGGCATACACCCAGACAAAACTATAATTCAAAAAGATAAGTGCACCCCTGTGTTCACAGCAGCACTATTCACAATAGCCAAAACATGGAAACAACCTAAATGTCCGTCGACAGATGAATGAATAAAGAATATGTGATATACATAAATACAAGGGAATACTTCTCAGCCATAAAAAAGAACAAAATAATGCCATTTGCAGCAACATGGACTCAACTAGAGATTATCATAGTAAATGAAGTAAGTCAGAAAGAAAAGACAGGGACTTCCCTGGTGGCACAGTCGTTAAGAATCTGCCTGCCAATGCAGGGGACACAGGTTCAAGCCCTGGTCTGGGAAGATCCCACATGCCACAGAGCAACTAGGCCTGTGCACCACAACTACTGAGCCTGTGCTCTAGAGCCCTTGAGCCACAACGACTGAGTCTGCGTGCCTAGAGCCCGTGCTCTGCAATGAGAGAAGCCACCACAATGAGAAGCCCGTGCACCGCAACGAGGAGCAGCCCCCGCTCACCGCAACTAGAGAAAGCCTGCGTGCAGCAACGAAGACCCAACGCAGCCAAAAATAAACTAAACTAAAAAAAAAAAAAAATACCATATGCTATCATCTATATGTGGAATCTAAGATAGGGCACAAATGAACCTATATACAAAACAGAAACAGAGGGGTGGAGTCAAGATGGCATACTAGGAGGACACGGAATTCACGTCTCCTCACAACTGGGGCATCTACCATGCACTGGTAGGGAACCACTGACACCTAAGGGGACAGGAGGAACTCCCAGTGACCAGGTAGGACATGGGGTGTGGGGGGAGTGAAGGGGGAGGAGAAGTGGAGGCAGGACGGGACTGGCGCCCCTGAGGGGTGGCTGTGGGAGGGAAGGAATTCTACACCCAGTGGTACCCACCCACAGTTAGGGGGTCCAGTGGCAGCGGGGGAGACCCTGGGGGAGGGATGTGAAGGAACAGAAGGGAACGGGACCAGTGCTTTCTCTGTCTGTTAGGCACCGGGGAGCCTGTTGGGCTCCCAGGCCTAATCCTCTGCCCTCCGAGCCTCCCTCCTGCTGCGCAGAGCCCAAGTCCCGCCCCTACACCCCCACCCAGGGCCCCACCTCTACAATCAGAGAACCCCTCCAACCCCTGGGCCTAAACCCCACCCATACACCCTCACTCTGGGCCCTACATCCAAACTCGGGAACTCCAGACTCTGGACTCCCTCCTTTCCACATGCTGCCTCTCCCCTTCTGCGCAGGTCCTAAGCAGAGGCCCCGCCCATGCTTGAACATCACCCCCAACCTGCCTAGGTCCGCCCCACCCTAAACCCCACCCCTGCCTAAGTTCTACCGCCCCCCCCCCCCCCGGGCCGCCTAAACTCCACCCCCATAGCCACGGATTTTTTTTCTTTTCTTTTTTCCTCTTTAAAAAAAATTTTTTTTTGAATTTTATTTTACTTATTTTTTGTACAGCAGGTTCCTATTAGTTAGCCATTTTATACATATTAGTGTATATATGTCAATGACAATCTCCCAATTCATCACACCACAACCCCACCCAACCCCTGCCAATTAAGATGGACTTAACTGATATTTATAGGACATTCCATCCAAAAACAACAGAATACATTTTCTCACATGCTCATGGAACATTCTCCAGGATAGATCATATCTTGGGTCACAAATCAAGCCTTGGTAAATTTAAGAACACTGAAATCGTATCAAGTATCTTTTCCAACCACAACACTATGAGACTAGATATCAATTACAGGAAAAAAAATGTAAACAATACAAACACATGGAGGCTAAACAATACGCTACTAAATAACCAAGTGATCACTGAAGAAATCAAAGAGGAAATCAAAAAATACCTAGAAACAAAGGACAATGAAAACATGACGACGCAAAACCTATGGGATGCAGCAAAAGCAATTGTAAGAGGGAAGTTTATAGCATTACAATCCTACCTCAAGAAACAAGAAAAATCTCAAATAAACAACCTAACCTTACACCTAAAGCAATTAGAGAAAAGAACAAAAAAACACCAAAGTGGGAATTCCCTGGTGGCACAGTGGTTAAGAATCCGCCTGCCAATGCAGGGGACGCGGGTTCGAGTCCTGGTCCGGGAAGATCGCACATGCCGCGGAGCAACTAAGCCCATGTGCCACAACTACTGAGCCTGCTCTCTAGACCCCGTGAGCCACAACTACTGAGCCCACATGCCACAACTACTGAAGCCCGAGTGCCTAGAGCCCACGCTCCGCAACAAGAGAAGCCAACGCAATGAGAAGTCCGTGCACAGCAATGAAGTGTAGCCCCTGCTGGCCGCACTAGAGAAAGCCTGCATGCAGCAACGAAGACCCAACACAGCCAAAAATAAAATTAATTAATTAATTAATTAATTAAAAAAAAACCAAAGTTAGCAGAAGGAAAGAAATCATACAGATCAGATCAGAAATAAATGAAAAAGAAATGAAGGAAACAATAGCAAAGATCTATTAAACTAAAAGCTGGTTCTGTGAGAAGATAAACAAAATTGATAAACCATTAGCCAGACTCATCAAGAAAGGGAGAAGACTCAAATCAGCAGAATTAGAAATGAAAAAACAGAAGTAACCGGCACTGCAGAAATACAAAGGATCATGAGAGATTACTACAAGCAACTATATGCCAATAAAATGGACAACCTGAAAGAAATGGACAAATTCTTAGAAATGCACAACCTTCCGAGACTGAACCAGGAAGAAATAGAAAATATAAACAGACTAATCATAAGCACTGAAATTGAAACTGTGATAAAAAATCTTCCAACAAACAAAAGACCAGGACCAGATGGCTTCACAGGCGAATTCTATCAAACATTTAGTGAAGAGCTAACACGTATCCTTCTCAAACTCTTCCAAAGTATAGCAGAGGGAGCAACACTCCCAAACTCTTTCTACAAGGCCACCATCACCCTGATACCAAAACCAGACAAAGATGTCACACAAAAAAGAAAACTACAGGCCAGTATCACTGATCAACATAGATGCAAAAATCTTCAACAAAATACTAGCACACAGAATCCAGCAGCACATTAAAAGGATCATACACCATGATGAAGAGGGGTTTATCCCAGGAATGCAAGGATTCTTCAATATATGCAAATCGATCAATGTGACACACCACATTAACAATCTGAAGGATAAAAGCCATATGATAATCTCAATACATGCAGAATAAGCTTTTGACAAAATTCAACACCCATTTATGATAAAGACTCTCCAGAAAGGAGGCATAGAGGGAACCTACCTCAACATAATAAAGGCCATATATGACAAACCCACAGCCAACATCATTCTCAATGGTGAAAAACTGGAAACATTTCCTCTAAGATCAGGAAGAAGACAAGATTGCCCACTCTCACCACTATTATTCAACACAGTTATGGAAGTTTTAGCCACAGCTATCAGAGATGAAAAAGAAATAAAAGGAATCCAAATTGGAAAAGAAGAAGTAAAACTGTCACTGTTTGCAGATGACATGATACTATACATAGAGAATCCTAAAGATGCTACCAGAAAACTACTAGAGCTAATCAGTGAATATGGTAGAGTAGCAGGATACAAAATTAATGCACAGAAATCTCTTACATTCCTATACACTAATGACGAAAAATCTGAAAGAGAAATTAAGGAAACACTCCCATTTACCATTGCAACAAAAAGAACAAAATACCTAGGAATAAACATACCTAAGGGTACAAAGACCTGTATGCAGAAAACTATAAGACACTGATGAAAGAAATTAAAGATGATACAAACAGATGGAGAGATATACTATGTTCTTGGATTGGAAGAATTAACATTGTGAAAATGACTCTACTACCCAAAACAATCTACAGATTCAATGCAATCCCTATCAAACTACCAATGGCATCTTTCACAGAACTAGAACAAAAAATTTCACAATTTGTATGGAAACACAAAAGACCCCGAATAGCCAAAACAACCTTGAGAAAGAAAAATGGAGCTGGAGGAATGAGGCTCCTGGACTTCAGACTATACTACAAAACTACAGTAATCAAGACAGTATGGTACTGGCACAAAAACAGAAATACAGATCAATGGAACAGGATAGAAAGCCCAGAGATAAACCCACGCACATATGGTCACCTTATCTTTGATAAAGGAGGCAAGAATATATAATGGAGAAAAGACAGCGTCTTCAATAAGTGGTGCTGGGAAAACTGGACAGCTACATGTAAAAGAATGAAATTAGAACACTCCCTAACACAGTACACAAAAATAAACTCAAAATGGATTAAAACCTAAATGTAAGGCCAGACAGTATAAAACTCTTAGAGGAAAACATAGGCAGAACTCTCTATGACATAAATCACAGCAAGATCCTTTTTGACCCACCTCCTAGAGAAATGGAAATAAAAACAAAAATAAACAAATGGGACCCAATGAAACTTAAAAGCTTTTGCACAGCAAAGGAAACCATAAACAAGACAAAAAGCCAACCCTCAGAATGGGAGAAAATATTTGCAAATGAAGCAACTGACAAATTAATCTCCAAAATATACAAGCAGCTCATGCAGCTCAATATCAAAAAACCACAAATAACCCAATCCAAAATGGGCAGAAGACCTAAATAGACATTTCTCCAAAGAACATATACAGGGGCTTCCCTGGTGGCATAGTGGTTAAGAATCTGCCTGCTAATGCAGGGGACATGGGTCCAAGCCCTGGTCTGGGAGGATCCCACATGCCGCGGAGCAACTAGGCCCGTGAGCCACAACTACTGAGCCTGCACGTCTGGAGCATGTGCTCCACAACAAGAGAGGCCGCAATAGTGAGAGGCCCGCATACCACGATGAAGAGTGGCCCCTGCTTGCCACAACTAGAGAAAGCCCTCGCACAGAAACGAAGACCCAGAACAGCAAAAATAAATAAATTAATTAATAAACTCCTACCAAAAAAAAAAAAAGAACATACACAGATTGCCAACAAACACATGAAAGGCTGCTCAACATCACTAATCATTAGAGAAATGCAAATCAAAACTACAATGAGGTATCACCTCACACCTGTCAGAATGGCCATCATCAAAAAATCTAGAAACAATAAATGCTGGAGAGGGTGTGGAGAAAAGGGAACCCTTGTGCACTGTTGGTGGGAATGTAAATTGATACAGCCACTATGGAGAACAGTATGGAAGTTCCTTAAAAAACTAAAAATGGAACTACCATACAACCCAGCAATCCCACTACTGGGCATATACCCTGAGAAAACCTTAATTCAAAAAGAGTCATGTACCACTATGTTCACTGCAGCACTATTTACAATAGCCAGGACATGGAAGCAACCTAAGTGTCTATCAACAGATGAATGGATAAAGAAGATGTGGCACATATATACAATGGAATATTACTCAGCCATAAAAAGAAATGAAACTGAGTTATTTGTAGTGAGGTGGATGGACCTGGAGTCTGTCACACAGAGTGAAGTAAGTCAAAAGAAGAAAAACAAATACCGTATGCTAACACATATATATGGAATCTAAGAAAAAAAAAAGTCATTGAAGAGACTAGGGGTAGGACAGGAATAAAACACAGACCTACTAGAGCATGGACTTGAGTACTTGGGGAGGGGGAAGGGTAAGCTGGGACAAAGTGAGAGAGTAGCATTGACATATATACACTACCAAATGTAAAACAGATAGCTAGTGGGAAGCAGCCGCATGGCACAGGGAGATGAGCTTGGTGCTTTGTGACCCCCTAGAAGGGTGGGATAAGGAGGGTAGGAGGGAGATGCAAGAGGGAGGGGATATGGGGATATACGTATGCATATAGCTGATTCACTTTGTTATACAGCAGAAACTAACACAACAATGTAAAGCAATTATACTCCAATAAAGATGTTTAAAAAAAAACAGAAACAGACTCACAGACATAGAGAACAGACTTGTGGTTACCAAGGGGGAGGGGGGTGGGGGAGGGATGGATTGGGCGTTTGGGATTAGTAGATCCAAACTGTTATGTATAAGATGGATAAACAACAAGGTCCTACTGTATGGCACAGGGAAATATATTCAATATCCTGTGATATACCATAATGGAAAAGAATATGAAAAAAAAAGAATGTCTCTATGTATATAATTGAGTCACTCTGCTGTACAAAGCATTGTAAATCAACTATACTTCCAAAAAAAAAAAAAAAGGTCGTCTCTTTTGGAGAGCTGCTAGAAACGCCGGGGCCACACTGGGAAGATCATACATCATTCAGGCATGAGGAAGTTTCAATCAATAACACCAAAGTTCTCAAGCAATTAGAGGGTCGGCCTCTCTGTTCAGCTCTGGAGACCTTAGGGGCTGGCAGCTGTGACTCTCCAGAGATGAGCCTCGTACCATATCCCAGTCTGTCTTCAAACTCCAAACACAATCAGGGGCTGGATGACAGGTTTAAAGGCAGAGGTAGCTTAAAACTTTTCCCTATGTCAACCCGGAGGGACGGTCATAATGGAGAAACTGCTGGACCGGAAGGTGGCCTTTGCAGAGGGCGGCGAGGATGACATATAGAGACAGAGCCATCGAGAGGTGGGGGGAGACCCAAACGTCTCCTCTGCAAAGGGAACCTGGAGGGCAGGGCAAGATCTATGCCCCACGTATGCAGAATTGCTGTACTCTCCCAAAAGGGCCAGGTTTCCCCATCCTTGAGGGCTTTGCTTAACCCATGTTCTTGGTTTAGAATGCCTTCTCTCCCTTTCACCTGGCTAATTTCTATTTATCTTTAAAATTCAGTACAGGTGTCATCTCTTCCAGGGAGCCTTCCTTGAATACACCCCCCCTATGCTCCCATAGCCTCTGTGCTCCCCCATCATAGCTATTGGTTTGTATCTCTCCCTCTCTGGCCTGACAACTCCCTGAGGACAGTGGCCATGGCAGTGTCTTACACGTTCCTGTGTTCCTAATGCCTACCGTGGTAAGTATGCAGTAAATGTCTGTTGAATGCATGAATGAAAAATTAAATGAATGAATGACTACATGGAGTTTCCATGACAGTGATTCCCCAAGTGTGTTTGCCTCCAGGGGACATTTGGCAATGTCGGAAGACTTTTTTTTTTTTTTTTGTCTGTCATGACTGTGGAGAGGAGGGGGAGAGGGACCAGGGATGCTATTAAATATCTTACAACGCACAGGACATGCCCCCAGCCCCCTTCTTGCCCCATATAAAGAATTATCCAACCCAAAATGCCAATAGCTCTGAGGTTGAGAAATTCTACTGTGTGTCAGGTCCTGCCATCCACTGCTGTAGGAAATGGGAAAGAAGGCAAAAGCACAATCCCTGCCCCTAGTAAGTTTATAAGCTGGCAAAGCACATAAGAGCAACATCTGAGCAACCACTAGAAAAAAGAATAGGACAGAAACATTTATTGAACACCCCCTAGCATCAGGCACTGTGGGTAGCTCTATGTCAAACTCCTACTTATCCTTCAAAATCCAGCTTAAATATCACCACCTCCAGGTAGCCTTCCCTGACATCCCAACGCAGGCACAGTCTGCCCCTTTTCTCTGCTGCTGCAGTTTCCATCGTACCATCCTGTAATTATTTGTATACATGACTGTCTTCCCTCCAGCCTGAGGACAGGGTCTGTGTCCTAATTGTCTTTATTTTTCTGGTTCCTGGAGAGTAACGAGTGGTTTACTAAATGTTTGGGGAAATGAATATCAGAAACAGAACTACTGCAGCCTTCAAGCCAACAGTGGGGTTTCCCTGCCTTCTGGAACCTGAGAGAGGCCTGTGTAAGGATGACCACCGCTGAGATGCCCAAGGATACAGGTGAGATCTACCCCCGGTCATGACCGGCCACGGAATAGGAAGGCTGTTCTCGGCTGTCACTACTTTGTCATTGACTTGGCTGCCAAGCCAGAGACCAAGACATTCTCCCAATGAGCCCGTCAACTAACAAACTATAAATTAAAAAGGAGAAAAAAAAAAAAAAGGTCTTCTAATTCCGACCCACTCTATTTTTTACTCGCAGCTGCTTGGGAGGGAATGTACTGTGACTTTCAGATGGAACATTTCTTTGGCTGAAGTTCCCCTCTCTCTGCCTGCCCCATCATTTCCCATTTCACCAGGGTCCAGCCTGGTGGGAGCCGCGGGAGCATGGGCTTTGGGGTTTGAATTCTGGCTCTGCCACTTCTTAACCATGTCTCTCTGCACCTTCCTTTCCTCACCTATAGAATCCTAATATCTTAGCAGTTCCGGGAAGCACTGAGGCCTTTTGGGTGAAAGGTTCTCCATTGCCCTCCACGCCAGCATCTCCCAAGTAAGCCACAGAGGATCTGAAACCACCCACAGGATGCTTTTAGCTCAAAAGGGAGGCAGGACTTCTGATCCCTGGAAAGGAGCCTCCCCATCCTAGCTCCCAATCCCCAGTCCTTCTCCCTCAATATTCCCTTCCAACCTTTAGAGAATATTAACACTCTGATCTGTCCAAGAGAAAGGGCTCTCAAACATCACTGAGCCATGCAACTCCCACACTGTACACATGAGGAAAACTGAGGCTGAGAGAGGGGAAGAGAGCTTAGCTAGGCCACACAAAGAGGGGTGAGAGGTGCTGGGCCCCTGGGCCTCACTCAGTATGCTGCATTTTCCCTTACATAGTTATAACAATGGCATCTAACATTTGTTAAGTGCTTGCTAATGTGCCAGGCACTGAATTATCTTAATACCTTGTGAGGAAAAAAATACCCATAAAAGGGAAAATGGATAAACTGAACCTCATTACAATTAAGAACTTCTGCTCTCTGATAGACACCATTAAGAAAATGAAGACAAGCCACAGATGGGGAGAAACGATCTGCAGATCTCATATCTGACAAAGAATATGAGAATATTCTTTATTCCAGAATATAAAATACCAGAATATAAAAATGATTCTCAAAACTCAATAGTAATAAAATAAGTAATCCCCCAAAGGGGGCAAAATATTTGAACAGGCATTGTGGCACCCAAAAGATACATGGATGGCAAATAAACTCATGAAATGATGATCAACACATTAGTCATTCGGGAAATGCAAATTAAAATCACAATGGACACCCTGACACACCTACCAGAATGGCTAAAAATCAAGACAGATAGTTGCAAGTGTTGACAAGGAAAAGAAGCACCTGGAACTCTCACATGTATGTGGTGGGATGTAAAATGGTACCACTCTGGAAAACAGAAAATTTTTTAAAAAGATAAATGTATACCTACCATGTGATTAAGAAATTCTACTCTTAGGTGTTCATCTAAGAAAAATGAAAACCTATGTCCATATAAAGACCTATACACTTGTCCACAGAAGCTCTATTCATAATAGCCCCAAACTAGAAATGACCCAACTATCCATCCACGCATGAATGTATAAACAAACTGTGGGTCATTCATATGATGGAATGCTGCCTGGCAAGAAAAAGGGATGATCTCTTGATACCCACAAAAACAGGGATGAATCTCAAAAAACACAATACTGAGTGAAAGAAGACAGATTAAAAAAAATCAGAGTACATATTACATGATTCCATCTATAGAAAACTCTAGAAAATGCAAACTAATATATAGTGACAGTGGCAGCCTGAAGAAGATGAGGGGAAGGATGAGAGGAAGGAATTTTTTACAAAAGGGCATGAAAACTTTTTAGGGGGATCGATGTGCCCCTTATCTTGATTGTGGGGATGGTTTTATGGGTGTATGTGTATCTTGAAACTTATCAAATTATACATTTTAAACATGTACAGTTTATTGAATGCCAGTTATACTTCAATAAATCTAGCAAAAAAAAAAAAAAAACCTATGAGGAGTCAAGCAATGGTGTTTTACTCCTATTTTATCGGATAAATGGAGACTCAGAGAGGTCAGGTGACTTGCACAGGATCACCCAGCTAGTAAGTGGTGGAGCTGGGACTCAAAGCCAGGAGGTGGCGACTAAGAAGTCCCACTTCTCGATTGCCAGGCCAATCTGCCCTCAGCTCCCAGTGGGTCATGTTATCTGTCATATCTTCCATAAGGTGAGAGAGAGACAGAAAAATACCGAGAACAAGAGAGGGAAAAACACACACACACACACACAGAGACAGAGAGAGAGAGAGAGAGAGAGGGAGGGAGGGAGGGAGGGAGGGAGATAGCGTGTATGTCTTTTGGAATTCTTTCCTCCCATCCCTCTCCACCCCACCAGCTTCCCCAGGCTATCATGGATCTGCTTTCTGTTACTATGCATTAGTTTGCATTTTCTACCATTTTATATAAATGGAATCATGTAGTGTGTAGTCTATTTTTTTTGCTCTGGCTTCTTTCACTCAGTATAATGGTTTTTGAGATTCATCCACATTGTTGACAGAGGTGGAGGGAGGGAGGGAGGGACAGGGAGAGACATCTGAGAACAGGAGAGTCGGTTTCCCTAAACTCACCACTCTCCCACAACGGCTCCTGACCCTGTATAACACTGTACAAGGTACCCACCCACCCCACACTGTCCCTGCTGCCTGAGGTGCCACCAGCCCTCTCCTGGCTGATTAGTAATGGGGGGCTGTGCTCCCCAGAGTCTGGACTGACCAGCGTAGAAGCCCGTGTCCCCCCCCCGCCCCGCCCCCGAGCTTCTTCCCAGGGCACCGAGCGTACTGGGTTGCTTGCCCCTGGATGGCTGGGCTCCCTTTGGGTCCTGCCTCCTTGCTTTCCACCTCCCCTCCCCCGCTAGCCAGCCTGTCTTCTCTTGGTGCCTCCCAGGCTGGGGAGGCTTCCCTGCTCCTGGGTCCTGACACCCAGGCTTCTGAAAGTGGTTGGAGGGGGTCCTTAAAATGTCAAATGGTGGCCCCGTGCCCCCCTCGTGGCCTCTGGATGCACTGAGAATAAGATCAAACTCCTTCACTGGCCTCAGAGCCCCATGTGGATGGCTCCTCCCAGCTTCCCAGCCCTGCCTCCTGCATTCCTATCCTCATTCCCAAGCCTGGTCCTCCTTCCTGGAACCCTCTTCTCCCAGATCCTTTGCAGCTGGCTGCCCCTCATGGCCCAGGTCTCAGCTCAAAGAGCACCTTCTAAGAGGGGCTCCAGACCACCTTTGTTAGATATCACACATACATGCCTCCGACGCTCATGATTACAACCCACTTACTTTGTAGTGGTCACAATCTGAAATCACCCCACTTATTTGTGGGTTTACTCGTTTGTCATCTGCATCCTGTGTTTAGATCAGAGACTTGTACGTACTAAGCACTCAGGAAATACAGGTGCAATGAGGAAGGGGTGTCTGATCTGGCACGTTCACCCCAAGCTTGGAGAAAAGCTGTGTGACGTTGGTCCAAGTACTTAACTTCTCTGAGCCTCAGGTTGCTCATCTATAAAACGGGCATAATAAACTTCCCTTCCCCATGGTGTTGGAAGGCATGGGGCCGAGCACAACGAGTGCTATTAATACATGACAGCCCCCTTTATTAGTAGCCTTATTTCTTCTTTGGTTGTGAGGGGTTGGTAGATGGACTTGGGAAGTTACTACAGGACCCTCTGAGCTCCCAGTCCTAGACAAGCATCCACCTTCCATCTGCAAGGATGTTCTGGGGAGAATCGCTCCACACGACAGGATGAGGCAGCTCCCAGAAGAGGCTGCATCTGAAGAGAGTGAGACGGCCCTGATGAAGAGACCCCTTGAGAGACGAGGGGACATTTCAGACAATCTCTAATTTGTATTCTCCACTCGACGCAAAAGGACACTCACTGCATCTCTAAAAAGGGAACAATCGGAGATTAGGGAAGATTGCTGTGAGAGAAAACCTTGTTTAAATCTATTACTGAACAAAAATGGTCTGTGGGTTTGGAATGGAAAATTTGTGTTTCTGTTCCCATCTTAGATTAACCCGTGGCAAAGTGCCACTGAGTCGATGAGGGGGGTGCGTGGGGGAGGACAGAGTCTAATGGCTGATATTTAGACACCGTTTCTAAAACCCCTGTGCTGAGAACGAACCTGCTGTATCCCTCTGAAGCGCCAGACCACTACCTGACATGGCCACCCCCATTTTACAGATGGGGAGACTAAGGCTTACAGAGATGCAGTAGTTTGGGCAAGGTGATACATTCAGGGCAGAGCAGGCTGAGATGTGAACTCATGTCTCTCCCTTTCCAGAGTCTGAGCTCCTGGCATATGCACAGGGGTGTGTGTGTGTGGGGGGGCACATGCATGTGACTTAATGACTTTTAGGGCAGGAGGGATCTCAGAGGTCACTCATAGGGCCACTTCCTTTCATAGATGGGGAAACTGAGGCTTGACTGAGGGAAGGAATTTTCCTGGGAACTTGCCCAATTGATGGTAGAAGGATTTCAGGAATTCTGATTGAACGAGGAGGGCCTACTAGGTGCCAGGCACCTTGCTAAGGCTTCCCATTGACCTCCTCATCCATGCCATTAGGAGGAAGGCACCAGGAGCCCATGTGACAGCTGAGGAAACTGAGGTTCAGAAAGGCTAAGTCACCGCTCAAGGTGACGGAGTAAGGAGGTGGGAGAGCTGGGATTCAACCCCGGGTCTGTCCGAGTGCTTCATGGAGTGCTGTCTGGGGACTTTCTGGCAGGCGGCCCTCCTCCCCATACATGGGTCCCCCAGGGCGCAGGACACCAAGCTGGCTCCCAGGGTCTTCCATCTCCCCCACACCTGCTCAGGTGAAGGCTAAGGGCCAAAGCTGGGCTTGGAATTGACCTGGACCGGCAGCCACTTGCTTAGCCACAGGGGCTGGAGCTTCTGCCCCATGAGAGCAGGGGAGCCCAGAATGGTTTCTGTCTCCACCAAGATGCAGCGTGAGATGGGAGGCGGGGGGGTGGGTGATGGATGACCTGCTCTGGAGCCATTAGCTTTGAGGCAACACTGAGGGGTGAAGAGAAACAATTTGGGCAACGAATCTACCTCTAGCACCATTCTTTAGTGGAGTAGAAACTGCACCCGTAGCACAAACTCACGCTGGACAATGACTGCGGTCAGGCAGAGGGGTCCCTTAAAACAGAAAACCCTGCATAGCTTTCCCAGTGCACTGGGGATAGAACTAACTCCTGTGGAATCTAAAAAAAAAAAGACACAAATGAACTTATTTACAAAACAGAAATAGACCCACAGACATAGAAAAGAAACTTACGGTTACCAAAGGGGAAAGGGATAAATTAGGAGTTTGGGATTAACATATACGTACTCTGACATATAAAACAGATAATCAACGAGGAGCCACTGTATAGCACATGGAACTATACTCAATATTTCTAATCAACTATAAGGAGAAGCGTCTGAAAAATAATATGGATGTGTGTAACTGAATCACTCTGCTGTACACCTGAAACTAACACAACATTGTAAATCAGCTACACTCCAAATCAATCAGTACTAACTCCTAGCCTGGCCTGTGGGTGACTGGTCCCCCCAGGTTCCTCGAACACCCCAAACTTGTCCCTTCATTAAGACCTTTGCTTTCACGGCCCCCTTCCCTAGAATATCCTCCCCAGTTCCTTCCGGGGCTCCCTCCCCTCTCTTTACTCAGGCGTCTGCTTTCATCTCTCTCTGGAGCCTCTTCTGGCCACTCTGGTCACTCCGATCAGTTTCCATTTCACTTCTACTGAAGGATTTTCTTCAAAGTCCTCACTCCAGTTGCATTTTCTATTCCTCTAGCTGTATGTTGCATGTTTCTTATCTGACTTATTCCATTAGAACAGAAGGGCCACAAAGACCGATATCTTGCCCATCTTTCTCACCCCTGTCATCCCAGCACTCAGCCCCAGGCCTGGCACACAGTTGGTGTTCGATAAATATCTGTTGAATGAATGCATGACCCGCCCAAGCTCCCACAGCACAGGGGAGACAGTATAATCAGGGCCAGCTGCATGGCGGAGAAACCCTTTTCTGTCTCTTCTACCTTTATGATCAAGGAACAACCCTGAAGTGGTTACCTTCCTCCTCATTCAGTTTCCCCAGTCGCAAGCAGGGGCTTGGTGACGCTATTCTCATGGGCCACCAGCTCTGATTCTGGAATCTTTGAAATGGCAGGTTCTTGCCTTTGTCATCCTTGGCGCTGTAGCGTGTGGGCTGAAGTGGAGGACTGCCTGATCTGGGAATGCCAAGGCCAGGGCCACAGCTCAGCCTGGCCCCTATGTGGCACACGTCTTCACGGCAGCCGAGGGCTTTGTACGTGGCTTGTCAGGGACTGCGCCTGGCAGCTTATGGCCAAAAGCGATACTGTGTGCTTTAAGAACAAGTGCAGGGCTTCCCTGGTGGTGCAGCGGTTAAGAATCCGCCTGCCAATGCAGGGGACACGGGTTCGAGCCCTGGTCCAGGAAGATCCCACATGCTGTGGAGCCACTAAGCCCATGCGCCACAATGACTGAGCCTGCGCTCTACGGCCCATGCGCCTAGAGCCCGTGCTCCGCAACAAGAGAAGCCACCGCGATGAGAAGCCCGTGCACCGCAACGAAGAGTAGCCCCCGCTCGCCGCAACTAGAGAAAGCCCGCGTGTAGCAACGAAGGCCCAATGCAGCCAAAAATAAATAAATTTATTAAAGGAAAAAAAAAAAAAGAAGAAGTCCAGGGCAGAGACGGAGGGCTTAATTTAGTGAGGTTTGTTTGGGCTTTTGTCATCTGGAGCAACTGCAGGCCTGACTTACCTATCCTGGCAGAGCAGGGGACATTGATAACCCCCTGCACCTGGCTTTGTACAGCCCCAGCCTGGGGGCGATGAAAGGGCTTCTTACATTCTCTGTCCTGACAGCACATGTGAATCACCTGCAGAACCTCGCCATCCTTCATTCCCCATCGCCAGAGAGTCTGTCTCAGCGGATCTGGGGTGGGACCCAGACCTTCGTGTTTTGTAAGAGCTCCCCAGGCGGTGCTGAGGCTTAGCTGCCGTTTAGAACCACTGGTTACCTACGCTGAGGCGGCTGAGTCAGGATCACCGCGAGGACGCCTGTTAGATCCCACATTACTGTGCATCACCCCAGACCTGCTGAGTCAAAATCTCTGCGGGCAGCGGGTGGGCTCCAAGAGTCTACGTCTTCTCATAAGCAGGGCGATGGTTGTGCACATTCATTATTCTGATTGCTTTTTTTTTTTTTTTTTTTGCGGTATGCGGGCCTCTCATTGTCGTGGCCTCTCCCGCTGCAGAGCACAGGCTCCGGACGCGCAGGCCCAGCGGCCATGGCTCACGGGCCTAGTTGCTCCGCGGCATGTGGGATCTTCCCGGACCAGGGCACGAACCCGTGTCCCCTGCATCGGCAGGCGGATTCTCAACCACTGCGCCACCAGGGAAGCCCTCTGATTGCTTTTTAAAAACAGTTTTATTGTGGTGTAACTGACATACAATAAAGTACGTACTTAAAGAGTACAGTTTGATACGTTCTGATACACCTACACCTGTGAAACCATCACTGCAGTCCAGATAGCGGACCTATACGTTCTCCCCAGAGGTTTCTGCGTATGCGCCTTACACTGTGAATTTCACTGGCTCAGAAGAAAGACTCAAGCAGCTGAGCACAGTCATTAAGAGGGCAGAGCCTGGCTTCTGAGAGTTGGGTTCCTGTTCTGGTGCTGCCAGGTACCAGCTGTGGGACTCCGGGGCACCTGCCTCACCTCTCTGAGGCTCAATTTCTTCACTGTGATGGTCCCCAATTCACAATGTTACTGAGAGCATTGAAGGAGATGTTTGGAGAGCGCCTTGCCGCAGGTAAGCCCCCAGTCAGCACCGCCATTAATGTCAGACCCACCATCACCTCCACCCTCATGGCGGGCTGAGAGGAGGGGGCAGAACTGGGAAGGAGAGAGATACTTGGGAAGGGTGAGGGGTACAAACGGCTGAGTGGTCTTGTCTTCTCCACTGGGTGCCCAGGGCCTGGTACCATGCTGGCGTGTACTTGGCTTTCAATAAAAATGGGTGAAGTGACAAATGGCATGCTGCCGGCACTTATGAGACATCGGGTGGGGGTGGGGTGTTATAAAGCCTTACTTTTCCTCCCGGACTCCGCCCACACCTTCATTCCCCTTCTCTCCCGATCACATTCCCCAGCTCTGGTTTGGGTCACAAGCCTGCAAGCCTGGCCCTCCATCTCCACAGACGCTTATTTCTTTCAGAACATGGTTACTTCCTCGGGAACACCTACATCTATTTTCTAGCTCATTCGTTTCCCTTCCGAAGTTCATTTGTTGGTGCTTTTGCTCATTTAGTCCATTGTTCAGGCAGGCAAGAAGCTGCATGGAATCATGTCTGCACCTCTGCGGGAGCGTGCCTGTGTTATCCTGGCGCTTAGCCCCACGGTGGGAGCGCCAATAAGAGCTTGTTAACCAAGTGAGCAGAGAGGAAGCCGGCTCCCTGCCCCCGCGCTGTACCTGGGAACAACTTTACCAGTGCTTCTGATTCTTCCCTGTTCTCTGCTCCCAATAAGTCTGAGGTCTCTACCCCTCCCATGGTCATTGGCACTTCAACTTCACCACGTTCGTTTGAATCTTTTCTCACCAACCAAGCTGTCAGATCCTGGAGGGCAGAAGCCACCCTGCAGAGACCTTGGCCCCTGAGTGCCTATCACAGAGTCCTATACATAGTCAGCACTCAGAGTGGCAGATGGAAGTGACAGAGGCAATCACTCAGGATCATAATACCATCAACTCCCATTTATTGAGCTTCTGGTACTTTCTACGCATCACCTCATTAGACCCACAGATGAGGATGATGTTATTTCCCTGGTTTTCCACTTGAGGAAACTGGGGCTCAGAGAGGTTAAGTGGCCACACAGCCATCAACAATGGAGCAGAAATCAGAGCCTGGATCTACTGGACTCCAAGGATAGTGCTCTCTCCATCCACTCATTCAGTATACATTGCTGAGTGTATGTGCCAGGCTCCATGCTAGGGATGTGTGCAGAGCAAAACTATTCACAGTTCCTGTCTTTATGGAGCTTGTATCAGAATCTTATGGAATAAGGTGCAAGTCCTATGGAATTAACTCAGCTACTGCTAGTCGCACGAAGCCACAGCCCATGGCAATAAGAGGTCAGTGGTAAGTGGACCAGGGCTGATCCAGCCACCCCACAGTGGCAACAAGGAACCCCAGCTCCTTCTCTTTATGCTCTCCCATCTTTGTGTGACTCCACCCTTCGTGGCTGAAAGATGACTGCTGCAGCAGTCTTCACTGGGTTTGTACTCTAGCCAGGGACGACAGGAAGAGGCAAAAGGGCAAAGCACATCCAAGTTGAATCTGTCCCCTTTGGAGAATCTTTTCTGGAAGTCTCAACAGCACCTTCTGCTTGCATCTCATTGGCCAGTGTCACATGGCCAGTTCTACCTGCAAGGAATTCTGGGAATTCAACCATAGCAGAGAACGGCTAGAGAGGACAGGAGTGGGCTCGGTGTTGGGTAAATCCGTCGATAGTTTCAGCCCCAGAGTTTAGGCTGATTTTAACGGGATAATCACAGAAAAAAATGATGGTGCAATTACTAGCTGAGATAAGGGCTCTGAAAGAATGAAATATGATGCTCTGAGTATATTTAAGTTTCTGATTTCAAAGGCAAAGGGCACACAGTTGCTTTGCAGAATTGATGCTTGAGCTGGAATTTGAAGGATGACTGGGTGAACTGGTGAAGGTAGGAGGGAAGTATGTTCCTGGCAGACGGAACAGCTTTTGCAGCAGTGAGAGGTGGGCAGGGACCCAGACCCTACCGGGAACAGTAGATTATATTCATAATTTTAGTCTTTATTCTGAAAGCACTGGGGAGCCACAGAAGGGTTTTAAAACAGGCAGGTGGCGTTGGCAGATCTGTGTTTTGCAAAGATGGCTGTGGCAGCAGTGTGGAGAATGGATTGGGAGTTGGAAACCAGAAGACCAGCAAGGGGACTGTTGCCATTGGCCATGTGAGAGCTGATGGTGGCTACAACTCAGATGATGGCAGCAGGCATGGAGAAAAAGTGAGCAGCTTGGAGAAATATTTAGGAGGCAAGAAGGACAGGACTTGGAAATGGATTGGATAAGGGGAGTGAGGGAGAGCGAGGAGTAACAGATGACTTGCAAGTTTTGGTCTCGCTCAAGCGCACATATGGCAGCACCATTCACTATGCCAGCAAATACTACAGAGAGAGGACCAGGTCTGTGGCATGGAGGGGGGTCGGGGGGAACAGCGGGTTGAGGCGTGTGAGCCGAGTGAAGGGTTGGTACTGTGTTAGAATTAGAAGCCAACCTTTCTTTGCAAATCCTTCACCTTTCAGGCAGCCACACTTAGCCCCGTTTGTTCCTAAATGCAGCTGCTTCAGGCTTCTTGTTGAGTCCCGTTTACTTACTTTCTGTCCAGATTGCAAAGTGCCACTTAGGATGGCAACCATTTTCCTCAAGTTCATCCCGACTCCCTCCTTCTCCTGATGCATTACCCCAACACGGCTAAAAGCATCACCTTGTTGGTTCTCCTCCTTCCCGCAGTCACTTAACACCTTAGCCATGGATGCTGGACCAGGGTCACTGTCTAGTTCTCCTTTTATATGTTCAGCTTGTCCCCGAAAAGACCCCTCACCCTCCTTCTCAAAATCAGCCAGCCCCGGAGCCTAATGGCTTCTGACAGGTTGAGTGGTCCCACTGTTCGAAACCAGTAACGTAGGAGCGCGCACTGGCTGGGCAGTGGTTGTGATTCTTATTGTTATGTGGATGGCATTGATGAGGGGAAGCAAGCCAATCTCTCTGACTGAGTCAGCATCCTGACCAGTGACAGGCTCATCCTGTGTTTGGCGTGACAAGCTATCTATCCCACAAAGTTCCTGCTGATCAGAAAACTGAAAGTGCTTGAGTCTGGGATAAACCGGAGCATCCTCTGATGCCCTGAATTGCAGGATGGCTGGGACAAATCTTTTCAAGCAGCTTTAGAGTCATTCCGCCACATACTCTTCAAAGCATTGATTTGTCCCCTTTGTTTAGAGTAGCGTGATTTGTTTTAGTAAGTTCTTTTCAGATCCCAAAGTAAAACGTGTTCATTGTAGAACTTTTGTAGTAGTAGCTAATGGCATATCTAAAACAGATTTCTTTTTTAAAAAATTATTTATTAATTTATTTTTTGGCTGCGTTGGGTCTTTGTTGCTGAGCGCGGGCTTTCTCTAGTTGTGAGCAGGGGCTACTCTACGGTGCGGTGCGCGGGCTTCTCTTGTTGCAGAGCATGGGCTCTAGGTGCACAGGCTTCAGTACTTGTGGCACGTGGGCTCAGTAGTTGTGGTGCACGGGCTTAGTTACTCCGCAGTGTGTGGGATCTTCCCGGACCAGGGCTCGAACCTGTGTCCGCTGCATTGGCAGGTGGATTCTTAACCACTGTGCCACCAGGGAAGTCCCCTAAAACAGATTTCTTAGAGCCTAGCTGATCTGCAGATGACTGCAGACCCACCTGAGTTGGGTGGGGGGGTGATTTGTCATGCAGCATTATCAAGGCAATAGCTGACTGATACAGGTATTGACATCCATCTAGCTACTTAATCCCTAATCTAGGGGAGGCAAACATACCTTGCATCTGTGTGCTTTCTCCATCACCATTGCCACCACCTTAATCCTATGTCACACATCTCTAAACTCTTATCCAGATGATAGTGATAACTTCCTACTTCTCCCACATTACCCTTCTTCAGTCTCTTCTCCAGCCAGTGGCCAAAGTGAGTTCTAAACAAGCATATTAAATCACCCCCTGCTCTAAACCCAACAGAGACTTCCCATTGCACTTAGAAAAAAACTCAATCTCTTTGCCATGGTTTTGAAGGCAAGAGGTGATCTGTCCCTGCCTGCCTCTCCAATATCGCCTGTTTCTCTTTCTCTGTCACTACCCCTGGTTACAGAGAACAGAGGTGGGGCAGGGCCCGCCATCCTGACTCCCAGCCCAGTTCTCCTTCTGCTCCATAGGGTAACTGCTCATTGGGGTAACAAGTGTCCTCAAACCTCCTTGACTCCTCCTTGGTTGCAGAACTGCCAACTTAGAAACATCCAAGACTGTGAGGATAAGTTGACTTCTTCCTCATTTCCCTCCCACCTCAGTTTCTGCCTCCAAAAGCTCTCTCACGATTTACAGCCTCCTTAGATTAACTGTCAGCAGCAGCCAGTGTTGTTAGGGATTTTCCAATTGGACTCAGGATGGTGCATTAAGTCAGCTTTTTCTTTTTCGTTTTCCTTGAGATGTTTTACTCAATGATGATAACCCACTGGGTTTGCCACTGATCCCTCAGTGCTTAGTAACAAGGCCACTTTAATAGTAATTAATTCTGATATTGAATATATTTTCATTAAAAGGAGAAATGACAGGTCAGATTTAATGAGCTATGAATTATCAGACCCAGACGGTACCAGCTTTGCTTTACAAATGCCGACTATGCCCCAGACTCTCAATTTCCCACTTCTCCCTATCCTGGGGACTTAATTATAGCAACAATGAGGAGAACGATAATAATTATTACTGTCAACATTTATTATTTTCCATGTACCAAACACTATACTAAGCATTTTACCTGAATTATCTGAATTAAAACTCACAATAATCTTTTCATGTGGATGCTATTATTATCCCCAGAGAAATGAAGGGATTTTCCCCAGGTCACATAGCTAAGAATCATCAGGGCCAGGATTCAAACTCGGGCTGAGCATACAATCTGCATTCTCCATCCCTAAGCAACACTTCCTGCCACTGAAGGAGAGGCAGAGGAGCAGATATTCTGTGTCATAAATTATGCTTGAAATTCAACTTGAGAAACTCTAGTTACTCTACAATGTAATTAAAAACAGATTGTGTTTGATACGAAGGAGTTACTGTGGCTTATGCTGCAACATCTCGCTTTGTGAGAATTTCACCTATAAGGCAAGAGACAGGGCTTCCCTGGTGGCGCAGTGGTTGAGAATCCGCCTGCCGATGCGTGGGACACGGGTTCGTGCCCCGGTCCAGGAAGATCCCACATGCCGCGGAGCGGCTGGGCCCGTGAGCCATGGCCGCTGAGCCTGCGCGTCCGGAGCCTGTGCTCCGCAACGGGAGAGGCCACAACAGTGAGAGGCCCGCATATCACAAAAAAAAAAAAAAAAAAAAAAGGCAAGAGACAGTACTTGAAATACCATTACCTTTGGATTTAGACAGACCTGGGGTTGACATCTAACTTCTTAGCAGTTGCATGATCTCTGCCAGGAGACTTCATTCACATATAACCTATTTTCTTTCTTTTTCCACACACCTCATCTCACACCACCCTAACAGACTCGTTTTGTGGATAGAAGATGAAACATCCAAGGGAAGAGTTGAAAGCCTATCACACGTCTGGGGTGAGCCCCCAGGACCAGAGGTTATACTGCCTCCTAACGGTAGAGACAACCACAAACGACATCACAACCAAAGGAAGAGCTTCACATCTTACAGATCATGGTTTTCTCAGCCTTGGCACTACTGACGTTTTGGACTGGCAGTTCTTGGTTTGGGAGACAATCCTAAGCACCATAGGAAGTTCAGCAGCATCCCTGGCCTCTACCCACTAGATGCCAGTGGTCGCTGCCCCGTTGTGACAACCAAAAATGTCTCTAGACATTGCTGCATGTTTCCTGGGGGGCAAAACTGCCCCCAGCTGAGAACCACTGCTACGAATAAAATGATAATGGCAACGACATGTCATGGACCAGTGTTATGAAGGATTCCTACTGGGTTTCAATATGTAGTCTGTTTCCATGAATGAAAAAAACATTGTTTTCCTATAAGCCATTTAAAAATCATTTTCACCACATGTGTGATGAGAGGGCTCCCCTCAATTTCCCCTGTAATATTGGAATTGTTCTTATACACCAGCAGGTTTTGTTTCTCAGCAAATATGATGGTTTGTCTCTCTAGTTCACAGCTTCCTTCTCTAGAATGACAGGCATAATACCTAGCCCTAAGGACTGCTGGAAGGTCCTATGTCAAGTGCCTGGTATACAGTAAAGGTGCAATAAATGCTAATTTCCTTCTTCCCCTTGAGCCAGCAAGGACTCCTTTCAGAGGAAGAGGTAAGTGGTGCAGTGGAGGAAAGCCAGTGGGGCAGTGAAACTGGAGCCCTTGGTCTGTGTCCTGGCCCTGTCACAGTCTTGCTGTGTGACCTTGCATAGGTCGCTTACCCTCTCTGGGCCTCACTTTCCCCAATCTGTAAAGTGAAGAAGTTAGACTAGAAACTCTCAAAGGCCCCCAAGCTCTGAACTGTAGGTTTCTACAAAGCTGTGCATGGCAGTAGTTCCCTAAGTAAGCATGCATTAGAATCACCTAAGCAACTGATTAAAATGCAGGTTCCCAGGCCCTGGGCTTGAGTGTTTCTGATTTAGGGAGTTCTGACGGAAGGGGTTCTGGGCCCGCGCTCTGGGAAATCATATCATCACCTACTGATAACCCAAGAGCATCAGAGGCTCCACAAGCTTGTTGAGAACATGCACTGATTTTTCATTCTTTTCTGCAATACACTCATTTCTGAAAAGTTGGCCTGGATAAAATTCTTGGCAAATGAAATCTCACCTAACATAGATCTTTAGAAATGAAACTTCCTGGACTTGGGTCCAAGCAGACATCAGCCAATAAGCATTGTGTGTGTGTGTGTGTGTGTGTGTGTGTGTGTGTGTGTGTGTGTGTGTGTGTGTGTGTGTGTGTGTGTGTGTGTGTGTGTGTGTGTGTGTGTGTGTGTGTGTGTGTGTGTGTGTGTGTGTCTCCCGGGGAGGAGAGATGGTAGTTGTCTTTTAAAACCTCACAATGTTGTTGAGCTGAAGAGATGTTCACAGATGACAACAATAATACCGGTTGCCATTAACCTGAGCAAGGGCTCGCTATGCCCTGAGTCTCTCAGGAAGCTCGCTGCACACTTTCTCACGGGCAGTCTTCCTGACACCTCTACGGGGCAGTGACAGTGTCTCTATTTCACGTACAGGACAGCGGAGGCTTCAGGAGTTGGAATAACTTTCTGTCATTTTGCTAGGAAGTGGCAGAGCCAGAATTCCTCCTACAGCCCCGTGATTTAACCACTGCCCAATGCTAACAAGCACTACGGCTGGTTTCAATCAGGGCAAGTGACACTGGGTAACCAAGATGCTCCCTGGCAGTTAGACAATGGGAACACACCGTGTTAGAAAAAAGACCAGTCTCTGTGGGCTGGAACAGACAGCAGAGGGAAGATTTAATGGGGCCTTGAAGGCTGTGGGGAGAATCAGATGGGCAAGGGCAGGGGGTCGGCTGTGGGAGTGACGGAAGGAATTTGAGTTGCATTTCCTTCTTTATTTGTTCAACATTCACGGACCCTTCCAAAGGAAGCTCACCTATTCCTCCCTCTCTCCATTCCTACTCCTTTCCTTTTCCCCTTCTCCTTCTTTTTAAAAAAATATTTATTTTATTTATTTATTTGGCTGCGCCAGGTCTTAGTTGTGGCGCGCAGGATCTTTTAGCTGCAGTATGTGGGATCTAGTTCCCGGATGAGGGATCAAACCTGGGCCCCATGCACTGGGAGTGTGGAGTCTTAACCGCTGGACCACCAGGGAAGCCCCTCCCTTCTTTTCTTTTCTCTCTTTCTGCTATCAGCCAGCCAGCCAGGCAGCCTCCCTTCCTTCCACCCATGGATCTATCTATCTATCCATCCATCCACCCATCCACCCACCCACCCACGTTTCCTTCCATCCATCTATCCTTCCACCTGTCTATACATCCATCCATCTATCCATCCATGCTGCCTCCCTTCCTTTCTTCCATCCATTTATCTATTCATCCACCTATCCACCCACCCTCCATCCATCCTCTATCCATCCATCCTCTATCCATCCATCCATGTATCCACCCATCCATCCACCCTGCCTTCTTCTATCTATCCATCCATCCAGTCTTCAGTCCATCAGTCTAATATGTGAAGACCTCACAATCTGATGGGGGAGAGAGAGGCAGCGGATTGTGGGACTATATGGCAATTCCCATGGCAATTCCCATCACAGATTCTGCACACGCTACATAGGGTGACATCCCAGGGATGAATTTCAGGTTGAGGAAGAAGCCTGCACAGTGTCTGTCCCGTGATCTCACCTGGCAATAAGATCTGGTTCCCCCCAAGAGAGCTGGTAGAGTGGAAAGAGCTGGGAGGACACACCCTAATGCTGGGGGGTGCTCCTGAGCCTCAGTTTCCTCATCTGTACAGTGGAGACACAACAGCTGCTCTGTCTGCCTCAAAGAGATGTGGAGGGGATTGAAGAGGACAGGGTCAGTGAAGGTTTGTTATTATTACCATCTCTGACTCAAGATTCTATGCAAATGTCAGCTCCACTGGTGGCGGTTTGCCAGTCCTGTTCAGCACTGCAGCCCTAGTACCTAGAACAGTGCCTGGTACATAGCAGGTACTCAGTAAATATTTGTTGAATGAACGAATGGGTGTATGATGATTTCCATCCGGCAGATATGGCATCTGTGGCCAGAAAGATGGAGCCACGTGCCCACAGTCCCACAGCAAGTAGGTGGTGGACCCAGAGTTCTCACCAGAGCCATTAGACGCCAGCATTCATGCACTTTCCACTTGCTGTGAGGCTTAATTCTACCACCAAAACTCACTGGTATCACTCGCCCAGCCTCCTCGTCACCTACCTGGTGCCCTGGTGGATGGACATGGTTCTCATTATTGTCACTGCTGTCACTGGGCATTGCGTGTCCCTCTTCATTGCCAAGGACAAATCTGCCCTGTTTCCACAGCCAGAAGCTTTAATGAGTACCCCTTGGGCTTCTGCTTAATTCTTTTTATTGGTTTTTCTCATGGCATGAGATTAAGAAAAAATGCTTTCAGAAAGTGGCGGATTTCCCGGCTTACGTAGGTTCCCTGGGCTCAGAAGACAGACTCACAAGAGAAAGGCTGTTGACATCAGAGACGAGAGTTCACATGGAAAACAAAGCAGCAAGTCATTTGCTCAATGACAAGTTCTAATTGCTTAATTCTTTCAAATTGGCCATATATAGAACAGATTCTGTAAAAAAGGCACACAGGACTCTATCTTGTTTACGTTTCCACTGTGATGCTATTCACATCCTACCTGCTTTCCTACTGACATCTGCCAGGAGTGAGGAAAACTTGCATTTTTTTCCCCCCAACATCTTCTATGAAGAGAAACTGGAAACATTCACAAGATTTGCTTCACTTAAACATTAAAACCACCCTGTGAACCTACGTGTCCACTGACAGATGAATGGATGAAGATGTGGCACATATATACAGTGGAATATTCCTCCTCCATAAAAAGAAACGAAATTGAGCTATTTGTAGTGAGGTGGATGGACCTAGAGTCTGTCATACGGAGTGAAGTAAGTCAGACAGAGAAAAACAAATACCGTATGCTAACACATCTATATGGAATCTTAAAAAAAAAAAAAAAAAAAAGGTTCTCATGAACCTAGGGGCAGGACAGGAATAAACACGCAGATGTAGAGAATGGACTTGGGGACACGGGGAGGGGGAAGGGTAAGCTGGGACGAAGTGGGAGAGTAGCATTGACATATATACACTACCAAATGTAAAATAGACAGCTAGTGGGAAGCAGCTGCATCACACGGGGAGATCAGCTTGGTGCTTTGTGACCACCTAGAGGGGTGGGATAGGGAGGGTGGGAGGCAGACGCAAGAGGGAGGGGATATGGGGATATATGTATATGTATAGCTGATTCAATTTTTTGTACAGCAGAAACTAACACAACAATGTAAAGCAATTATACTCCAATAAGGATGTTTAAAAAAATGGTTAAAATGGCAACTTTTACGTTATGTATATTTTATCAGAATTTAAAAAATAAATTTAAAAAGAAAAAAAAAAGTTTAAACAAAACAGAACAAAACAAAAAAACCCACCCTGCGAGAAAGGTGATGGGATCCCTACTCTGTCAGCTTAGAAAAGTCATGTGCTTGTTGGTGCTGGAACCAGGACTTGAATCCAGGACTTTTCCAATATTACAGCATGCTGCCTCCACCAAGACATGTGAGAATTCTGGCTGTGGCCAGGGAATCATCTTTGGCAAAGGAACAGAACAAAGCCCACTGCTCTTCGCAGGGCCTGGATACTTACTTCACCTCTTTGAGCCTCAGTTACTGCATCTGTGAAATGGGGATATTACCAGTACTTCAGAGGGCTTTGGTTGGAGTTGAAAAGGGACAATGAAATGGTATTTATAAAGCACTTAGCACTGCCTGAAACATACATGCCCTCAACAAAGGGGAGACCTTAGTTTCCTCTCCTACTTGAAGGTTATTTGCACACCTGCATCTGTTTCCCTACTCAACTGCATGTTCATAAAAGGCAGGGAGCATGTCTAAGTTACCTCTGTGCCCCAGCATCCAGGAGACTGACTGATCTCCAGGAACTGTTTGTAGAAGGAGCAGTGAAATCAAAGTCTGTGTTCATTCCTTGTCAGCACCTGCCTCAGAACGCCTCCCGCATTCGGGATTCAATTCACCTCTTATGAGAAAAAGCCAGGCTCCTCGCCTTCTATCGCAACAGGTGGCAAAGGGATTTTAAAAGCTGTTCTATGGCAAGTTTAAGTGGAAATCCCTTGGGGAGGAGATTTCCCACAGAAGCGCGTTTGCCAGGCCCACTAAGGGCCCCAGGAGCCCATCTCGGACCAGCCCTTGGAGGCTTGTCATCTGTTTTACAGATTAAGAGAGTGAGGGCCAGAAAGGGGAAAGGACCGGGCTCATGGCTGCACAGATAGGAATTGGTTGGGTGGGAACTTAACTAATTACACAATTAAATAATCCCATCATTAATGTGGAATCACAAAAGGATGGATACCCCAGAGGAAGAGAGAGAGCTCTTTGTGGAAGTGACAGGTTGAGATTTGAAGGAGACATTAACGAGGCCAAAAGGTAGGGAGGAGCATATGAAGGGAATGTTTAGGAAGAGAGAACAGCAGGTGCAAAGGCCCTGCGGTGGGAAGAGCCAGCATGGTCAAAGAAAACAGAGTGAAGGGAGGATGTTAGCAATGCAGTTGGAGACAGAAACAGGGGTTGGATCATGCATGTTTTGAAGTCCCGAGGAGGAGTTTGGGTTTGGTTTCCAGGAGGGTTGTGAGCGGAAGACTGACAGGATCAGGTTGGGGGTTTTTAAATGTCCCTATGGGGCTTGGGGGAGGGGAGGATGGGGAGTTTTCGAGTCCCAGCCCTAATGACTAGTGGTGTGACCCTGGGTGACTGCAGGTCATCACACCTGTTCTTGAGATTGTTGAGTAGAGTAAATGAGATTGTAATTAACGAGTTACTATAGTCATCACCAGTCAGAAGAGCTAAGAGTCAGGAGTCCTGGGTTCAAATTCTGATTCTGCTCATGTACCCCTCTGTGCAGTCAGAAGAGCCCACTGATGAAGAGCTCCGGCTTTGGGCTTCCCTGGTGGCGCAGTGGTTGAGAGTCCGCCTGCCTATGCAGGGGACACGGGTTCGTGCCCCGGTCTGGGAAGATCCCACATGCCGCGGAGCGGCTGGGCCCGTGAGCCATGGCCGCTGAGCCTGTGCATCCGGAACCTGCGCTCCGCAACGGGAGAGGCCACAGCAGTGAGAGGCCCGCGTACCGCAAAAAAAAAAAGAGCTCTGGCTTTGACACCAGAAACCTGGGGTCCAGGCCAAACCCTGCCACTGACCTCCTAGTTGCATGGCCTTCAGCAAGTGACCTTTCCTCTCCAAGCCTCAGTTTTCCCATTTGCAAACTGGGGCCAATAATGGGAACCACTCCATGGGGTGGTTGTATGAATTTAATGAAAATTAGTAGCTTAACGTCTGATAAGTTATGGCCACTATTATTATTATTATTGTGGTCAAGTTCTATTTGCATTAAGGGCAATGCCTCTACCTCCTAGATCATTTTTTAGAACAATAAATGCAACATCCAGTACCTTGGGGACGGGTCAGCTGTACCCTCAGGTGTTAAGTGATTTCTTGGGAAAAAATTCTAAGACAAGGGAAAGACTGATGTAGCCCAAAGAACTGGATTCCTTTCCCAGCCCCTCCAAATCGTGTGGCCTTGGCAAGGTCCCGGCTTTCCCTGGTTCTCTGTTTCTTCCTCTCTGGGCATTGCTCCCAGAAGGAACTGTCCCTTTAACTAGCTGGCTGATCGGAATGCTCTAGGTTGGGGGCAGGGAGAGAGGAGGATGGGAATCACTCAAATCCAATTTCCGTGGCTTCACCAAGTGCTCCTGTCACTTGATAAGGAGAAGCTGGGACCTCAGCTTTGCTGGTGTCAGAGAGAAGTCGGGATGGTTTAGAACCTTGCAAAGCTCGCTCATGGTATGTGGCTCTGCAGATAAGGCCCAGCTAATCAGACAAGTCGCCCTCCATCTTTCCTCAGATCCTTGCTCACCGCCAGCAGCCGAATGGCCCTTCTTTCTAGAGGTGAACATATTTGAAATGATCCCTGACAAGGCATTGGAAATGAAAACTTGATCCTAAGCCCAACACAGGCCGCAGGGGCCTAAACTTCAGGCTGTGAAATGAAGGCCTAAAGAATTCCTTTTATCCATTCACTTACTTCTTTATGGGGTTTCTCCCTACATCTCACAGCTTTGCTCTCCAATTCCCTTTTGGATGGAGTCTCTCCTTCTCTTCCTTTCTCTTATCTCTTCCTGTGTCTCCAGGAGGGGCCAATTTTCTTTTGAGAACAAGATGAATTGCCTTTGCCTTGTCGGTTTGCCAATCCAAGATGGCAAGAGTAGTCCATCAAGAAAGGTCTCCAGGCAAAGGAAAAGAAAATCAGGGCCTTACCTGGATATGCAAAACTGTATCTAAGGCCAAAATTGAACCATACAATGATCTCATTTAACATTCTAATTTTTTAAATTAAAAAAAATTACAACAGGTATTTACATATATATAATTCAGTTCTAACCAAATACCACCCATGTAAAAATTGATAGAAATTCGGTTCTGAGAAATGTTTCTCTTGAACCATTTTGCTCTCCTCCTTTGAAGAAACCATTTCTTTCGTTCAATAAACACATACTGAGGGCCTGCCTAATTTACACCTAGTCATTCACTTTCAGCACTTATATGCCAGGCACTCTAAATGCATCGTCTCAGTTATCACCCATGCAACCCCATGAAGTAGGTGTTACTGTATTTCACCGATTCTCAGGTCCACATTGATTGACAATTTAACATCTCTGAGATGAGACACATCTCTGAAATCTGGACACACAGTATGTCTTTGTCCCATTGGCTGCATTTTAAAATTCCTGGGCTTCCCTGGTGGCGCAGCGGTTGAGAGTCCGCCTGCCGATGCAGGAGACGCGGGTTCGTGCCCTGGTCCGGGGGGATCCCACATGCCGCGGAGCGGCTAGGCCCGTGAGCCATGGCCACTAGGCCTGCGCGTCCGGAGCCTGTGCTCCGCAGTGGGAGAGACCACAGCGGTGAGAGGCCCGCATACCGCAAAAAAAAAAAAAAAAAATTCCTTAGTGACCCATAAAATATTAGGTATCTTATAATCAATGCCATCTTAGAGTTGATGAAATATTTTACAGTGGAGGAAACAGAGGCTCAGACAGTGAAGCCACATAGCCGGCATGTGACGGAGCCACGATTCAAGCTCACATCCTCTTCCTGCACAGCCCCAGGCCCTCAGTCACCCCAACTCTGTGTCCACCCCTGGGGCCCTGAGGTCAACAGATCTTGCCTAAATTGTTAGAGCTAGTCCTGTCTGGGTGGTTAGATTTGTGGAAATCTAGCAAAATAACCTTGTAGGTGACCTACTTTAAACCCTTCCTCTTCCAAATGACCGGCCAAAGGGCTCGCAGCAAAATATTGAGAGAGAAGTGGGACCAGGATCCAGACGCATGACCTCCAGGCATATGATTTCGTTCATCAATGTTAAGAGTTCAATTTCCAACCGGCCCCTGTCTGTCCCCCAAACCACGATTCTACGTTCTACTTTTATCTCTCCTTTCTCTCTTTCTAAGTGTAAGCTGTCCACTTTTCTTTCCCTCCCTTCCAAACCTGAGCCATCTGGCTCCAAATTCCTTTTGTTGAGGTTTGTTAAAAACAAGGTGTTACTGTCTGTTCACACCTTTCCTCTGGGCAAGCTGCTTCCTCCCTGAGATTCCCTCTGAGCTCCAGCCAGCAAATTCTCATATGTCATCCTCCAAATGATATTCCTGCTTTGTATAGTTGCAGGTTTTAGCTCCCTCTACTTTTTCATCACAGAATCTATAACCTTGAATCCTGGGTCCTGAAGCATATTTGGGCAAACGGGTCTCGATGTGAACAGCTATAACATTTATTGCCTCTTTCCGTGTGCCAGGCCCTGTCCTAAGTACTTCATGTACATCAGCACATTTCATCCTCAGAATGGCTCTGTGTGGCAGGCTCTATCACTGTTTCCATTTTTCAGATGGCCTCAGAGAGGGGAAGTGACCTGCCCAAGGACACACAGCTAGGTTTCAAATAAAGTTTACTCCAAAACCCCTTTCTTAACCACCAGACTTTACAACTTCCTCCTCCTTCAATGCTTTAGGAGGTCGCTGGCCCCCGAAAGTCATCCATTTCTCTTGTAGTGTCTTTTTTGGTCCTCACGATATTGCTGTGGGCGCAACTGAACTCCAAGCAAAGTGTGGGCGGAACACGGCATCGTGTAGCCCCTGCATTGCCTCTGGGCCTTGCACAACCCTGCACGTGTCACATGGGCCCCATCCGTGCTCTTGCCTGAGTTATTCAGCTCCCCCCTAATTTAGGAACTTTGACTGAGTCCAGCTGTGTGCTGGGTGCTAGGGAGAGAAAGGAAAGTTGAAGCTCTGCTCTCACGGAAGTAAACAAAGAAAAAGTAAATAGGAGTTCTTAACCTGGGCTGCAGGGATAGGCTTTGGGGGGATGTGGTCTGTGAACCAACTAAATTATATGCCCAGCGGTGTAGGGTGTGTGCATTTGGGGGTGATGGTGTCCATCCCTTTCAGTTGGTTGTGATCCTCTAAACAGATACAAATCACATGTGTTATGACAGTTCCCATGAAGTTCAAGATAAAGTGGAAGGCGTCATTGTTTCCACCCTGCAGATGGGAAAGCTGATGCCCGGCAGGGTGAAGAGACATGTCCAGGGCCATCCAGCCTGTGCCCACAGCCAGGAACTCAATCCATTTCCTTGCTTCCTCGTATTAGGTTTCTGCTCTTCTCTTTTGGAATTGCAATCAGCCAGTGATAAGTGCAAGACAACTTCCCCATGATGAAACGGCTATTTTGCTTTAAAAGCAAACTGGGGGTCAAGGAGAGGGTTATGTGGACAAATTAAGCCTCGTCGCAGTCACACAATTCATTGCAAGTAATTCTGACCACTGGTGGGAGGGGCTTAAGGCCCCTCAGCCCACCCCCACTCTGGGATTTAGGACCCAGCCCTCCTGGGTGCTCAGATGACTGACACTGCATTGGGCTTTGGTTCTGGCAACAGGGTTTCTGCCTCTGTCCGAGGCTCAGCCCGTGTCTTACCAATTCTGCTCAGTCTTGCCGATCCCTGTCTCAAGGACCAGAGTGCTGACCCCAAAGGCTGGGGTCCAGCTTCCTGCTCTAATCTCACCCTGATACTTGGCCACCATCTGCAGTCTTCCTCTCCAGGCACTGTATTTGCCTTTCCTCTCATCTCCAGCTGCACCTCACCTGCCACCTCTCTCTCTCTCCAGGGGGACCATCTGCTTCAAAGCCCCCGATCTTCTCGGGCTGTGCCTGGCTATGTCCCATTCTGAGCCTGTCTCCTCACTTCTAAAAGCAGTGGCTGGAGACTTCCCTGGTGGTGCAGTGGTTGGGAATCCGCCTGCCAATGCAGGGGACACGGGTTCGAGCCCTGGTCCAGGAAGATCCCACGTGCCGCGGAGCAACTAAGCCGGTGAGCCACAACTACTGAGCCTGAGCTCTAGAGCCCACGAGCCACAACTGCTGAGCCTGTGAGCCACAACTACTGAAGCCCATGCGCCTAGAGCCCGTGCTCCATGACAAGAGAAGCCACCGCAATGAGACGCTCACGCACCACAATGAAGAGCAGCCCGCGCTCGCCGCAACTAGAGAAAGCCTGCGCCCAGTTAACAAAAACCCAATGCAGCTATAGAATCCACTATTTCAGTGAGCACATATCATGAATTGTAGCATAGAAAGATGATAAAAATGGGATTTTCTGGCTGACTCCATGGGGCTATGAAACCTTTAAGTTTTTCTTAGGATAAAGCCCAGGGCCCATACCATGATCTGAAAAGCCCTGCATGGCCTGAAACCTTCCCATTTCCCTGTTTTATCTCAGTCACTGACCTGCTTCTAATTCCGTATATACGACTCACCTTCCCTCCACTCCAAGCTCTTGAATCCGCCATCCTCTTTCTCTGAAGCACTCCCTACCTGCTCCCCTTCACCTCGTTAGTTTCCATTTGTCCTTTGGATTTTATCACTTAACCAGGAAGCCACCAAGCCCAGCCACCAAGCCCAGGCTGGATTCTCTGACATACAAATGCATGGCCCCAGTGCACTTCCCCTCTCTTTTATGTCTGACTTTCTTTCTGAGGGCATGGATTCTGTCTACTTTTGCTCACCATTGTCTACCCGTCCCAAAATAGCTTTGATGAATATTTTATGAATGCCTGAATGTGACAGGAAGCTCAGAAGCCCCCTGGGCTGACCATCGACTTCTCCAATTTCCACTGGATCCTGATGGAAAAACCCCTGGACTGAATCACTTGTATTTTTTGAGCCTAAAGCTTTCGAGAACTATGGCTGCAGTTCTAGTGCATATACAATGAAACAGGATGGGCAGGTAGGCAGAGTGTGTCTTCCTTCCTTTAGACTTTATCTTCTGGGCCCAGCCCAGGATCTATGGCAGGAGGGGGGCTGGGTTACATTCTTGTCCATAGCCTTGTCTCCGATGACACTGCTCTTCAGTGAAATGGCAAAGACTTTGGCCAACACCACTAACAGCCCAACCTCACTCGAACCAACTCCATCAACTAAATGCCTTGGCAGGACTGAAAGTTGACTGTAGCAAAACCTCTTGAATGAAAAAATAAAAAATCTTGAACTAGTCTTTCCTTTCATGGGGTGGAAATTTCCATTACAACAGTACAGATCCGGTTAGCTTCTGTGGTTCCTCTTCTCCAAGAAATGGAGAAACCCGGGCAAATCTATGGGGGAGACCAGAGCTTGGGGGTAGCATTCATAAGGTCAGATGCCTACAAAAACTGAGAGAAAATGCATATGAGTGAAGTGGACAGTATGGCATATCAGGGGAAAACCCATGCCAAATTAAGGGGCATGCTCGCCTAGTCACAGTACGGGAATGTGGGTCCTGGGCTGTGAACTCTTCTGATTTTTCTAGGGATGCCTGAACTTGGGATTTTTCATGCAAACGTCTCCCATGTTAAATGCTGGAATAATTCATTGAAAATGTAAAATATTTCCTGGCCAAAGCTAAAAATGCGTGTGGGTTAGTTTTGGCTTGTAGACTCTCTCTTCTGATTAGAAGCTTGGCAAAAAGTCCAGCTTCCTTTGCCTCCCCAGGAGTCCTTTGAATTGGAATCAGAAAACCACCGTGAGAAAGGGGATGGGCAAAAAGAGGAAATGTGGGTGAGGGCGCCGGGCTGGTGTATGAGTGTATGGACACCCACTCTCCCAGGCAAGACACAAAAGAAACTGCCTCCAGGGAAGCTGACTAGACCATCATGGTGTGTCACTGACATCGGAATTACATTAAATTATCACCATTACATTAAATTATCACCACTCGAGTGCCATCCGCTATTGTTGTTTGTGTTCCAAAATGTCCCAATGAATTCTAAAAGGAGTGCTATGTTCTCTTAAAGGAAAAAAACCTAATGTTCTGTCCTTGATCAGAACCCACTCAGGAAAATGAGTGCTCTGAATGGGAGCCCTCCCTCCTCCTCTCTGGGGGAGAGAAGGAAACAGGGAGAATTGACTAAGGCTTCTGATTAGTTCACGGAAAATTGTTTTATTTATTTTTTGTTTGTTTGTTTTTCTTTTATTATTGCTTTGTCTTTCCTCCAACAGAAATTGACCTGATAGATCTCAGAGGAGAACCAATGGAAATATGTGGTGTGTGCACTGGGGCCGAGGGTGGGGGAAGGGTAATGGTTTATATTTACTGAGAGGCTTTCCGGTGGCGGGAACGTGTTACGCTCCCACCTTGGTTCACAAATGAAGGATATTTTTTGCTGAATAGGTGTGTGGTATCTGCAGCTTCACAGGATGTATTTTTCCACTGACTGACCTCATTCCCTCCTTCCCTCCCTCCCTCTTTCCTTTCCTTCCCTTCCCTTTCCTTCCCCTTCCTCTTTCTCCATCCACTCCTTTATTCAGTAAACATTTACTTAGCATTCTCTCCCTCTCTGGCACTGCGCTGGGCATAAGGGATAATAAGATACACCTGATTCGATCACATCAGCTGCACAGTTAAGTGACATGAATCCACCTACATGAGCTCAGATAAAGAAAGAAAGTTAAATAATTTGGGCAACTTGGCTTAACGTTCTACAAGATGACTCCTGACTAAGCAATAGGTCATGAATATCTGCCACGCTCTTAGTCTCCATCCTCTCGCGCCTCTCAAAGTGTGAGCATCTTGCCAAAAGGGAGAGACTTTAGATCGCAATGTTAAAAAAGTGTGGTGGAGGATTCTGGGTTTTCACTAAAACTCATTTCCTGTTCCTCCTGGGCATAAAGCTAGACTCCACATCCCAGCCTCCCTTACAGTTAGGTACTGACTGAGTCCTGCCTATGGTTGCGTCACTTCCAGACCCAATGCATTAAAAGCCCCTGTGTCATCCTCCATATTGCTCACTTCTCTTCCAGATGGATGCTGAGGGTCCATCAAGGAACTCAAGACCCAAGGTTCTTGGTGGAGCCCCGAGAGAGAAGGAATTTACATGCCTGAATGTCCATGAGGAAGGTTGCTTGCTGGCTTGGAATGTCTTCAATAGACATTTTATAAGCAAGATAAACTTTTAAGGCTCTAAGTACACAATCTGGGGGTTTGTTATAGCATCTTGCATTACTTACCCTAACTAGTATATCAGCTCTTTCACCAAACGAAGAAATGATCATCTGTGGCAAAACTGGATTAAAATCCGGCCATATTGGACAGATAGGGAGGAGGTGTGTGGTTCTCCAGTGTGGCCCCATGCTATGTGATTTTTTTTAACCTTATGAGCCGACCTTAGAGCCTCGACCGTGGATATAAGGTGTGACTTCTTTATATGGAGCATCACCGGGGATAGTTCATAGACAAGGCAATTCAAACTGAGGCAATGATTTGGTCAACTGAAGAAGTAAACACCTCAACTGCCATCTTCCCAACACGCACGACTCGTAACAATTTCAGTTACCTGGGCCATTTCTGCACAAGCAGATGTTTACCTAGCCTTCATTGACAAAGTGATTATAGCAAAGAATGCCCAGGCGTTCTTTCAGAAATCCACTCAGTCCAGTCCTGGGGTCAGGCTGGAACTCAATTCACCTCAATTTCCAGCCCATGTGGTTTTATTACTCATCTTTAAATAGAGATAAAAATACCAGTTTCAAAGAGTGTGGGTTACACACACACACACACACACACACACACACACACACACACACACACACACACACACACACTACTGTGGCTCATACACAGTACCCTTCTTTAAGTCAGATCCCAAGAATGATCCTTCAAAGATCGAAGACTAGAAAACTTAAAAAAAAAATGTAATAATATGGTGATGATGCTGGATAGCTGAGGGTCCCTCGGGCAACAGCTATAAACTCCAGAGCCACTGGAAGGTAAACAAAAATACACAGACTTGTAAGAGAGTCAAAACTTGAAAGAAGTAAAATAAACAAGGGTTCAATTGTTTGTTTTTGTGGCTTTTAGCTTTAGAGCAGGCTGAAGTCAGTGCTACTTGGGAAAGCCGAAACTCCAAGAAAAACTTGTAGTCTAAGGAGGAACAGAGGAAGGAAAAACAAAGAGGAAAAAAAAACCCAAACAAATAAAGCTACTAAAACAGAAGATTCAAATTCACCCACATCAACACATACCTTAAATGTTAATATGATGATAGATGCCATTTGCTGTGGACCTACTATGTGCCGGGTGACTTATCTGCATTATTTAATCTTATCCGAATAACAACTTTGTGAGAGAAACAGTCAATTTCACGGTGATGAAGGAATCAAGGGTCAGGGAGATTAAATGTCTTGCCTAAGGTGTGATGTTAATAGAACCAAGATGTTAGGTCTGACTGTTAAGCTTATGACAGTTCTACAGCGTCCTGCCTCTAGGGTGGTTATCGGTATGTGGTGTCAGAGCAAGAAAAACGGAGCACTGCATGGCCTCTTCCTTCCAACTACCTCATGACAATTACAGTGGGTGTAACTGACTTGAAAAAACAACAGGAAAAGAGCAGCATAAGAGAAAATACCTGCCCCAATATCTACCTTCAGTGAGTGACCTCATATGCCAACCCCTCGTAGAGCCAATATTAAAGTTTATGCTTTTTTGCTTTAAACAAAATTTTAGATGCATTAAGAAGGAAATGAGGGTTGTCACGGTTCAAAAAACACTGGATTCATTCCATAGATACCTATTAGGAATAAATTGTCCCTGGAGTTTTCAAAATAAATTATTGTGGCTTCATCAGGCATAGGAGATTAGCTCTAAATCCAATGCTTCAGTGCCATTTTCAATTTTCTGTTCACAAAGAGATGGCTCAGTTTCTCTGGGTTCTTCTACCTTTCTCTGATAGTTTAGCTTAAAACAAGTTTCTCTAGGTTATGTGACAGCACCTCAAATGGGTACTGCTTCCTATTTCCTAGAATATTGTGATTATCCTCATTTACCATAAAGACAACATAATACGGATGCTGGACCATCTCGCTGTCTCGACCCAGACAGCGTTCGGCCTGTTCTCTCTGGGGTTTTGTGTGTTATCGGTGGCTGCTTAGTGCTGGTCAGATGGCTGTAGTTTGGAATCTTGACTCTCCGTCTCACTAGCTGTGTAACCTTGGCCAAGTAATTTTACCTTTCTGGGTTTTTGTTTTCTCCTTTTCAAAGCGCAGACAATAATAACAGTACCGACTGCATAGGACTTTTGGAAGCTTAGGCGAGATCATGTATGTAAAAGACATAAAGTGGCTGGCATATAGGACACACTTCATTAAAAGTTTAAAAAAATCGTACGCTATGCAGAACTGTTGTGCCATAGATAGAGCAAAGAGCTACTATCTCTGTCCTGGGGTAGGAATTGAGAGAAAAGGAGAGGGTTCTGTACATTTTCTCAGGGGAGGGACAACTTGGGTTGAGTTCTAAAGGGTGAATGGTAGTTTTCGAAGCGGGCTGAGTGGAGAGATTATTCCAGAGAGCAGTAACAACATTTTCAAAGGCTTCTGTGGCAGAACACTGTCTGGAATGATGGGAGGAAAACTGGAAACTTTTGTTAGGACGAAGCTGTGAGGGGGCCTATTTGTGCAGTGAAGGACTTGAGCGCTCATTCTACAGGAGAGGCTGCCAAGGTGCCACAGGCCGAGAGAGGCACACTGTAGGCTCTCTGGGGGAAATCACTCCAGCAAGAGGGTAGAGGATGCATTCCAGGGGCGTAACGAGGAGGCCTGAAGAAGCTTGAAAGGTCTGGCATGATGGTTCCCGAGAGCGAGGCTGGTGACCTGAAGAGGGTAGTGGCCGTGGAGGGTGAAGAAGAAAGGATGGACTTTAAAGCCACTCCAGAGACGACTAACTAGTCGCTGAAAAATACTGGAACAGAAAGAAGGCTTGATTCATTCTCTTGAAGAGGAAGAGATTCTGCTAAATTGATTTCTGAAAGGACTCTTAGGAGAATCAAGATTAATTCAAGAAGAAAGCAATTTGGTTCGAGCCATGGTTCTTAAACGCTGATGTGATCGGTTTGGAGGAGTTGTTAAAATACAAATTCCAGGTCCCCTCCCTCAAAGATTCTGGTGCAGGAAGGCGACGAGGGGAAACCATCAACCACATTTTTAGTAGGTGCCCTAGGTGAATCTGAGGGAGGGAATCCAGACCTCCCACTTGGAGAAAAAACGGGTTTAGGGAAAGAAGAGTGACAGTCAGGGTGCAGTTAGAAAGCCATGCAAGACTCAACTGAAGCGAGGGCTTTGTGGGTTAAGCCATCAGGGAACACTTCAGGAAGAAAGTCACCTGTGAGTTTACTATTAAAGGGGGAGAGGAGGAGTCGGGAACACATTCAGGTGAGGAATTTACCAGCAATGAAAAGACCATCCTGGCAGATGTGAACTCATTGACAATAACCTTGAAGGACAGAAAGAAACCAGACTTGAAATAAGCTCGAATGTGAGGTAAGCAGTGGTGGTAGCCGACAGGAGGTGCCAACGACAGCCATATATTCTTGAACAAGGAGAGGCAGTGAAATCCACCAAATAAATGGAGCTCTACCTCTCTTTAGATCTGACACTGAGTCAGCTCTGCCAGTTATATCGATGGAAAGAAATAATGAGGGGGGCAAACAAAGGCAAGAGGGAGTCAGGTCTGGTGGTTCAGAGATCTCTGGGTTACATGATACCAGTCTGTTCGCTTGGAAGCTCACGAGTCATGCTAGTTTAAAGAGGGACCTTTCACCAGAGAGAGACAGAGAGAGAGCTGGGCAGGGGCAGGACACAGAACCATAGCATGGATTTCTGTGAAGCTTCTTAAGAAAGCTATTAGAAGGTCCAGAAAATGGATCCAGAAGGTAAGATCCTGGAACTACAGCTCATTAGAGCATCTCTGCTTCAGTCTCTGGCAAACTTGATGAGCTCCAACCTGCCTGGAGCCTTCTCATATACTGTTTCCTCTGGCAGAATACTCTTCCACCCTCCACCTAGTAAACTGTTTCACATCCTTCCACTCTCAGTAGAAAGATACTTCCTCAAGGAAGCCTTTCCCAACTCCCAGACTGGATTAGATGCCCGTTTTAGATGTCCTCCAAGCAATAAACCCAGGTGGTTAAGAACACAGGCTCTGGAGCCAAACTGCCTAGATTTAGGTTATGCCACTTAGCTGCTGTGTGACCTTGGGAGAATGCCTTACTCTCTCAGAGCCTCAGTTTTCTCATCTATACAATGGGGATGATATTAATAGCATATGCTTCATAACTTAATGTGATTATTAATTGAGTTAGTGCATGTAAAGTGCTTAGAACAATGACTAGCACATAGCAAATGCTACATTGGTGACACAGCTATGTTAGAGCCCTCTGGACTACTTTTTCCCCAAGCATTGTGTTCTTGTCACAATGGTAGTAATCATTATGTGTGTGAGCAACTGTGTCATGGCTGACTCCCCACATAGATTAAAGACCCCAAGAGGGACCATGTCTGCATTGTGTCCTGCTGTGATTCCAATTCCTGCACATACCAGATACTAAAAAATATGTATTGGATGAGTGTATCTGACCAAATCTTCATGCTGCAGATGAGAAAGCAATGAGATATAGGGATGGAAAGTACTTTCCCAAAGGCCACAGACTAGGATTGCCGAGTGGGTTCTAGAATCAAGGTGCCTTAACATTTGGAACCTTTGGGGAGGCATTTTGGAAATTTTTAAATTCTCCACTCAAATCCTGGCAGTAAAACCCTTCTTGCCTCATAATCACAACGCCCTCCTTGTCAAAAATCAGAAAGAGAAGTTGAAACATCCTTTTATGCTCTCCCTCTCTCCACTTCTGTTCCCCCTCAGCTCCTGGGATCTACATCATGCAGACAGCCCAGGCGGGCCCTCTCCTGGAGGCGGGGCAGGCAGGATGCTGTGATGGTTCAGGTCTTTAGTGAAACATACCTGGCTTCCAATCCTGGCTAGCCGTGGGACCCTGGTCAAGTCCTCACACCTCTTTGGACCTTTGTTTCCACATCATAGCATAGAGGTGATAAAGTGTCCATATCCTAGAGTTGTTGACAAGCTGAGATGATAAAATGCTGCCTGGCATGCAGTATGTGGTTAGTAAGTGTTCCTGTGGTTATTACATCCTTATTTTACACAGGGAAACTAATCCCAGGGAAGGAAGGGTTGTGACAAAGGACAAAAAAAGAGTGATTTGATGCATCCATTCAAGAGGCTGGTACCAGCCCTTCTATTGCCCTACTGCCTGTCAAAGACATGAACAAGATACAGACCTCACCTCGAGGGGCTCAGAGACCAGTGGGGGAAACAGAGATAAAAGCTAATAGTCACAACATGCATCATGGCTGCTATCAAAAAGGGAGATACCTGGGACTAAGGGAGCATAAAGGTCTCACCTAAGTGAATCTGGAAGGTTCCAGGAAAGGCTTCACAGAGATGTAAGGACAGGCCACCCAGGTGAAGGTGAAAGATGGGAAAGGGCATTGCAGGCAAAGGTGTATGGCGTGGAGATGAGAGAAAGCAAGTGGAGTGTCAGCTTGATTTATTCCTCAACAAATGTCTGTGGGACATACTTCTGTACCCACAGTGTTCTAGGTCCTAGAAAGATGATCTAGACACTGACACCTTGACTATTCATAAATCAATCACAAGGCACAAGGGCAGAGGCTCTGAGTTGCAGGCACAGATTTACAGCCAAGCTGCTTCTCGCCAGGGCAACCCTAGGAATTGCTCCACCAGGGGGAGCTGTGGTCATAATCTGTCCTTAGCTGTTGGACGAGAAAAACAAAAGTAGTATATAAAGAAGCCTAAAAATTAAAATTTGAATCTAAAAATTAAATAGTGTTGTATAAGTATTACAATTAAGGAAAATTATTGCAGCTCCACGTTAATTTTTAAATTATTTCTATTAAACATTAGTTCATGATGATTAATGATTCCTTGCATGCAAACTCGATAATACAGTGAACGGAGAATATTCTAAATCACCCAGGGACTGATGGTTCTTCCAAAGGTCCCCTCTCTTTCTGTGTGATTGTGATTGAAGAACATATCTGCCCTTCCAACCGCATCATCATTAAACTCTCCCTCTCCTCTGCCACTAACCTCCTCAGAAAAAAGTAAGACATAAAATTGATGAATTGTTTACTGGGAGAAGAAGATCAGAGTTAACCCCTGTTACCTCCCTGTACCTCTAGCTCAGGATTCTACGTCTGACAATGGCCTCAAGGGAGCATTCTGGGGAGGAGATGGGCGGCCTTCTCATCCATCAATCTCAAAGGTTAGGAACATTCCTGAGATAGCCCATACCCCCTGCAGTGTCTATTAGAGAACATGCCAGCGCGAATTTACGAAAACCCATGAGGACCTTTGTGCCTGCTCAGCTGTACCATACCGTGGCTAGGGAGGTTGGGGGAAGGACCTTTCCATTTGCTTACTGGGATCATCGAGCAATAGATCCTGCTTTTACGTGAATCAGAAATTTAACCATTTGTTTAAAGGGATCCATGGGGATACAAACACAGGTATGAGGGAAGATAGAAAATGGACCCCTCAGGTGTGGAGACAAAGGAACCCTCCTACACTGTTGGTGGGGATGTAAATTGGTGCAGCCACTATGGAGAACAGTATAGAAGTTTCTTAGAAAACTAAAAATCATATCATATATGGTAGCTATCATATATGGTAGCTGTATGATCCTGTAATCCCACTCCTGGGTGTATATCTGGAGAAAAGCAAAATTCAAAATGAAACATGCAGCCCAATGTTCACAGCAGCACTAGTTACAGTAGCCAGGACACGGAAGCAACCTGTATGTCCATCGACGGATGAATGGATAAAGAAAATGTGGTACATATATATAATGGAACGTTACTCAGCCATAAAAAAGAGTGAAATAATGCCATTTGCAGCAACATGGATAGACCCAGAGACTGTCATACTGAAGTAAGCTGCACAGAGAATGATAAATATATGATATTGCTTATATGTGGAACCATACTGCCTTCCTCACCTCCTTCGACCCCTTCTCAAATAGAAGAATACCGCATTGCTCCTGACACAGTGAGAACCTGGCCAAGGAAGGTAAAGCTGGGGAGGCAGTGGCCAGTGGGGAGTCCACAAGCTCTGACCACTGACCTGTGATGGGATCAGAGAAAAAGGGAAGGCCCCTCCCTCCCCCATTAGCCTGTGAATCCCATGAAGGCAGAGGCTGTGTGTCCAGCATCAACGACCAAGCCTGGCAAAGAGCTCAAAAATTATTGAAAAGATGGATCCCATGCACATAAACTCACACACATATACATGCATAGACATATACACATGCACAGACATACACACATACACATGTAAACAAATATGCAAACAAACACATATATATCCAAAGTTCTAATATTAGAGAAAGGAAAGGAGTTAAAAGAAAATATATATGTTAGGAGGAGAAGGGAGAAGGGAGGAGAAGGGAGAAGGGAGGAGAAGGGAGAAGGGAGGAGAAGGATTCAGGAAGTCTTGGGAACCAGCTACATTTACATCTCAACCCACCACTTCCTATCAATGTGATGTTGGCTAAGGAACTTAACCACTGGGTCTTAGTTCCTCATCCATGAAATGGAAATAACAATAACAGTACCACGTTCAGAGGACTGTCGTGAAATTTCAAGGAATCCATCCAGATGAGGTGCTTGGCCCAGGACGGGGCTCATGATAAGCACAGATTAAAAGTGGTAACATACAAGACGTGTCAGGCTCACAGGTCTGTGGGCGGTGCCCTGCAGCTGCCAGCTCCCCTTCCTCATCTTCACGTGTTAAGTCTAAAGACCCATGGGGGCTGAAGATACACAACTTCCATTCTTGCCATGCCGTAGGAGGACTCTACCCAATGGCTGAGCACAAATTACCAGAAGAGGATTCACCAAACTGCTAGAAAGCCACACCGACAGTTTGAAATTAATCCTTGCCTCGGGCCCTGGATGTACCACTCTTGGCTTAAGTTTTGCCGCATAAATATGTTTTGGAAATATTCAGAGGTAATGGGACTGCACATAAGAGAATCAATTAAATTAACCTTTCCCCAGAAGCATCAGGTAGACGAATCAAAGCAAGGTAATTAAAGAGATTGCTTTCGCCTCTCTTTTAAGTTATCATTTTGTACAAAGTAGCTCCCGATATCATCCCACTGCGGGTTTCCTCTCGGATGAATAGACACAAATTAAATCAGTTCCCAGACATCCCCTCCCTCCCAGCCTGTCTATTCTGGAGAGAGCAGGTTTGAGATTAGCCCAAAGGGGGAACACTGGCCGGATGTTGGTAGCTACCACAGCCCCTGCTCAGCATCAGGCCCCAAGCAACTTGAGACCTGGGGTGTGGTTCTCCATCTACATTTTTTTTTTTTTTTTTTTTTTTTTAATCACAGGCTCTAACACAGTGATTGGTACAAAAGGTTGGTTGGAGATTGGCAATGGGTTGGTTTTCTCCATCGCTAATTTGCAATTGCTTTGGGCCAGTGTTTTCCATTCTCTGGGAATCCGTTCTCTCACTTCCCAGTGGTCAGACAACTCTGATTTTAAGGATCTGTCCAGAGCTGATCATCTCTAACTTGTCTTCAATAGTCTAGACTTGCTATGAAATTTCCAATGACTCTCTGATCACTCCAGTGTCTTTCCAGGTTCTTGAGCATAACTCCCCGAAGACTTGGGAAGCTGAAACTCGTTTCCCCCAGTAGATTTTTCCTCCTTCTTCTTTAATTATAAAATCTCCGGATTTTAGCTGGAGACACGGCCATCTAGGATATATTGAATACTACAATTCTCAGCCTCACTTGCAGCTGGGCATGGCCATGGGGCTATGTTCTGGCCAAGGGGAAGTGATAGGTATGACTCCCGCTGAAAGCCCTCAGAAAGAAGTGTCCACCACTCCCTATTGTTACCCCTTCCCATTGGCTGGAAGGTGGTATAAGGATAGGAGCTGGAACATCTGTCTTTGAAGATGTGAAGGAAGGTCCAAGTTGAGGATGCCAGAGCATCCTCTGAGTTGGAAGGAGCCTGGGGTCCCTGGAGATACCACATCTGTCTTGTTATCTCTGGACCATCCACATTGATAAGAGAAACAGAGCACTGTCTTAATTAAGCCACAAGTATATTTTGATCTCTCTGACATAGCAGCTGACCCGATATTATTAATAACTTATACAACCTGTAAGGTGAGTCTTGCTTTACCCAATAATAAGATTCTGGAAATGTGTGAGTAAATGGAATTATTGCGCCTTCAATCACATTTTCAGTGTGCCCGGAGAAGCAGTAGGTTGGTGGTAGGTAAGAGTGGGATTTGGGAGTCACAAGTGAAGTTCAGCTCTATTGCTGTCTGTGCGGCCTTGGGCAAGTTACTGAGCGTCTCTATACCTCCATATTCTTCATTTACAAAGCGGAGGTGTCTGTATTCGTCTCACAAGATTCTTGTGAAGATTAATTGAGACCTGAATGCAAAGTCCTTAGCGTGGTACCCAGCACTGTAGTAAAGCACTCCATAAACATTCCACGGAATTATCTGGGAAGCGAAAAAAACAAATGTCCCCAAATCCACCAGCACAGATTCTGGCTCCACTGGTCTCAAGTGGGGTCTTGGTATCTATGCATTTTAAAGCTTTCCAAGGGAATCCCCTGGTGGTCCAGTGGTTGGAACTCTGCGTTCCACTGCGGGGGAGAGGGGGGACATGGCAGGGGGTGGTAGTGCATGGGTTGATCCCTGGTCAGGGAACTAGGATCCCGCAAGTCGCGTGGCATGGCCAAAAAAATAAAGTAAAATAAAACCTTCCCAGTTCCTTGAGTAGTTGAGAACCACTGAATTAAAGGAATCTAGGGGGAGAGCTTTCTGTAAATCACTTCCTGATTTGCCTATCATGCTAATACAGCCACACCTTTGGGATGAGTTGTCCTTACCTTGCAATCCCTTTCTGTTTCTCTTTTGTCGTGTCTGCCGTCCCCCCCCACCCCCCCACCCCCATCATCTCTGTATACATGAGCATTCCTGCTATCACTGTTCACAGCATGAGCTTCCAGAGGAACCCCTGAGTCTAAGTTACAGTCTCAGGCTGATTCCAGTGATAACTAATATCTACGTATTGGGTTGGCCAAAAAGTTCGTTCGGGTTTTTTTTCCGTCATGTCTTATGGCTTAGTTTTATGGGCTTTCTGGAGCACTTGCATATATATCATCCCACTAGATCTTGGCCGCAGCACTGCAAAGCACTTAACACTGGTTTTACCATCATCATCACCTCCATTTTACAGGTGAGAAAACTGAGGCTCAGAGCAGTTAAATAATTTCCCCAATGGGAGCCCAGATTTGAACTAAGTTTGGTCTGATTTCAAAGCTTGTGATTAACTCCTGAACCCCTCTGCTTCTCTAATACTGCATTGTGATTATTGAAATGAGTCATTTCTTCATTTATTCAATACACGTTTGTAGTCTCAAAGACCAAAGAGATGGATAATTCCATGAGCTAATGAAACCCTGGGTAGACCAGGAGCTTCTCCCTGTTTGCCCAAATCCAGCTGTGAGTTTGATGAAAGCTTCGGGGGAAATCCGAAGTCACCAAAGCCCTCTGGAGTATCCACAGAGGGAGGCTGGACCATGCCAGAATTCCCCAGGAATTCCATGTGAGGAAAGAAGATTGCCCTTTTACCCCTCCAAATCTATCCCTTATCAGATGAAGGCATTCTCTTTGGTCAGAGGAGCTTGAAAGCCACTGCAAGGCCACTCTCCTGTCTAACTTGCCCAAGCCAACTGCAGATCAGAAACATTACGGTGAAAAGCCCCTGTCATCTAGAAAGCCTGCGTTCCATTTGCCCAAAAAAAAAAAAGTTTCTCTTACACATTATATAACTCCAGGGAGGCAGTTGCTTAGCAACTGAGCCAAGTTGGCTGGGCTAGGAGGAGTTATTAACTCTTCCTGCAGTCAACTGACACTGTTGAGTCTTCCTGGAAGGCCACCAGCCACCCTATTTTCCATACCAGAAAGCTCATGACATTCATCTGTCCTTACACCAGGACCCCTCCTGGCGCTCTCTTTTCACCAGGATTGCGTAGGTGACAGTGTGCAGCTTATCTAGTAACACCAGCCTCAGGCTTTCCCCAGTGCATGGAGAGAATCTACCGAGAATCCATTGGGTCATTTTAGCTACATGAAATTGAACACCTGGCAAGCAACAGAAGTTAAATGCACATTGCCACATCAGTGTATACACTTACATTTTTAACAGGAATTCACAGAGCACCTACTGTGTGCCAGACCCAGTGCTAGGTACCAGGGATCGGCAGCACACAAGATCATCAAATGCCCCACCCTGATGAACCTACATTCTAGTTGAGGAGAGAGATGGTACCTATGGAAAGAAAGAAAGAAACAAGCTACTTCTGTTTCTCATAAGTGCTTTGAAGGAAATAAAATAAGGGACGTAATAGAAAGAACCTAGTGTACATGCAGGAGGGGGTGTATCTATATCTGCAGCTATCTGTACGCACCCACCTAAATTTATCCATCTATAAGGTGTGTCCACATTCTGGACACACCGGGTTGCTGCTGATAGACCTCTTCCATTCAGTGTCAGCATGACAAGCGCTCTAGAGCTGCTCTTGTTCAATCTCAGAAATCTTTCCTATCCCTGTAAACGGTATCGGCCGATCCAGCCAGTCACTCAAGCAGTAACCTGGGGGACACTTTGATTCTGTTTTCTCCCCTTTCCCCACATTTATCCAACATATCTATTGACTTTGATTTAAAAACAGGGGGCTTCCCTGGTGGCGCGGTGGTTGAGAGTCCGCCTGCCGATGCAGGGGACGCGGGATCAATCCCTGGTCCGGGAGCCGCGGAGCAACTAAGCCCAAGCGCCACAACTACTGAGCCTGCGCTCTACAGCCCACGCACCTAGAGCCTGTGCTCCGCAACAAGAGAAGCCACCGCAATGAGAAGCCCGCTCACCAAAACGAAGAGTAGCCCGCACTCGTTGCAACTAGAGAAAAGCCGGCGCGCAGCAATGAAGACCCAACGCAGCCAAAAAAATAAATTAAAATAAATAAAATAAATAAATTTCAAAAAAATAATAAAAATTAAAAAAATAAAAACAGACCTTGGACCTGCCACTTCTCTCCATCTCTGCAGCTTCCACGCAGGTGCAAGCTGCCACTTTGCCCCTCTGGATGACTCCACAGCTTCCCTACTGGCCTCCCCTTAAGAGTCCCTTCTCCACCCAGCAGCCAAAGTGAGACTTCAAAAAGGGAACTCAGACCCCATCACTCACTCCTCTGCTTAACACCTTTCAGTGGCTTGCGTCCCACCGTTCTTAGATCCCCTCCAAACCCTTACTGCAAGGCCCTGTGCGTCCCCGAGCCTGGCTGCTTCTCTCGACCCGTTTCTGACCATGCCTGCCCTCATTTACCAGCCACAGAGCCTTGGTTCTGAGTCAAACAGGACAAGCTCATTTGTTCCTCAGGGCTTTTGCACATGCTGTTTCCTTTGCTCTGGGCCTGACAAACCCCTACTTATCTACCACATCTTAGTTTAAAGGTTGCCTCCTCAGGGAGGCCCTCCCTGACCACCTGATTCCCCCATGCCAGCACCCAGCTTGATGCCTCTATAGCACTTTTATTCCTATTTGTAATTGTGTTGTAAGCAGCTTTTGGCAGGAAAGAGCTCTTTACAGGGAGGTCCCTTTTGTCCCGTCACTAACCTTAAACCAGGCACCCCCATGCGCTACTCATCTCTGGCCCTGGCACACCTTTCAAATCTTTTGGCCACACGATACCTTGCCTGATCTGTTGGCTCTTTCCGTAGATCAGAGGAAGTAGAAATGAAGAATAAGTAATTCACAGATGACCAGATCTGTTCCCTCACTTCCCCTTTGGTAATCTCACGAACAAACTGTGAACAAGAGAGCACCTAAAGAACAATCACAAGAGGGACTTCCCTGGTGGCACCATGGTTAAGAATCCGCCTGCCAATGCAGGGGACACGGGTTCGAGCCCTGGTCCGGGATGATCCCACATGCTGCGGAGCAACTAAGCCTGTGCGCCACAACTATTGAGCCTGCGCTCTAGAGCCCGTGAGCCACAACTACTGAGCCTGTGTGCCACAACTAATGAAGCCTGTGCACCTAGAGCCCGTGCTCCGCAACAAGAGGAGCCACTGCAATGAGAAGCCCGCGCACCACAACGAAGAGTAGCCCCCGCTCGCTGCAACAAAAACCCAAGGCAGCCAAAAATAAATAAATAAATAAAATAAAATAAAAAAAAAAAGAATCACAAGAAGTCGACAAGCCTGCACACAGTGGGGGATAGAGATGACTCTGACCCCCTATCTGAATGATTAACTTAGACTATGTCCTTTTTTTTTCTTCAAAAACTTTCCTGCCTGAGCATAATCTTTGGAGCAGGTTTGTGGGGGTCACTGAGTCCACGATCTCCCCAGATTGCCGGCATTCCGATTAAAAGGAACTTTCCTGTCTACCAACATCTGTCTCTCTCTCTCGAGTACTGATTTTTGAGCAGCGTGCAGCTGGACCCGATTCGGTAACAGTGTGTGTGTGTATATAAATATATATACTTAACTTGCTTGTTGTTTTTCTCCTCTTATAGACTGAGCTTCATGAGGGTGGAGACCACATCTATTTGGTTCCAACAATGTCACCAGCATCTGTCCTGGAGCATGGCATATATAGACAGTGTTTAGATATATTTCTATTTTCTAAATGAATGAATATAACATAATAAAATAGCTACAATTTGCTGAGTGCTTACAACTTCCCAAGCACAATGCCAAGCACTTAACATAGAATCTCATTTAATCTTCAACGATAACCCAATGAGATGGGTGTTACTATCCCCATTTTAGAGATGAGTAAACTGAGGTTCAGAGAGAAGAGCTGATAAGACCAAGGTCACACAGCCAGGCAGTCAGTGGCTAGGCTGAAATTAGAACTAAGCTTACTCTGACTCCCAAAGCTGGACTTTTCAATCACTATAGAATTCCTAATACCTTGAGGAGTTTTATGACACTTTTTCCACCCTTCCCTACTTTACTGTATGAGGAATATTTCACCCGTGGGCAGCAGGCCTATCAAAGGTAGCTTGAGAGTCTGAGATGGCATTTCAGGTGAGCTCAGTCTGGCCAGTCTTGTAAAGTCAGGCAAAGTCCAGTTATCTGAACAACCAGAGCAGAGCAGAGCAGACAAAGGGCGAACGAAAATAACTCCCCTCACGGAGTCATTCCCGATTGTGCCTGGGAGGCTTTGCAGGACATTTGAGACGCTCTACAGCACGGAGCATCTCCCTATTGCTTTACGTCCAGCACAAACCTTGATGAAAAAGAATAGGTTGGTGGAAGTAGCTGGCCCTAAACAGTTCTGCAGGCGGAGGGAACTTGGTTTAGATTAAAATAAGATAATGCAAACGGCTCTTTTTTTCGGATGTTCTGAGCCCTCAGTCAAGATCCTTACATGGGGCTTCCCTGGTGGCGCAGTGGTTGAGAATCCGCCTGCCGATGCAGAAGACACGGGTTCGTGCCCTGGTCCGGGAAGATCCCACATGCCGCGGAGCAACTAAGCCCGTGAGCCATGGCCGCTAGGCCTGCGCGTCCGGAGCATGTGCTCCACAACGGGAGAGGCCACAACAGTGAGAGGCCTGCATACCGCAAAAAAAAAAAAAGATCCTTACATGGATTTGTATCCACCCAAAGTCCTTTCAGGTGGGAACTCTTCCTATCCCCATTTTACAGGTGAGAAGATGGAGAGAGACAGGGGTCTGCTCCAACTTGCACAGCCTGTAAGTGGTGGATCTGGGGTTCCAACTGAGGTAGGTAAAGATCCAGAATTCTCTTTCCTATACCATCAGGAATACAGCCATCCCATGAGCCCCCAACCCTTTTCTAAAGACCTATTGCATTGCCCGATGGTAGATTCATATGCAGATTCCTAAATACCATGAAATGGCCAAGATGAAACAGGTACTGTGGATCACAGACAGCTGATGTGCAGTCCAAGCCTGTCAACCAGTGAGTGTAAGGTAAGGCTCTCTGAATTCAGGGGTGGGGAGAGACAGTCACATACACATTTAATCCACATCTCCTTTGCTTCAAGATGCCCTAGTTACAACAAAGATCTAGTTATATCAAAGATAATCATCTCTGACAATACCACTGTCTTCTAAAGGCCAAGAAGGTCAACAGAATGAGCTAGCCTGTATAAAAGCACCCCAGCCTCAAAGATGCCTTGCTTTTCCCATCTGTGAAATAGGAATTTCAGGAGTAGGGTCTAGTTGCATCTAAGATTGCTTTTTTTTTTTTTTTTTTTTTTTTTTTTTTTTTTTTGTGCTATGCGGGCCTCTCACTGCTGTGGCCTCTCCCGTCGCGGAGCACAGGCTCCGGACGCGCAGGCCCAGCAGCCATGGCTCACGGGCCCAGCTGCTCCGCGGCATGTGGGATCTTCCCGGACCGGGGCACGAACCCGTGTCCCCTGCATCGGCAGGCGGACTCTCAACCACTGCGCCACCAGGGAAGCCCTAAGATTGCTTTTAGTCCCAAAGTTCTCTCCTCCAACCTCTGAGTTTGCTCTTCTCTGAGTCTGCAATGCCCTTTCTCTCTCCTATCTGTGCTAAGTTTTACTCATCCTCCGGGACTCAGCTCAGGGCTCACCTCCTCTGGGAAGCCTGCCTGCCTGCCTGCAAACCCTAGTCTGGGTCATGTGCGTCCCTGGAGCTCTGGGGCTTATTTCTATCCTGGGACACATCGCTGTTTGTCAAAATTGCCTGCTTATACATCCAACCTCCCCTTCAGCCTCTGAGACTCTTGAGGGCAAGGATTCTGTCCTAGACAACTTCTTTCCTTCAACAGCCAGCACGGTTCCTGACACTCAAGAAACACCCAGCATGGGTGCACTGTATACGCAGCACCATAATCTCCAGCACGGGGCTTCCCTGGTGGCGCAGTGGTTGAGGGTCCGCCTGCCGATGCAGGGGACACGGGTTCGTGCCCCGGTCCGGGAAGATCCCACATGCCGTGGAGCGGCTGGGCCTGGCAGCCATGGCCGCTGAGCCTGCGCGTCCGGAGCCTGTGCTCCGCAACGGGAGAGGCCACAACAGTGAGAGGCCCGCGTACCGAAAAAAAAAAAAAAAAAAAAATCTCCAGCATGGTTATTATTCCTAGGAGAATCTGACCCAAACGGCCACAGGGAATTGAGCAAAATGAATGCCACGGCAAGTCTAATGCCATGGTGGGGTGGGAATGGATAATCAATTTTGTCTACACATCTCCTCGATGTTCAAAAATGCCAAATGAAGAAAAAAACCAAACTGTAAAAATAGTACCTTTTTTGTTCGTGCATTTCCCACTATTTTAGGACAACGTAAAACAACAGGATTGAAGAAAAACATCAAGCCAGGCTGTGCTCTTGGCCTTGACACAAACTCGCTCTGTGACCTTGCATAAGTTATCTTCCCTCTCTGAGTCCTACATGCTTCATCTTTAAGAAAGGGAGATGGACCAGGGTATTCACCAAGTGCTCTGATTCATATATATTCCTCAGGCATAGAGCCATGTTTTTCTCACATGGGTTTCCTGGTGACAAATTAAGGTTTTTTTTTTTTTTCCCCTGGGTAATTCTCTCATTTTTCCGTGTTCAAAGACACACAAACTGCTCACAATTCCCTGCTGTTGTGAGAGCAATTTGCCTTCATTATACTAAAGCTTTCAGCATTTATTGAAACCACTTTTTATATGGAAAGAAACTGTTCCTGATGTGATCACAGGAGATAAAGCTGCTATTTCACATTTCAAAAAGGAATCAGAATGCTCCCTACTAAAGTAGGTACTGATTACAATTTATGGCAAGGGCTGAAAACTGCTTTTATCGTCCTCTTTCATCTGTCCAGAATTATTATTTCTATTTAGGACAGGAATGCCTAAAGGGGTGGAGGGTGAACGTGAAGAAAGCTCTTTGGTGTGATGCTTACGCTTCATTTTGTGTTTCTTTCACGAATCACATTATCTTGGGTTGACCAGATAGCTCATTTGTATGACCTCCCCTTGCTTTCATTCAACTAGGAACCAAAAAATATAGGCGGGATAATAGAGGACTTGGGAAATGGGCCTGTTTTACCCATTAAGGCCTGAGGCCTACAAGCTTTTTAAGAGCCCATGAAAACATCTGGGAGCTAAAAACAATATATTGGCTCCAAAATAATAAAACTGCACAAGCAAAATTAATAAAGCCTTTAAAATGATATAATAAAAATGCATTTAAGGGCTTCCCTGGCAGCGCAGTGGTTAAGAATCCACCTGCCAATGCCTGGACACAGGTTTGAGCCCTGGTCAGGGAAGATCCCAGATGCCGCAGAGCAACTAGGCCCATGCGCCACAGCTGCTGAGCCTGCTCTCTGGAGCCTGTGAGCCACAACTGCTGAGCCCGCGTGCCACGGCTGCTGAAGCCCACGTGCCTAGAGCCCGTGCTCTGCAATGAGAGAGGCCACTCCAGTGAGAGGCCCACGCACCGCAATGAGGAGTGGCCCCCACTCGCCGCAGCTAGAGAAAGCCCACGTGCAGCAACGAAGACCCAACGCAGCCAAAAATTAATTAATTAACTAAAATAAATAATAAAAAATGCATTTCATTTGTATGATGCGATGTGAGTTTGGTGCTCCAAAATAAGACTTCTTAGGGCAAACCAAGGTCTTAAAATGGCCTTCCATAGGATGAGTTGATGAATGGACAAGTTGATAGATGAAAAGACAAATGAATGGATGGATTCATCAACAGGTGAGTGGACGAAAAGATGGCTGGATGAATGGACAGCTGCATATAAGGACAGCTGAACAGACAGGTGGATAGATGGCCAGATAAACCGATGGATTGATGAATGGGCGGACAAGGATGGACGGATAGATGGATGGACGGGTGGATGGTTGGTAGGACAGGTGGACGGGCGGACAGATAGATGGATGGATGAAGTTACTTGCCCGATATCTCTCAGTGAGTTAGTGAACGTGCCCTGATTCCTCACTTTCAAGCTGTTATTAAAGCCACTTAAATTGAGTCACAGTTCCTCAAGCACAAGGACTGGAAGGGTCCCGAGAGATCACCTAGTACAACCTGCTCATTCTACAGATGAAAAAACTGAGGGTCAGAGAAAGGAAGAGACTCAGCTGACGGCACATTTCCTTTACTCTAATCAAGCAGGAGGTTGTTACTTAAATGTTTGCCACTTGGAGAGACCTGGCACAAGCCTATTTCTCAGGCACTCTATATATTTATAGGACAGTGTTTCACAACTGATGGCAACTTGCTGCTAAACCGACAGGTCTCTGTCTTGCCAAGCCTCACAATTCTTCCTGCACACTTTCCCTGCTGTCTCCTGAAAAAGGCAGCATGGTGAATGGCAGTGCTGTGTCTGGGTCCAAACTACTTTGTAGACTCGGCTCAGGAGAAACACCTCTGATTAATTCATGCTCAGGCCATCTTATTTTTAGCACATACTCTGTCCCTTCCTGAGTCCTTCAGGTATCAGGTGAAACATGGTAGGAAAAAAAAGAAGCTCTTGGTCTCCTAACCTACTGGACTTGTCTGTGACTTTTCTCTTGGTGACAGCATTTTGGTTTTCCTTTGGGAGGCCTCCACTCCTCCCTCTTAATCCATGTGTTGGGGGAGCTCAGGCCTGGCCAATCAGGTCCTACATCACTCCAGCTCCAGTGATTGGTTCAAAGGTGAGCACATAAACCAAGTCTGACTATATGGTACACAGATATATTAGCCTACTTAATCCTCTCTACCACCCTATGAAATAGGTACTCTCATAAATCTTTTGTAAAGATGAGGAAACTGAGGCATGGAGAGGTTCAATAACTTGCCTGAGACTGTACAGCTGATAAGTGTCAGAGACGCAACTTGAACCCAAGTGGCCTGATTTCAAGACAGTGTGCCTAATCTTGCAATATCCTGCCTTTAATATTTGGTGTATACTCTGTCTTCCAAAACTACCAGTTGATGGGTTTTATCGTAGATGCTGAAAAAAATATATGTTTGCTCCCATTAAGTGCTTAGTTTACAACTTCAAAGTGACTTAATCCTCGGTGAATTGGACTGAATGAAATCAAGTAATTTCATACATATGACAACTCACTTTTCTGGAACTTTACTTCCTGGTAGCCTCAGCTACGTGGAAGCTGCTAAGAACTAAGAACGAGTGAAAAATGAAAGCTTACAGTAAAAAATGTTGCAAAGGGTGGGCGCTAAAGCTGGTGGAAGCTGTCCATAGAAGAATCCCTCACTCTGATTCTGCACACTATTTTTACATGAATGTCACCTATCTTCTCAGCTTAAAGTAATTTAGAAAATGGCAATCTGGGAGGCACTCAGTGTAGCATTGTGCGGTCATTGACTCCTGAGTTAGACTGATCTAGAAGCAAATTCCAGCCATGAAACTGACAGGTAAAGGAGTTTGCCTCTCTGGGCCTCAGTTTCCTCATCTGTAACATGATGGCAATAATAGTATCTACCGCACATCATTGCTACGAGAAGGAAATTAAATGGTTGGTATAAAGTGCCCAGCATACAGTAGGTCATTGATAAATTATATCCATTATGATTGGCCAATGATAAGTTTTTCATCCCTTCTCAGGCTCAGTTTCCTCATATATAAACTATAGATTATAAAAGGAGCCCTCCTGGGGTATTTCTCAAGGTTGCTGGATAGAGTAGTAAGATAACAGAAAAAAAAATGCCTTTTAAGTGGCCAAATGCTACTTAAGTGTAAGGTACAGTTATTACTTCTAGAGCAGTAGGAATTATACTATTGTTAACACTTGGTACAATTAATCATCATTATGACTACTGCTATTATTATCGCTGCTGCTACTATAAAAGAATATAATATTAGTCCTTAGGTTCCTGCAATATTTCACGATAACCTCCTGGATTAAGAGTGACCACACTTGAAATGAACACCCAGAATTGTGGCCTCTCTATCGAACCTGAACCAATAGCACCTCCTTTGTACCTGAAATGAATTTAACAAGGGTCCCTTGGCATGAGGAGATACAGACATAAACTGAGTATAGACAGGTGAGGACCTAGCATAGCAGTTCCCAAGCACATGGCAATTGTACAATAAATTCTATATCATGGATGAGTATGAGAGGTAGATTAAAGATGGCGGCCAAAACTCTGCCATGAAGAATGAGGTTTGTTTCCCCTCCCCTTGAATCTGAGCTAGCCTTGTGATTTGTTTTGACCAACAGAAAGCAACGTGCAATTTCTAAAGCCATCCCTTGCAAGATCTTCAGCTTTTGCCTTTGCTCTTGGAACACTCCTGCATAGAATCCAGCTGCCATGCTGGGGGAAGCCCAAGCCACATGGAGAGGCCACGTGAGGGAAAAACTAAGGTGCTCTGGTGATAAGCAGCTCAAGTTGCCCAAAATATGGATAAGCCCCTTAGACGTTCCAGACCAGTCAAGCTGCCTGATGACCATGGCTCTGTCCAACAGTATATGGACCAGAAGAATCTCCAAGCTGAGCCCTGTTAAACCACTGAATCGTTGAAGATGACAGATGGTTGCTATTTTCAGCCACTAAGATTGGGGGGTGGTTTCTTATGCAGCAATAGCTATCTGAAACAAAGTGGGTGTCAGTGCTCCAGTGAGATGTTCCTAACCCAGCTTCAAGGGGTGGGGATGGCTTCCCAGAAGAGACAGCATGTGGAAGTCATACAGGACTTATGGGTGATGCAGGCACAAAAGGGCCCTGGCTCTCACACGAGTCAACCCTCTTCTCTACATGACACTTTTGAGTCCAAGGCGGGTAAGTAACAAGAACCAGGATTTTTAAATCTTTTCTCACCTGAATAATTGTTTCTCCCCTTTAGGGATCAGCCCCACTTCCCCGGCTTTAAATCAAAATGACAGAGCCTCCAAATTTGTTCAGGTGCTCGCGCATTTATAAAAATGTCTTTTGCTGGAAAAGTCCCAGTATGTCTAATTTCTGCCCCAAGCACATGTTTATAGTTAAGCTATATTATGTCATTTAATTTACCCTGCAATGTCAGGCCTCCATGAAACCGAGAGCCAGTGATAATACATATAAGATCTTTTTTGGACAGTCTGATCAGGGACCGGGAGGAGGGGAGGGGGGGCATTTAATCATCATTTGTCCAAATTTATATTCTTTTCCTCTGAGCTCTGCTGCTTTTTCTGTGTTCTAGCCACTGCAGGGAGGACAAAGAAAGCCTTTCAAAGCACCTGACCAGGTTTGAGGAGGCAAGTGTGTGGATTGGTTGGAGGTCTGAAACACTGTTGGAAGGGTCAAGGTCTGGGAATCCGTGGACTTTTGAGCAGACTCAGAGCATCAGCCTCGCTTCCACTGTGTTTGGAGAGATTGTGCCAGGAGGGGTGGGCTGGGCTGAATGGAATTCAAATGGTTCCAGACCTTCCAATGCCCACTTTCTTCTCAGTTCTCAACACTCTGACCACAACGGCTTTCTGTTAGTTCTTTGAATGCCCCCAAACTCTGGCGACTTACCCTGGCCAAGGCCAGAGCTGGATCCTGGCTGCTAACACATCCCTGGCTCAGCCTGGCCCCCTGCAAGAGCAAAAGTGGGGGAGAGGGCTGATGGCAGGGATAATTCAAGTCAGGGAGGCCGGCCCTGCGCACGGCAAACCTGGGCTGGTGCGCAGGAGGCTGGGTGTGATCGATCCCATGCTTCACGGGGCACATTTATTTGGCTCATTAAGGGAGTTAACTAGATTTCCAGGAAAAGAAGACCTGGGAGACCGGGACTGCCCCTGGGGTGGGAACACAGAGTAGACTCCCACGGCACCCATATACCACAGAGAGGCAGTGGATTCTTTTAAAGTCCCTCAGACTCAAATAGAAATCCCAGCTCTGGGTCTTTCTAGAGCTGTGTGACCTTGAGCAAATCCCTGACCCTCTCCAAGCCCCAGGGGTGACTGCTGTCAAGTGGGCATAATAGTCTCTAACCCGCTGGACCATGATGGGGGCTTAAATGGGAGCAAAGGGCGTAGCGTGTGTCTGGCATATAAATGGTAAGCATAATTATTATGAACAAAGGAATCATAAAAGGTCATGGTTTAGGGGTCAAATAATCCAGGCACACTTGACTGATGCATCAGACATCTCCAGGTACAGTGGGTAGAGCTTCTGAGGCAGTAGGCAGGGGTGTAGCCCAAGTATTTGTATCTTTAAAGGCTCCCCAAGGGATTTTAACCCCTCTTAAGTCCATTTTGAAAACTACTGATTCAGCCCAGGCTGCTAAATTTAGAGATGGAGAAACTGAGGCCCAGAGAGGGACAGCGATGGGTCCAAGGTCACACAGCACATCTTCACACACACACAGCTCCAGAATGCAGATGTCTGACCCCTGGTTGGGTGGTCTTTCTGCTAGTCCATGCCAAGGAGTTAGGTTAAACCAAGGTGCCTGGCTCTGGCTAAGACCCCGTGGGTAGTGTGAGGGCTGCCCTCACATACTCAGCTCATACTCTTCAGAGGTTATAAATACTCTCAGGGTCCCCGGCTCTCTTTTTAACCTCTTCATGTATACAGCGCCCCGGGAGAATATCTGAAGTTCTTTGGAAACTCTTTATCTTGTTTATTATCACACACTGACAAGCTGAACCCTTTCTCTCCTGTTGCAGGGCTGAGCCATCACTTTTACCCCATTATGCAAATAACGAGTGATGGCTGCAGGGGATGCAGCCCACCCAGCACATGGATGGATATTTGATGGATCAATGAATGAATGTGCCGAATCAGTGAATAAATGAAAAATCACCAAGAGTAAGTTCCTTGAGGGCTGGCATTGGTTTTTGTTCCAGGGCCTGGAGCAGAGCCTACACAGTAGACACTCATTAAATATTTGCTGTCTGTGGTGGAATCAGTGAATTTCCAGCACCCTCCTGGGAAAGACAGATGCCTAAATAACAACTGAGACTAGTACAGGCTTATTACTACAGCAGGGGTGCCAGCCTGGGGCCTTGGGGCCAGCACAGGGAGAGGGAGGGGGAGGGGACGCATTAGGGAAGGGACCCCAGAAGTGGGTACACGATATTGGAGACTGGGGAGGGAACCAGTGAAGACAGCCTGACTTGGGTTAATTCTGGGCCTTGTTCCAGTCACAGAGGCCCAAGAAACAGAAAAGCAAGTTACAGACCAATATGGAGAGCATGGTACCAGGTTGTACGAATTCAAAGTGTATATGCTGGGACTTCCCTGGCAGTCCAGGGGTTAAGACTCCGCGTTTCCACTGCAGGGGGCGCGGGTTTGATCCCTGATCAGGGAGCTGAGATCCCCCATGCCGCGTGGTACTGCCAAAAAAAAAAAAAAAAAAAAGAGTGTATATGCCCAAATTGAGGGTCATTCTATAAAATAATGGGCCAGTCCTCTTCCAAAATGTCAATGTCAGGAAAAAGCGAAGCCAAGGAACCATTCCTCATCTGAAAAATAGGACTCATTTTCTTTTTAAAATAAATTTATTTATTTTATTTATTTATTTTTTGCTGCATTGGGTCTGTTGTTGCGCATGGGCTTTCTCTAGTTGCGGCAAGTGGGGGCTACTCTTCATTGCGGTGCGCGGGCTTTTCATTGTGGTGGCTTCTCTTGTTGCAGAGCACGGGCTCTAGGCACGCGGACTTCAGTAGTTGTGGCACACGGGCTCAGTAGTTGTGGCTCGCAGGTTCTAGAGCACAGGCGCAGTAGTTGTGGCACACGGGCTTAGTTCCTCCACGGCATGTGGGATCTTCCCGGACCAGGGCTCGAACCCGTGTCCCCTGCATTAGCAGGCAGATTCTCAACCACTGCACCACCAGGGAAGCCCAGGACTCATTTTCAATATCACTAGCCTCTCAAAGTTGTTTGTGACCATCTAATACAATAACGGGTACACTCTTCCACATGGACACAAGTAAACGACTATTTTTATTACTACTTAGAATAAAACTACTCCAGGACCTGAAAGAGGTAATTTGTTTGTGGCCAAACGTCATTAACTGATTGTGCAAGTTTATGCTTTATGGACATAGTGGGTATATAACTTACGTACATACACACACTCAGATACATCTATATAATTCTCTGCAATTCAGGGTGTATTTTCCCACATGCCTAAGAGAATGCAGCACCAATATAGTTGCCATAAGTGAAATCAGTGACATTGCTCTCAGCAGGCCCTGATGGAGCTCTCTTGTCTGTGTCTATGAAGTCTGGAATGGCTCTTGAAGGTTTTCTTCAAGTGCACACTTAGGGGGCCCATGAAAGAGCATCTACTAATTTTTTTTTTCTTCTAGAAATGAGGGTGGGTGAGACCAAGCCAGTTTGCTTTGTGTAGATATTAGCCAGGATCGCAGGCAGTGCTCTGGGAATTGGCAGCTCCCAGCCCTGATCCCTTGGAGAGAGCTGCCCGCTTGCCTGGAAATCATCAGGGCAACACGAGAGAGGATGGAGGAGAGAAGAAAAAAACTTGCATTTTTGACTCATACTTGAGTTTGAAGAATGACTAGTTGTTGGGACTTCCCTGGTGGCGCAGTGGTTAAGAATCCGCCTCTGCCAATGCAGGGGACACGGGTTTGAGCCCTGGTCCGGGAAGATCACACATGCCACAGAGCAACTAAGCCCGTGCACCACAACTACTGAGCCTGTGCTCCAGAGCCCGCGAGCCACAACTCCAGAAGCCCGGGCACCTAGAGCCAGTGCTCTGCAACAAGAGAAAGCCCGCACACAGCAACAAAGACCCAACGCAGCCAAAAATAAATAATAAAATAAATTAATTCAAAACAAAACAAAAAAGAATGGTTAGCTGTTAAGTTCTTTCAGGACAAGGATATGTTTTATTCATCTATCTCTAGCCCGTGCCAAGTACCCGATGCAGAGTAGAAGTTCTTGAAGGATGAGAAAGTGGTCTTGAATGATTGAATGAATGAATGAATCCTAATCCACCACCATTTAGCCACGTGAGCCTCAGTCAGCTTCCTAATCTATAACTAAATGGCTGTAACAGTCACCTTTGAAGTTCTGCTAATAATTAAGCAAAATCCTACAAATGAAGCCATAGCAGGGATTCTAGGGCATTATACGAGCTTGTTTCCTTCTCAGCCTTTCCAGAGGTCTACTTTCTTGGGGAAGAGGGCAGGGGCACAGTGGAGAGACAGACAGATAAGACCCGGACTTTGCCCTCTGGAAGCTCCAGACGGCAAGAGGCCTCACAGAGGACCAGGCCACACCCAAGTTGTTCCTTGTCTGGGCTTTTGTGGCTGATGTGAGATGAACCTTGCTCATAAAAAACTGGCCAGGGAGTGATGGCTTCACCCACCCAGATCCCTGCATTCTGCTTAGAACCTCAATTTTATTAAATAAGATAATAAAATACCTTAAAGCGGGAAGCATAGTTTAGATCTGGATGCTGTAAAGTCAATACACCTCTGTGAATTCCCACAGACCGTTTTATCTGTGGGGTCCATGCAGTTGTGAATTCTGTCCCCACTAGTAAGGTAATTTATACACCAAGCCCCTCTTCCTCTATCGAGACTCTTGGGAAAGGTCATTCATTCATTTATTCATAGCTGCATCTATAGCGAGTACCTAATTTGTGTCAGGCACCGTGCTAGCTCTTGATGAACAATTCTTTCTTTATTTCCAATAGATGAAAAAGGTACAGTTATTTTCCCTGCCCATGCTTTTTCCACAAGGCACAAACAACCTGCCAAGGTTATGCAGCTAGTAAGTAATGAAGCTGGGTTTCAGACTCTGGTCTCTGTGCCCCTAAACTCTGAGCTCTCGGCCACTGCCCTACACCCAGTGAGCACCTGCTGACCGCACGACGCACCATGGTCTGAGCCAGATGTTGGTGACACAGGCTTGAGGAGTTCTTAGTCTGGAAAGAAGGCAATCATGCCTTAAGAGGCATGCTGATATTAAGCTTTTCCTTAGCATTAATTAAGAATGATGACACTTCAGCAGTCATTCAACCAACAACTGTGCAGTTATTGAGCTTCAGTTTTCTGGAGATGGACTGTTGAGAGGTGGGGACTGAGAAAGAAATGCGATCTATTCCCTGCCTTGGAGGACCTCATTGTCCTGAAGGGGAGAAAGGCTTTCCAACGCTTGCATCTGTGGGGAGGTGATTAATGATGATGATAATCCATTGATCGTGCACCCCACAACCAGACACCTGCTATGTCCTAGCACAAGTCTAGGTCCTGAACTCGAAATCACTCCATGTGGGTACACACCGATAGTGCATCCTTCTGACTCTTCTGTGACATCAACGGTAGGTCTAGATACATGTTTAATTAATGAGAAGGGTGATGATGATATATGTTATATTGTGTACGTTCCTATGCTTATAGAGCTCCTACTATGGGTACCAACCACTGTTCTACAAGCTTTATAGGATTAACTCACGGCTCCTTGCTACAATCCTATGATATGGGTCCATCTGTCATGCTCACTTCACAGTTGAGGAAACTGAGACCTAGAGAGTTTAAATAACTTGCCTAAACTTACACCGTTGAATTAACAAGAGAGGTCTGAGGCTTTCTTTAAAAACCACCACAAGAAAATGTTGTTTCTAATGCCAATGCAAGTAACAGTATGCAAATTAGCCCCAGCACGTCATTTTTTATTTATGCCATAAATTAGGCAAATTTCCCTTCCAAAGCCCTGGAAAATGAGGCCTGATTCCACATATTTTGCATTCATTTTCAAGGTGGTTGGCCCGCAGTTAGCTTTACAACTCAGTAAACCTGCTCTAAAGCAGGGCACAGAGGTGCAGGCCTGATCAGCAGGCTTTGGGGAATGAGAAGTGGGAGAAGCACTGGCCCTCTCCCTGTGCAAATCACTTTATAGTTTAGTGGTGCCCTTCCACATTCAGGGCTGCCATGTACAGTTGCATAGGTTGTGCACTGCTTAACTTCAGGGGAGCCTTTCACATACACTACAGTATGAATAGTGCCTCCTGCAGTTGTGCATGGAAGTGACCATATGCATTGCATTCTCACAAGCTACCCTGTGGAGGGAGGCTGAGGAAGTACTCTATTCTCGTTTTGCAGATGGAAACCAGGGAGTTGAGCTGATGAGAGGACTTCCTCCAGCATCACACAGCATATAAATGGCAGAGCTGGGATCCACATTCAGGCCTGTCTCAGTCCTAACCCAGGGCTGAGTTCACCACTCTCAGAAAGTTCACTCTGAGTACGTTCTTTTAAACACCTCCTCCCCGTTTCCATAATGTTAAAGCTTTGGAGAAATCACAACCTTATATAATAGCCGCGTTACTAAAACCACCCATAGAACAACATGTTTGAAAAAGCACACCCTGTTTTCCCACTGGCCTCCATCATTGCTTCTAAAGACATTGTTGTTGGGCTTCCCTGGTGGCACAGTGGTTGAGAATCTGCCTGCCAGTGCAGGGGACACGGGTTCGAGCCCTGGTCCGGGAAGATCCCGCGTGCCGCGGAGCGGCTGGGCCCGTGAGCCACAATTACTGAGCCTGCGCGTCTGGAGCCTGTGCTCCGCGACAGGAGAGGCCGTGATAGTGAGAGGCCCGCGCACGGCGATGAAGAGCGGCCCCCGCTCGCCGCAACTGGAGAAAGCCCTCGCACAGAAACGAAGACCCAACACAGCCGTAAATAAATAAAAATAAATAAAGACATTGTTGTCATTCCGGAAGAACCTTTCACAAGGATGGGGAGGGCTCCTGGGACCCTATCTTGAAGTTTCTCTTCACTTTCTACCCTAGCTTGATTTTCGGAGATGATGGATCACCTTGAAATGCCGAAATACACCAGTTTAAGAGGACCCCTCTCATCAACTTCCACCCTAAATTGTTTTTTCCTAAGTTTACCCAAATGATGTAAAAGATTGTATATTTCTTACATATGCTTTTTCCTATGCCTCCCAAATTTGAGCCATTCATGGCCGAAGAACTTTCTCCCTCCCTTCCTCCTTTCCTTCCTTCCCTCCTCTCACTCATCCACTCAACAAAACGGCTGAGCACAGAGAGATAATAAGAGTCAACCCAATCAACAGACACTTACAACACACTGTGATTCTTCCCAGCTCCCTCAGATGTGTTTATCAGTGAGGTCACAGCTTGATGAATATGGATGTACTGGAAAACGAGTTCCAGAGCAACATCCTCACAGTTAGAAGGGGTGAGGAAGCAACTATCGAGGGAAGCGGAACAAGTGTGTGAGATGTCATTAGCAGTGATCACGCAACCCAAAGTATAGACCTGAACGGCCCCTTGTTACGCCCCATGCGTGCTTATCACCCCAGCCGCACGTGACTGGATCAAACACAAACAGCCAACCTTCAGCCTGAGTAGGACAGGCTATATTCCTCTTAGGAACCTGAACCAGGAAACATGAAGAGGCTGAGTGTTCGGAGGTCTGTCTGGACTGCCATGGTCTAGAGCAGTACCATCCAATAGAGCTTTCTGTCAAGATGGAAACCTGCTTTCTCCATGCTGTCCAATATGGCAGCTGCTGGCCACACAGGTCTACTGAGTACTTGAAATGTGGCTACTGGGACTGAGGCACTCAAATTCTAATTTGATTTAATGAATTCAAATCTAAAATTAAATAGCCACATGTGACCAGTGCTTTCCACAGAAGGCGGCACACCTGTAGAGTTGGAGCTGGAAGCAGGGTGGGTATGAGCCCCTGTATCCACCCATCTTGCCCTCACCTCCAGCCCCTGGATCAGCCCTGGTGTCCTCTCTGCCCAAAGCTGGCCCTGACCACATCATCTATGCCTCCTGCGACCCCTCCCTGGCTCTCTACACCCCACGCCCCTCGCTGGGTTTCTCAATCAGCCACTCTCTACAACCTATGGTGAGGGCAAGGAAGCCCAGGAGGGGCACCTGGCCTGGGAACCTGCACCTCTCTGAGCCTCCTTGGCTTACTCTTGCCTGCTTGACTTGAGCCATCTGGTTGGATGGCACCATTCCCAGGTGCAAGCTGGTCCACTGATGCCTCGAAGATTCAGGTGCCAAGTCAGCACAGGAGGGAGGGAGAGCTTGATTTCAGCTTCTGCTGAAGCTCCTTTTATGCAGCCACTCCACCATGGCCACATAATGTAAATATCCAATGTGGGTAAGGGATGCCACGGGTTTAATGGAGACAGGTGCCCTTAAAGCTTTCACGGCCACATCTCCTTGGGTCTCAGGACATACACTTCAGGACAGCTGGGATTCTATGGTTCTTAGAGAGGAGGGAGTCACTTTAGAATGGGAGTGAGGACACACGAGTCAGACGTTCCAGTCCTGGCTGTGCTATACTCACTTGCAGTGGGATTCTGAGTGAGTCAGTCCCTTCTCATCTTTGGGTCTCTTTCCTCAATAAAATGAAAATATCAGGGGGAGGGTTGAGGCAAGTGGGGAGCCTGAAGAACTGCTACTATCTGATGAATATTACAGACCCCAGGAAGGGCAGCTTGTTTATTTTTTTTGCAGAGCATCTCTATACCAAGCCCCCCTCCATCTCATGATGCCTGGGAAGTGGGCAGAGAATAGACCATTACCCCCAAATGAGGCCCAGTGCTGGCTCAGAGTGACAAAGCAGCTTGTCCAAGGTCATACATCAAATGAAAAGCAACAGAGTTACACTCAGGTTGTTCTGACTCTAGAGCCTGGGTTTTCGTGCACTTTGCTATTCTTTCCCAGTTTTCAGCTGGGCATTTGCTGTTTTTGCAGCTGCCAGGGAGCCAAGAGAAAGCAGAGTCTACAACAAGCAGTGTGGTGTCCAGAAAGTTCCTAATATTAAATGAGCTAAGCCACAGGGTAAATAATTGCAACCAATATTCCCCTTGGAAAGAAAGATGCCCTCAGCAAGCACTCAATGAATGGTCCATCTTGTGGCCATGTGTCTGCACAAAGGTGGGGTTTTTTCTCCTTACAAAATTTCTCTCCTCCCTCATCTTCTAATTTTCCTTTCTCCTTTTCCTATCTGTAGAATTCTTCAGTGAGTTCACATCTATTATCTCATTGATTTTCCTCATGGCAATCCTATGAGGTAGGACACTATTATTAGTCTCATTTTTCAGATGAGGAATCAAGGCTCATACCCGCTGCCTAAGACCACACAGATGTAGGAGAAGGAGTCGGGAATGAAATTCAGATCTCAGGACTCTACCACCTCACCGCTAAGATTAAGATGAAAGGTCATTTAACAGGGTAAATAAATGCGCTTACACTGGGTTAGATACAGGCTGAGAGAGCTATGGATGAGTATGATTCAGCTGAGGTTTTTGGAAAGTTCATTGTCTAGTGAGGCATGTAAACTGGTAACTCATCAGTGCGTGAGTTATGCATAACAGGGGAATAGAACGCGTTGAGCAGGGAGACAGAAGATCATCCATAACTGGTATAAGGAGGAGACAGAGGCAAGGGAAGGTCTTATAGAAAAAGACAATTAGGGACTAGGTTTTGAAGGATGAATAGAAGTTCACCAGGTGAACAATACTAGCAATAATGGCAACTTTTTATTGAGTGCTTGCTGTGGGCTACACATACCTGCATACATTCTTGACAGTCTTCCAAGGGAGACATGACCCTCCCATTTTATATATCAGGCCAGAATAGGTTCAAAATGCTACAAATAGCTCAAAATCATGCTGCTAAATCAGCTACCTGGGAATTTAATCTGGTCCTCTCTGAACTCCTTCAGCGTCCTAGGATGACAGTCCAGGATGAAGGAACAGCATGAGTAAGACAAGAAGGATGCTTCACACAGAAGCCACCTGGGTGGGTAGGAACTCTCTCTCCTCTTTGTGATCTGCTGTGAGATACCTGGCATCTGCCACTGGGTGAGACACCTCCCCTCCTGGAGGCCAAACTGCCTTGATTTCTGGATTTGCATCAGCTCTTCATTTAGCCATTGCTGTGTGATACCTATATGCTCATACTCTAGCGTCTAGAACACACCTGGGCTTTGGAGTCAACCAGTCTCGGGTTTGAACCCTGACCCCATCACTGCTTGCCCATGACACCTTAAGCAACTCCATCATTCACTGCCATGACACCTGTATGTTTCTAAGACTCAGCTTCTCCATCAGTAACATGCAGTTCAGTGACATCATCTGATAGGGTTGGGTGAGGATCAGATGAGTGAATACAGAGTAAGCACACGGACGGTCCTGTGGCACAGAGTAGCCCACGCTCGATGGCAAATAGCATGCCGTAGTTTGTAATTCTCTCATGACAAGCCCAGGAAGAAACACATGGGGGGTGTTTGGGGTCTTCAGCTTTCCATGCCAGCACCCACCTCCCTGAAGCTTGAACTCCTGGCATGCATAAAGCATCTTGACTCCTGTGTCTCATCCCAGCCCTGTGAGAACAGCTTTTGTGTATGGGTTAGTGGTTACTGTGATCCATTTTACAGACGGGAAAATTGAGGCTCATGGCTAGGA